>NC_035436.2:164065589-164387990 GCF_002127325.2 Helianthus annuus
ATTTAGCACTAGTGTTAACTCTTTAAAAACTCTAGCATGAGGGGTTATTAAACAATGGTTTTCGAAAGTAGGTGATAAGAGAATAATTTCCTCTAAATTAGACTCTTCTTGAATTTTAACGTTATCGGACTCACCATTTTCGTTGTTTAACTCATGTGTCTGTTTTTCACTTTCTTGTTCTTCCATTTTTACATTTTCAACTATCTCTACGTTATTATTACTTTTTAACTCTTCTTTCGCGCGGGATTCCTCTTCCCTTGCGCGAGATTCTTTCATGCAACGTTCGATAGTTTTAATGTGTTCTAATATCCTATTGGTCACTTCGGTGAGATTGAAAGAATTTGGATCCTCTAAGCTTGAATCCGGTTGTTCGATCCTTGGTTCCTCATAGTACTCATATGAAGTAGATGGTTCACACCATTGTTCTTCATTGTAAGTATATGATGGATAAGGGTCGAAACTTTGTTCTTCATAGTACTCATATGAGGTGGGTTGTTCACGCCATGGTTCCTCATAATAAGAGTATGAAGGTGGTGGCTCATATGTTGAATCTTCAAAGTATGAGTATGAAGGCTCATACCTTGGTTCATCAAAATACGAGTATGAGGAAGGAGGTTCATACCTTTGGTCTTCATAGGATGTGTATGAAGTTGATGGCTCGTACCTGGACTCCTCATAATGGTTGTATGAATTGGATGGTTGATATGAAGTATTATATTGAACCGAGTGTGCATTACGACAATTAGTGCAATAATTACCCCTATAATCATCCTCATCATAGGTGTAGTTGTAACCTCTTGAGTATTGATCCATAGGAATCACTCAACAGACTACGACTGAGTCTCGGGACCAGAAAACAAAAATAAGACGGAAACAGAAGCTGGACACGGCCCCGTGTTGGGTGAACACGGCCCCGTGTTCAGGGACTGTATCTGGGCGTTTTAATTAAATTAACTGGTCACGTTGAGCACGGGGGCGTGTTCAGTGAGCACGGCCCCGTGTTCAGGCTCTGTATCTGGGTATCTAACTAAAAAATATGCAGCACGGGGGCGTGTTCAGCGAGCACGACCCCGTGTTCAGGCTACTGTAAATGCAAAAACTAAACTAAAATGCAGAAAAATGCGCGCGTTTTAAAAATGTTTTGAAAAACTGATTAGGCCGTCGATTTTAAGCTTTCTTAAAATCCTTGTGTCCCCGGCAGCGGCGCCAAAAAACTTGATGTGTGTCGGTGTGTATATAATTTTTGATATATATTTAAGCCCTTTTTACACTTTTAGCCAAGTTTTAAATTTATAAAACACGATATTTACTAACACTAAACACACATATGGGCAAGTGCACCCATCGTGGACGTAGTATAGTGTTGGTAAGATACCGAGGTCGTCCAAGGACACAAGAGCTTTTAATACCGGTTTATCCTCAACGTCTAATCAAATCAAAAAGTTAGAAAAATGTTTTAAACTAAGAAAAATAAAAACTAACTAAATGCTGAAAAATAAAATAAAATAAAAACAGATAGACAAGATGAATCACTTGGATCCGACAAGTGTATTAGTATAACCTTTGATTATTTTCGCACTTTTGCACTTGTTTAAGAGATTATCTTAGTTATTGTAGTAGGCCCCTTTTTCGGAGGTGACGTTACCCTCAACCCAGTAGTTTGAGTCAGCAAGGATACAATCCTAAAGGGTTGGATTATTGAAAGATAATGAATTAAGTTATTAATGCAAATTATGGTAGGCCCCGCTTTTGGCGGTGACGTTACCCTCGGCTAAGTAGTCTGAGTCAGCAGGGATACAGTCCTAAATAGCCGGGTTATAGTATTAATAGTAGTTAGCTTATGAGGGGGTCAAAGAGTTTGGATCCCCGCCATCCAATACCTATGGGCATTGAAGGAGATCCTACTAAATTTGACCCAGGTCCCAAGCAGGACCTCTAAACGCTGAACAAGGGCAAGACCCTTACCAAACCGTTCCCTTAACCCCCGACCAGGTAGCCAACATACCTCCATATAGACCGTGGAGATATGAATGGTGAAAATCTTTTATTTTATATAGACAGTAAAATAATGCCAAGACACCACGGACAAACGATAAGGAAAGATCACCTTCAACATAAGTAACTAGTTATTAAAGTCATTAATACAAAACCAAATAAAAAGTGCAAAAGATTAAAAATAAAAAGTATTATACTAAACACTTGTCTTCACCAAGTGATGTAAGAGACTTAGGCAAACATGGCCTTGATTGTCAAGAACTCTTACGATCAATCTTGGATCCCGAGACGACTCACACACTCTATGATGGACAATGGATGATGGTGGTGGATGATGGTGTTATGGTGGTGGTGGGTGGTGGATGAAGTGTGAGAGAGGTGGTGTGCCAAGGGATGAGAGAGAATGAAGCCAAGCTCCTCTATTTATAGGCTGAACAGAACGCTGGACACGGCCCCGTGTTCGCTGAACACGGCCCCGTGCCCGTCTGACATTCTCTCTCTTCATTAATTGTAATTGCGAATTACAATTAATGCGCCTGCTGTACTTTCAACACGCCCCCGTGTCCGCTGGGCACGGCCCCGTGGTGAGCAATGGAAGCTTCTACTGGTTTGTCTTTTCTGCTGCTTCCTGGGCACGCCCCCGTGTTCACTGGACACGGGGCGTGTTCAGGCTCTGTTTCTCTTCTCTTTGTCTTGGGAGGTGCCGTTGAGGGTCCGGGCAGTTCACTTTTGTTCCTTTTCTTGTATTTATGGTAGATTTAGTAGTCTTTTTGCTTCTTTTGTGATTTTGAGCTCATTTCATCCTGAAAATACAAAAGGAAGACAAAAACACTCTTTTTCCAACATTAGTACTTAAAAAGGGGTAGTTTTATGCCTTAATTGATGTGTTTTATATGTTGCATTTTACACACATCAGGCGTAAAGCCAACAAAACGTATTTAAACAGGCCGATTAAATTATTCAATTAACCATCATACGATGGAAGATTTAATGCCCGACCAAGCGGTATTTTATATACCGTAACCCAAGCCCGTATAGGGAAAATAAGTTAAAAGTATTTACCTGAGCAAGTAATATCCTTAATAAACAAATGCAAATTTCTTTTACTGGTCTCCTATTCTGGAACGAAGGTTTAAACAACCTATTAGAATCCTAACGGGTCTTTACTTTAGCCTTAGCTTAGACCGGTCAGTTTCAAAGGATAATTACGGTTTAATCGCGTGAAAGGCGAAAACCGGGAATGGAATGTGGTTTGGACCCAGCAAGTTTGAAGACCTGTTTTATATGGGTATAATAACTACACTTTGGATTTTGAAGTATAAACGATAAGGTTTGACCCGCTTCGGCTAGTTTATGTAAACTAGTTACATAAACCGAACCGTGCGCGCAAAAGGCGTAACGGGTAACCGTAGGAGTCCTACACAGGTTTCCTAAGTTAATATGCTCTAAAGAGGTTGTGGTATCAGTAGGATACCTTCCATAATGCCCGTAACGAGTTTAAATCCATTATATGCCCCGTAGGGGTATTTCGGTCTTTTTAAAGATTATAAAAGAGGTTTCTGAGTTCTATAGGAAATCTGAGTTTTCCGAACAGTTTATGAAGTCCAAAATACTCTATTTATTATTTAAAATCAGTAGCAACTGGAATCGGGTCAAAATACCTTGTAGAACTCAAGTTATGTTCGAAAAGGGTATATTCGGTATTTACCGAACCGATGCCATAACCGCAGGTTATGAGCAGGTTAAAAATAGTTAAAAATCTTTAAAAATCTCAAAATATTATTTTACATCAGTGTATAAAAGGTTTGGTGTCGAAATTTGGGTTTAGATAGGCTTTATGCTAAATGCGCCGTTTAATTACTAAAGTTTCCGTAATTGCGCTATTTAGCATAACTCCTATTCGAGACCTCGGATTGACATGAAATTTTAGGGACATGCTTAGAAATCAAATAACTAAGGTTATGGTCCTTTTACATGTCTAAAATTCTTGTTTTAAAGTGAAAAGGGCGTTATGGTCAACTTTTAGGCGTTTAACGGAAATGTGCAAAACACTCGGACAAACAACGCACCGGTCACAGAGGGTTATACCATCATGTAACCTGGTCCTAAGAGGGTCCTAAGGCATATCTAAAACATACCATAACGGGTCAGAACTGAAGTCAAAGCAAAATTCAAAGTTTTGCGACTTTCGGCTCTGAACCGGGTCAAAACAGTAAATGGTCGGATCAAACAAGCTTAGACTAGTTAATATACTTATTATCATGTTATATGAGTGTTAAAACAGGTTTCACGCTATCTACATTACTGATTATGCATGAAATCGCAAAATAGCATTCTGTTGACTTTTTCTAAGCAAGTTTGACTCAACATTTGGACTAGTTAAAGTGGGAATCAGAAGGTGCCCTTTTAGGGGTTTAAAGCCCACATGATTACCAACATATAACTACCTTTGATTCGACAAACCACAGGACCATTTGTGATTTATCGTAAAGTCAATCGTTAATTACGACGGATTGACTTTCAAGCTATAACTATGCAAAAACTAAACCACAAAGGATTAGGCATACTTACAGAAGTCTAGTGAATGACCAGAGATGCTTAGAGAGGATTGTTGTGCTTCAGAAAGCTCCAGGAGTGAAGAATGAAGGTGTGGTTACAATGTGCACAACTTATGGCCTTTTATAGTGAAAATGGGAGCACAAGATCATCACAACTAAGGCTACAAGGGTTCCTTGATCATCAACATGTGTCCCTGGGTGCTAGGGGTCGTTTAGGGGGCGCCCATGCTGCCATAATTGCCATATAAGTCGGTTAAAATAGCAAACAGTGCTCCTGTCCCCGTATTCTGCATCTGGGGCCTTGACGCGACCCGCGTTAAGGATCACGCTACCCTTACGCGGGTCGCCTGAATCCTAATGTCAGGCAACGAATCTGCACATGGCTCGCGGCCCGCGTAAGATCATTTGCATCTCTAACGCGGGTCGCTTGAGACTTGATTTTCAAGATTTTCAAATCTTTTGTAATTATTGCCTTGGCCTTTCGGTTTCGAAGGGGTAACTTTGCGATTTGGGCCTCGATTATTTACGAATAAGGGCCTCGGAACTTTTACCCAACATATTAACCCTTGGTTAATTTATTATTACCCGAAAAGTCTTATCCTTCAATGTTTGACGCTACTAACCCTTCTCATACGAATTCGATCATAACTTTCTCGTTTTAAAACGGAACTTCGCGAAATTTATATCGCGCGTTCTAGTGAGTGTAATTTACCATTACAAAGCCTCGGGCATGCCCAAAGGTCACTCAGAGGTATAACTTAAACATGTTGACACATTTGGCCCCTGTAGTTTGTAATTCCTCACTTTCTTCCACATTTCGCTCCGTACAATCCATGATTCATCCGTTTGAAGGTACGAACATCGTTTAGGGTTACTGTACAGTATAATTATCCCTCGATGACATTTTTAACCCTCGAATTTACATACTTTCAATGTTTGTCAACTTTGGTCCTTTATTTAGTGTTTAATACCTCGTGTAAACTTATGACACGTGTCAATACATTATTGGACGCAAAATTTCGAGGTGTTACATCCTCACCCCCTTAAAAGAAATCTCGACCTCGAGATTTATTGGAATAGATGAGGGTACTTCTCCTTCATCGTGGACTCTATCTCCCACGTGAACTCGGGACCTCTACGGGCATCCCATTTCACCTTCACAATTGGTATATACTTCCTGCGAAGTTTCTTAACCTGTCGATCCTTGATCGACACAGGTTTCTCGACGAATTTTAAGCTCTCGTCGATGTGTACATCTGTATGCGGTATAACCAGTGATTCGTCAGCGAAACACTTCTTCAGGTTACAGATGTGGAACACATTGTGGATACTACTGAGCTCTTCCGGTAAGTTTAATTTGTAGGCAACCGATCTGACACGTTCGATTACCTCGAAGGGTCCAATATATCTCGGGCTCAACTTGCCTTTCTTACCGAATCGCATCACCCCCTTCCAGGGTGATACTTTAAGCAAAACTTTGTCGCCTACTGTAGATCCCAAAACGTATCCGGATCACAGTGGTTGGTTGTTTTAGTCCAAAACACCTATTGATTAAGTGTTTGAACTATGAAAAGTCAAGAAAGATCAAGAATGAAGATGAAGCTAATGGATTGATGAATACTACTAGTGTTTGTATTGAATCCAAATAATAAGATAAATCAATGAACAACCTTGGATATCAGATTTAAGCACACAATATGAATGTAAACAACACTTGATTCAACCAAGAGCCAAAAGCTTGGCTAAGTTACAATGCTTGGGGTATATATATAGTAGACTCCTGACTTGCCAGCAAATTTATAAATTTGCTGGAATCTTAACTACACCAAGTCAGGATTACAACTTCTAGACAATTACAAAATAAGCCCCTAAACATTCAAAATACATACAAACTACTATCTAAACTAATCCAGCACAAGTACCAACGATCTCATAAGCTCTAACAATATCCCCCCTAGATCGTTGCGTGCTTGTCTTCTCATTCTTCGGTAGTAACCGCTGGATTTTCAGTAGCTTGATTTTCGGACTCGGTTGGATTTTCTTCAAGAACTATTAATTCTGGTGGTGCAACAGTCTCCGTCGGTGCTTCCGGAGTTTCCTGAGTAACATTAGCTTCACTTGATGGTTGGTCCTCCTTAGCGGTCTCATATGTGGATGAGACCGGAGGTGTTGGTGTTGATTGTGAGGTTGTGGTGACCGGATCAGCTGTTGAAGCAGAACTCCCTTCTTTCGTTCGCTCATGCTTCTTTTTCTTTCTTGCTTCTTTCTTCTTTGCATCCTTTTCTTTTCTCTTTTCTATTTTGTCAATCACATCCAGCATATCTCTCTTCAGTTTCCAGGCACGTTCTACTGCTCGTTGAAATAACGCTGCCTCTTCAAGGTTAGCATTGCCTGCTCCAACATTAATACGGCTAGCGTTCAACATGGTGAGATCTGAGAGCCCGAACTTGAACACATCCATTGGATCCAAAATGCGAATATCAACATTATCATTCGACCTGATCACAACTTCACCGGTTTTGCTATCGTAAAACCATTTCTTGAATCCTTGAGAGCGACAACGATTTCTTCTGGAAGCTTAACTCTAGTGACAACTTTAGCAGGGTTGATCACCCACGTCACTTTTCCTTTGCCAGTAATAGGATCGATGGTGGTTTTTGATACTCTGCGTCTAGGGCGCTGTGGAGTGTGATTCGGAAAACCTCTGTTACATTCTTTGGTGATTATCCGTTCAAAATCCCTCCCAATTCCTCTGTCTTCATGATTTAGCAGATCTAGACGCCCAAGTTCTCGTAGATCCCACCTTGGGAGAGAGAAGAGATCAAATCCAGTTTCAAAATACTGAATTACGCCACCGCGCCTTTTTGCCACAAACATTCCTCTAAGATTATCATACATCCAACTGATAATCTTATCAGTAGCCTCAGATTTTTCAACTTTTATAACTTGATACAAATCAGGAAGTCGTTCTCTTTCCTTTTTGAACCATTCGGGGTGCTCGGGAGCGAATGTTTTTCCATCTTCTTGCTCGTATAGAACTTCATCCTCGAGCCCCCATTCAATGAACCTGGATGGCATGTCTTCCCGATCTACCTCTTCTTCTTCACTTTCATTACCTTCGGATACTTTGTCAACTGATTCTAACCGCCTTTTCTTTGCCTCAGCCTCTTTTTCTTTTCGAGCTGTTCCTTCTTCAATAAAAGCATCGAAGTCAAAAATTTCGTCGAACGTGAACATCGGCTCGATCTTCATTTTCTCACACATCCCTCGCATCATCCTGTATATTTTCTCCAAACCAGCCTGCTGAAATATGATAAATTTGGACTGCTTGGCCATGTACGCAGTCATATCCTTGTTCTTCTTCCTCTGGTCTTTGAGTTTTTCCCTCAGGATGTTAGTATCATTCACTTGATTCTTTAATAAACAGATTTCTTTTGCCACTGAAGGCCCGGTGTCTTTGATCAATCTGTCATACAAGTCTTGAAAGGGGCGGAGCCTTTGCGGAACAACTGGAGGCTTTGAAATTCTTGTGGGTTTGACTGGAGACACCTTTGATGGGCCTTGACTTGCTTGGGCCTCATATGGATCAACAAGAATGTTGTCAACGAAATCATTAATTGTTTGAATTTCTTCAGGTATTGTTTCGGGCATTTCAGAGGGAGATATTTCTTTACGCTTTAATCTTTTCTCTCTTTTCTCCTTCTCTTGCATGACATGAATTGCTTTTAGATCTTGGATGTGTTGACGTTGCTCTTCAGAATCTGCTGCCCTTATTGCTGAACTCATGAGACGTTCAGAACCTTCCGTTGTCTTTTTCTTCTTTGGGGGTTCTCCTTCAGCAGGTTGTTTCTCTTTTCTTTTCCCTTTGCTTCGTTCTTCTCTGGCAGCTGTTTCGGCCTGAGCCTGAGCAGCTTTCTGCTGTTTAGCTTTAACTCCCTCCTTGTATTTCTGATACGCAGCCTTGATAATTGGTAATCTTTCTGCTCGATACATCCAATCATGTAGCAGCACCCATTCATTGGTCTTTATTTCAGTATACTGTCGGCTGGTAGGTACATGAAACTTGTAAGTGTTTCCATCATTAGGGAGATCCTTGTGTTGATCGTTGATGAGCATCTGAATGAATCTAGGGTACATTGCCCACGTAGCTCCGTTTGCATTTTCACACATGTAGTTGAATATTAGCCCAGACAGGTTGAATTTCTGATTTAGGCATAAATTCAACATGGCCGCCGACCATTCCAGGTTTAACCCATCAAAACCACCCTTTCGATGAACTAGACACATAGAGATCACATGAACAATGAATCTCCAATCTCGGGTGAGTCCACCTCTCTTGATTTCTTTCTTGTTGCGGAAGTCTCCAACATATCCCATTCCTCTAAAACCATCAAGGATATCATCTTGACTAAGACTTAACGGATCTTCACTGTTGTCTTGAAACCTTAGAACTTGACGAATCCTGTCTTCTGTCACTTCCACTCTCTTGTTACGAACAGTTGAGACTATCCCTGGTTTGTTGTTGATGGATTCCAGCTTCACGTTTTGCCAGAAGTCTTGAATGTGTATTGGGTAGACTGCAACAGAGGTCTCCACAGCGTATCCGATCCTGCTGTTACGTACCCATCTGGTTACGTCTTCAAAATCAGTAGGCACTGCATCGAGATCTATGCTTTGATTGTGTTTGAGCGTTTTATCCCATTCCAGAATTTTCACCATGCTGCACAGAAAACGAGGCAAGTTAGAAAGAGTAAATATGCAATGAACTATACATAGAATGGTATTTACAATTGATATATACAATTATATTAATTATCAATAATAAGCAAAATAAAAAAAATTTAAAAACTTTGATAATTTCGCTGCCAGGTCAGTCATATCATCGCTGATGCTAATCATCGGCACAAAATATCGGATAATCATCTAATTTCGCTGGCAAACATAGCGATGATACGATCTTGATTCGGAACCGACTTGTCAGCGGAGGTCACAACCCATATCGCCATCCAAGCGATTTAGATCATGTGGCTGGGTGCTCGAACTCGCGTTCGAGACTTGTGATCTTCGCTAACATCGCTCGTGACATTCCCAAATTCGCTAGTTATCCGTTTAAGCAAAATAGCGGTTAGGGTTTTAATTCGCTAGCGATTTAAGCGATGACAGGATCCTTTCTACGGAGCCGAAACACCAGCGAAGGTACTGATCTAGATCGCTACACGAGCGAAATAGATCATTCGCTAGTTGCTCGAACTCGCGTTCGAGACTTTTGGTCTTCCCTTACCTAAGTTCGCTAAGATCGCCGACACCATAATAAAATTGCTGGCTTCAACGATTTCTTGATAAACCCTTTACAAAAGCCCTCAATTGATTTAACTAACATGACACTGATATTTACCAAGACATATGATGTTCAAATCTGATTCATTGTGTTCCAACAAGTTGCAAAAACAGATCATATCAAAGGAACAAGTATCATTAACAGATTTCAGATTTCACATTAAGTTTAGAATGATATGAAATTTCAAACCTACTCATTTAAACAGATACCTTCGATTCGAACAATAGATTGCGATAAGATGAGAGATAATCGATAACATACCTGATGATTTTGACTGAGATGTGAAACTTGTGTTGATTTTATGATGAACAGATTAAAGATAAAGAAATGAAGAAGATGGTAGACCGGCGATGAAAGGGTTTCAAAGTGAAATTTTGAAATTTTAACAGTTGTAAAAAAATTTGTACATATATGTACGGTTAAAGATAACCAGCGAACTTATAAGTTCGCTGGTATCTTAATTTCGCCGCCTCTTTTGTCTTATCAAACTGATTTTGATTTTGCTCGATGATTTCAAACTTTCTCGAAAAACGTGCCCATTTTTGTTTAAAACCTTGTTTATGTCAGAATATTCACAGTAATGCCAAAATTTGGGCCATTTTGACTCCGAACTTCAGATTTCTTGCTTTGGGAGAATTCATTTAAAGGGCACAAGAAAAACTGTCAGTATGTTTGTCCGCTTAAATCCATGCATCCTTCTTTCAACATACCTTCGGAGAGCGTGTTTTATCATGTTTTCGGTAATATTTACAAGTCTTCGATGGCCCCCACACAAGCTATTGAAAATAGAATCATTACTCCCTCGTGAGTCCCACATCAGGACATACCCCCGCGATCAAGGTATGCACAAAGATTCCTCATAACGGGTGAGTATATTGGATTCATTCTCTTCAACGATAGAACGGAGATCAGGTCTGTACTTTCGTACAACAGAGATTCCAGGAACTATCGAGGGTTAAGATAGATAGTTCGGCGAACAGGTCAGTACCATCGTACAGCAGAGTTGCCAAACTGATCTATCAAAGGATTTGGCCAAAGATGGCGCTTATTATGGATTTTGGCCAACAATGGCGCTTATTATACAAGGTTTGGCCTTTTTTTAGGCACTTATTAATAAGAGAATATCATAGCGTCTAGGTCAGTACCACCGTACAGCAGAAGAGCAACTATGATATCCTCCGAATGAAATACCAATATAAAGACCCGAAATCTCAGACTTTGGCAATCCGTCAACGCAAGATTCAAGACCATTAAGCCATATGCTGCAACGTGTTACCCACTGAGGTGCATAATACCTGAGAAAAGCCAGAATTCTTGTGTAGTCATTATGTTTTGCTCCCTAATAGCAGTTTACTCGTCGGTGTTGCTGAATCTACCGACACGTCGTTGCTTGGTACCCTGATTTTATATTGTATTCTGTTCAAAGAAATGACAAAGTGTTAGCAATTTTCTATCACTTCCTCTACCAGGAGTCTGACATAAGCATCTGTTTCAAGGATTTTCTGAATATCCCCCCTAAAATTTTTATTTTCGTGAGTCCATTTGCCCGAAAATAAAATTTTAACCAGAAAATCTTTTTGGTGGGCGACGTCTTTCAATACTAGTTTTATTTTCAACAAGCAAAAACTTTATTATATTACTTTTAATTAAAAGCTTTTTTTTTTATATCAACACAAGATTCATTTCCAGTCAAGGAAATTAACCATTTCTAACCAGGTTACCAACTGGTTAAAACGAGTTTTGTCAAACGCTTTCGTGAAGATGTCGGCCCGTTGCTGTGTTGTATCCACTGGCACCACTTGAATGTATCCTTTTTCATAAGCATCTCGAATTGCATGAATGCGAATTTCGATGTGCTTGGTTCTTGAGTGGTGCACGGGATTCTTCACAATTCCCAGACACGCTTCATTGTCGATGAATATCGGAGTCTTCATGATGTTGATTCCGTAATCCAGCAACTGATTTTGTATCCAAAGAACTTGTGAACAGCAACTGTATGCCGCAATGTATTCCGCTTGAGCGGTTGACGTGGATACTGTTGTTTGCTTCTTGCTTTGCCATGAAATCAACCGGTTTCCCAGAAATTGACATCCTCCTGATACGGACCTGCGATCTACTTTGCAACCTGCATGATCACTGTCAGAATATGCAATTAAATCAAAATTACTATCTTTAGGATACCAAAGCCCTAGTTTTGGAGTTCCTTTGAGATAGCGGAAGATGCGCTTTACTGCAATTTCATGGGATTCCTTGGGATTTGTTTGGAAACGAGCACAAAGACAAACTGCCCACATGATGTTAGGTCTGCTGGCTGTCAAGTACATCAAAGAACTGATCATTGAGCGATAGAAGGATTTGTTCACTGACTTTCCCTGAGGATCTAGAGTGAGTTCTGTTTGCGAGGCGAATGGCGTGCTTGCAACTTTGCAGTCATTCATGTTGTACTTCGAGAGAATGTCCCGAATGTATATAGCCTGATGAATAAGAATTCCGTCCTCCTTTTGCTTCACTTCTAATCCCAAGAAGAAATTCAGCTCTCCCATCATGCTCATCTCGAACTTTGCTTTCATGATCGTTTCGAATTCTCTGCACAGAGCCTCATTGGTTGACCCGAAGATAATATCATCCACGTAGATTTGAACCAGCATAACATCTTCCCCTATCTTCTTGGTGAACATGTCAATCGTTCCTCTGGTGTATCCACATTCCAGCAAGTATGTGGACAAAGTCTCGTACCATGCGCGTGGAGCTTGATGAAGACCATAGAGTGCTTTATCCAATTTGAAGTAGCGACCTGGAAAGTGAGGATCTTCGAACCCTGGAGGCTGACATACGTAAACTTCCTCCTTGACCTTCCCGTACAGAAACGCACTTTTGACATCCATTTGAAAGACTTTGAAGTTTCTATAAGAGGCGTACGCCAGGAATATCCTGATTGCCTCCAATCGTGCGACTGGAGCAAAAACTTCTTCGTAGTCAATCCCTTCTTCTTGTCGAAAACCCTGTACTACCAATCGAGCCTTGTTCTTGATAACCACCCCACGATCATCCATCTTGTTTCGAAAGACCCATTTAGTACCAATTAGAAACTTTCCTTCAGGTAGATCTACAAGTTCCCACACTTTGAGCTTCCTGAATTGAGATAATTCTTCTTGCATTGCCTGAACCCAGCTCGAGTCTTGAATAGCGTCTTCGATGTCACGTGGAACTGATTGTGATAGAAAAGCTGCGAAGAGACCCTTGTTGATGCTTGCTGACTGTCCGCGAGTACGTACTCCTTCTTCTACAGCGCCGATGACATTTTCAAGAGGATGATTTCTATTTGTCTTGTATCCGGCATTTGTCAGAGATTCGATTTGCTGCGGAAGGTTAGTGAAGTGTTCGTCTACATAAATTACTGGTGGATCATCTTCTTGAGTTGGTTCATTCACATTCGCCTGTGAAGAAGAAGCACCATTGTCTTGAGTGTTCTCAGGCGAAGTGTCACCGTTTGTTTCATTTACAGCCAGAATCGGATCAGCGGATGATGGAGATAAGCGGGTGGTAAAAGGAGTCAAACCAATGTCAGACGAATCAAACAATGGTTCAACTTGAGTGTCTTCGACTGGGTCAGGGTCTGATACAATCTCCGGAATTTCAAAGTTATTGAAGATCACATTCACATCATAGAACCAGTCAGGAGTGCTGCCAGTGTTGGTGTAGTTTCCTTCTTGAAAGTCCACGTAGTACGATTCAATCACCATCTTTGTTCGTTTGTTGTAAACACGGTAAGCCTTCTGTGTGGATGAATACCCTATAAAGTAGCAGATATCACCCACCGCCTCAAATTTGACGAGATTTTCTTGAGTGTTCAATAGAGTGCACGAACATCCGAATGGCCTGAAGAAATCTATGAGTGGCTTTCTTTTGAAGAGAAGCTCGTATGCTGTCTTTCCATGAGGTTTCACGATGAGTACCCTGTTCAGAACGTAGCATGCCGTATTAACTGCTTCAGCCCAGAAGATAATTGGAAGCTTGGAGTCCACCAGCATGGTTCTTGCAGCTTCAATCAGCGTTCTATTTTTGCGTTCAGCAACTCCATTTTGTTGGGGAGTTCTGGCTGCACTGTATTGAAGATGAATTCCTTTTTCTGCACAGAATGATATGAAGGTCTGATTTTTGAATTCAGACCCGTTGTCGCTTCTTATAGACTTCACTTTCAGCTTGATCACGTTCTCTATCAGGGGAATGAATGATTTTAACACTTCAGCTGTCTCGCTTTTTGCTTCAAGAAAATATACCCACGAAAACCGAGAGTAATCATCTGTTACAACCAAACAATAAGAGCTTTTAGCAAGACTTTTAACACTGATAGGACCGAAAAGATCCATGTGCAACAATTGAAGTGGTGCAGAAATCGTGTTCACTGCTTTGGACTTGTGTGGTTTCTTATGCTGCTTTCCCTGGGCGCATGCAATACATTTTTCAGAAAATGGAAATTCTTTGATTGGAAGACCTCTAACTAAGTTCATTTTAGATAGTTTATTCATATTTTTGAAGTTAACATGCCCCAGTCGTCTATGCCAAAGCAGTGACTCCGATTCTGACGCTTTAGAAATTAAGCATGTCAAGTTGTCATTTGTCTTGGCATTTTTCATGTTGAGCACATATGTGTTGTTCTGTCTTGGAGCAGTGAGCATGATCATTTCTGCAGGAACAACATAACCGGGCTTCAGGAACAAGCATTCCATGTCATTGAACAGCACCGAGATTCCTTTATCACACACTTGAGAAACGCTCATGAGATTATAGCACAGCTCAGGAACATAGTTGACATTTTCCAACGTGAGGGCTTCGGACACTACATCTCCTACTCCAACAATCTTTCCTCCCTTTTCATCGCCAGCAAAAGACACGAAGTCACCATCAATAAAGCGGAAGTTTTTCAGTAGTTCCTTCAATCCAGTCATGTGTCTTGAACATCCGCTGTCTACGTGCCAGATGTATTCCATGAGCATTCGAAGCCATTTCTGGAGTTTATTCTGATATACACAAATACACAAATATACAGGTTAGTTTGATTTAGGAACCCAGATCTGTTTGATTTCGAATCTATCGTGGTTTTGACCTCTTTTTGTTTCCAAAGATACGCAGTTGAATCAACCAGATTTTTAACAGATTTCTTAAGATAATTTAGTTGCTGCGTGACGTTTGTAATAAAATCATGCTCTGGTTTAGGAAACTTTTTGGTTTTACAATGTTTCGCTGTATGTCCTAAATGACCACAGCGAAAACATCTTTTATGTCTGGGTCTTTTGGTGTGAGAAGATGATGTATGTGATGAGAGTCTTGAGCTTTCTGCTTTCTTCATTTTCTTGTCCACTCTGCTTTCATCTTCGGGATATTCTTCATCACTGTCTGAATCGAGTGAGCTTTCAGACGTGTTGTCCTCGCTTGAATTTTGTTCTTCACTTGCTTCATAACTTGAACATTCGAAGCTTTCATCACTAGTTGCTTGATCTTCAGTTGAGGTTTCTGAATGCGAACTTTCTGATGTCTGTTCGTCTTCTGTGGTAATGACGCTTGAATCTACATTATCTTGATCTTCAGTAACGTTCTTTTCCGATTCTGTCATACCTGTTCTGGAAGGAATAAATTCGGGAATTTCCTTTGTAAGGAATTTTCCAAAACTATTCCTTTTTAATTCTGGCACAAATACAGGAGATTCACAAGCAACATTATCATCACAACACGCATAATTCAAATCATGACATTCAGACACATAAGGTTCATGATCACGGGTCTCAAATGTAGGCACATGGCCTTTACAGTCATCCACAGATTTAGTTTTAGGCACTTGGCCATTACAGTCATCCAACCTACTTAAACTATTACATTCATCCTTAACATTGTTTTTAGAACAATTCCAGACGAACCAGTTAACGGTGGAATAACTGTCGCCTGAATAACCAATTCCTATTTTTGACCCTCCGCAGTCTCCATCATCATCGCACACATCTTCTTTACACTCAATGGAATCTGCATTGCTTTTAGAGCAGTTAGCAGTTGTCTCATTTTCATAAAATTCATTTTGTTCAACTGAGGCCTTTTCATTTATGAGATCATTTTCGGGATGAGGAGTAGGCATAGGCACGTAGTTTTTGCTGTGAGGCGGAAAGAAAAGTTTTCTTTCATTTCCGTGCCTATCCTTATAACCAATCCCATCTTTCACAAACGTTGGTCGTTGGCAATTTTTGATGTCAGTAAAGGCCTTTTGACTGACATTCCATTTATCTATTATAATTTGAAGTTTGTTCTTTTCATTTAAAGCTTTTTCTAATCTTTCTATAAGATCATTAATGATAAAATCTTTTCTAAACACAAATTCTTTAAGGGTTTGCATTTCAGCCAAAGTTGAGTTCAACTTTCTCTGATATGCAGCCTCATTCTGTTTAAGCTCGTTGTTAATTTTTAATGCTTTGTCTTTTTGCCTTTCAAACTCCAGGTTTAAGAATTTATAATGTGCCACGACATCAATGCATGCTTCGGAGCATAATTTTTCTTTAAAACTGAGTGGAATACTATTTACCAAGTCCTTGTCAGCCTTTTCTTTTGATGAATCTGCTTTCATGGCTGTAGCTTGAACTTTATCCTTCCCTTTCTCAGATGTCTCTTTAGCAGCATCCTTTTCAGCTTGATCACCAGGCTTCACTGAAGAAAGAATACTTTTCAATCCCTTGTCAGCATCATTGTCTCCAGTTGGGATTCTTGTTGTCTGCTTCTCAAACTGCCTTGCGGATGACTCACCTGTGATCTTGGCCATCAGGGCTTTGTTGACTTGCTCCTTTACTTCAGTGATCTCTTCACTCCAATCATAGTCTTCAACAACTAAAGCCTTTGGCGTGCTGGGAGATGCATTGTTTTTGTTCTCTTCAACAGTGATTTGTTTAAGAGCAGGAGTAGTTTCACTGTTTCCTTCTTTCAACAACGGACAGTCGCGCTTGAAGTGTCCTAGATTCTTGCAGTTGTAGCACCTCAGCTCAGATTTGTCAAAGCCAGCTTTTCCAAGACCCAATCGCTTGCCTGTCTTGTCTTGAAATTTCTTTAACCTCAGAGTGATCATGGCCATTTGCCATTTCAGATCCATTTCTTCCATATCATCTGGATCAACCTGATACATGTCTTCAGCAGTAAACATCTCCTTCTTCAGTTCCCCAGACATTAGGGCTTCGTAGCTGCTCAGAAATGTGTTGAAGAGTGCCACATTTTCAGTGGATACTTTCAACGCTTGAGTATCAACAGTGATAGTCTTCTCAACAAGTTGTGGAGCTTTAGATGCGCTTGCGGAAGCGTTTGCGTAAATTAAGTCAGAAGCTTGTGGAGTGATGCCCCCTGAAGCGAGGAATGCCACATTCTTCAATCCAGCTGAAGGTTGAGTTGCCTTAGGTTGATATCCAGCAGTGTTCATCTCTCTCTTGTTAACATTCATTTCAAAGGCTCTTAGGGTGTTGATCAGATCTGACAGAGTGACAGGATTAGGATTGTTGAGGAAATCTTCTTGATCATCATACATTGCAGGCTCCATTCCTTGGGGAGCGAATCAAGCAGCTTCTTTATTGCAGCGCGATTGGTAACAGGATTTCCTGCCTTCTTCATTTTGGTCATCATGTTTAGGAAGCGACTAATGTGATCAGACAAACTTTCTCCACGGACTCCGCAAAACATGTCGTATTGCTTCTGCACCATATCTCTCTTGCTTTCGATCAGTTCTTCATTTCCCTCATAGTACTCGATCAATGCATTCCAGAGTGCATTTGCAGTTCGGTGTTCTTCAAACATGTTGCAATCATTTGTTGATAAAGCCATGGTTAGAGCAGCGTGTGCACGACGATCACGTTGAATAAGAGCCTTGTCTTCGTCAGTGAAGGTAGTAGCATCGTTGTTAGCAACAACTGCATCTCCTCTAACTACCGTTGGAATGTGAGGTCCAGCGGTAACAGAGAGCCACAGATTGTAATCCGTGTACTCGAAGAACGATTGAATGCGAGTTTTCCAAGTGCTAAAGTCTTCCGCCCCTTTCAACTTTGGCGGGCGAGTGGTGGTTCCAGTTTCAAGTTCCGCTTGAGCAATTGGACTTAGTTGATTTAGCGACATTTTTCCTTGTTTTTGACAAACGTGAGCTAAACAGACTTAAATTCGCTGACAGGAGCTTAAATTCGCCAATGAGCGATATTGATCGATGATCTTCGCTGACTGGTTCGCTATCCTTCGCTGGTAAGTTATGAATCCTGCACGAGCGATCAACTTATCTACGCTGACAAATCAAACACAAACAGGGGTTAGGTTAATTTCACCGGTGACCGTGATAAGAACACTGAGGTTCGCTATCACGGTTCTCGAAGTCGCCTTCGATAATTTCGCTTAAGGGACAAGTGGCACTATTTCGCTGATGATCAGCAATTTCGCTCGAACAATGATCGGTGAAATTGATGATTATGCGATATAACACTCAACGATTAGAATTAATTCGCTATATTCAACGCTGAGTTCGCTATCTTCAACAAATAAGTTCGTTGTGTTCAAAAATTCTTCGCTGTCTTCAAGTTAAATTCGCTGACCAGAGGGTTTAACACGAACTAAAACCCTCTAATCACTCAAAAACAGCCCAAAAACCATGTTTTGATGCACCAAAATGACTAAAATAACTCCCTAATCAAGTATTAACAACAACCTATCGATTAAACACACCAAATCAATCCATTTTAAGCCCAAAAATTTGAAAAACCTTGAAACTTTGAAAAACTTTCAAAACAATGAAAAATCTCAACAAGAACACAACAACCAAGAGCACAAAGGCTCTGATACCAAATTGTAGATCCCAAAACGTATCCGGATCACAGTGGTTGGTTGTTTTAGTCCAAAACACCTATTGATTAAGTGTTTGAACTATGAAAAGTCAAGAAAGATCAAGAATGAAGATGAAGCTAATGGATTGATGAATACTACTAGTGTTTGTATTGAATCCAAATAATAAGATAAATCAATCAACAACCTTGGATATCAGATTTAAGCACACAATATGAATGTAAACAACACTTGATTCAACCAAGAGCCAAAAGCTTGGCTAAGTTACAATGCTTGGGGTATATATATAGTAGACTCCTGACTTGCCAGCAAATTTATAAATTTGCTGGAATCTTAACTACACCAAGTCAGGATTACAACTTCTAGACAATTACAAAATAAGCCCCTAAACATTTAAAATACATACAAACTACTATCTAAACTAATCCAGCACAAGTACCAACGATCTCATAAGCTCTAACACCTACTTCGAAATTGAAAGGCTTACGCTTCAAGTCTGCGTAGCTCTTCTGCCTATCTCGGGCAACTTTCAATCGATCGCGAATTTGGAAAATCTTGTCCGTTGTTTCAAATATTATATCAGGTCCTATCATCTGGACATCTCCAACTTCTGCCCAACAAACGGGCGTTCTACACTTTCTACCATATAGGGCTTCAAAAGGTGCAGCCTTAATGCTTGTATGGTAGCTGTTGTTATAGGAGAATTCGACCAATGGTAGGTGGTTATCCCAACTGCCACCTAAGTCGATCGCACATGCACGAAGCATGTCTTCCAACGTCTGTATTGTACGCTCACTTTGTCCATCTGTCTGAGGGTGGTAAGCCATACTGAAGTTTAGTTGGGTGCCCAAAGATTGTTGGAAACTCTTCCAAAAGTGAGACGTGTATCTGGTATCTCTATCAGAGATGATAGATACAGGCACGCCATGAAGGGCTACAATCTTATCTACAAACAACTGGGCTAGCATATCGGAGCTATGAGTCTCCTTTATGGGTAGGAAATGTGCTGACTTGGTCAGTCTATCAACTATTACCCATATTATATCGTTTCCCTTCTTTGTCTTTGGTAACTTGGTGATGAAATCCATTGTTACCATTTCCCACTTCCATTCGGGAAGCTCAGGCTGTTGTAGCAAGCCTGACGGCTTTTGATGTTCAGCTTTCACTTGCGCACAAGTCAAGCACTTTGCTACATAGGTGGCTATAGACTTCTTCAAGCCTATCCACCAGTAATTTGCCTTCAAGTCCTGGTACATTTTATCAGCACCAGGATGAACGGAATATCGAGAACTGTGGGCTTCCTGGAGGATAACGTCACGAAGACCTCCATAAACAGGAACCCATATCCTTCCATTCAATCTCAGAATTCCGTCCTTGCCATAGGATAACTGCTCCTCAGTTACCCCTAGCTTTTCGTTGGGATAGTTAGCTTCTAACACAGCTTCTTTCTGTGCAGCTAACAATCTCTCATTCAGACTGTTCCTGATTTCAATGCTCTTGGCATTGATCCTTATTGGCTTCACTCTTTCTTTTCTGCTCAAGGCATCTGCGACTACATTGGCCTTGCCTGGATGGTATCTTATTTCACAGTCATAGTCGTTCAGAGTTTCCATCCAACATCGCTGCCTCATATTCAGATCTTTCTGATTGAACAGATGCTGAAGGCTTTTGTGATCCGAATAGATCACAAATTTAATGCCATACAAGTAATGCCTCCAAAGTTTTAGTGCAAATACAACGGCACCCAACTCTAAGTCGTGGGTGGTGTAATTCTTCTCATGCACTTTCAATTGTCGCGAAGCATAGGCAATCACTTTGCCCCTCTGCATAAGCACACAACCCATACCGGTGTGCGATGCATCACAATAAACAACAAATTCTTCCATTCCGTCTGGCAATGTCAACACTGGAGCATTGCTCAGCTTTTGTTTGAGGATATCAAAAGCTTCTTGCTGCTTAGGGCCCCAATTGAACTTTATACTCTTCCTAGTCAAGAAAGTTAGGGGTGCAGCAATCCTTGAAAAGTTTTCGATGAAGCGTCTGTAGTATCCTGCTAGACTTAGGAAACTGCGAATCTCCGTAGGTGTCTTCGGCTCCTGCCAATTTGTGACGGCTTCAACTTTGGCGGGATCCACCTGGATCCCACGCTCGCTGACTACATGTCCAAGGAACTGGACTTCTCGTAGCCAAAATTCACACTTAGAGAATTTGGCGTAAAGCTTTTCTTGATGAAGCAGTTTGAGAATACATCGGAGATGCTTCTCATGGTCAGCTTGACTTTTTGAATAGATGAGGATGTCATCGATGAAAACAATGACAAATTTATCCAAATAAGGCTTACAAACGCGATTCATGAGATCCATGAATGCGGCAGGTGCATTGGTGAGCCCGAAAGGCATCACTAGGAACTCGAAATGACCATAACGAGTCCTAAATGCAGTTTTATGCACGTCTTCGTCCTTGACCCTCAATTGATGGTAGCCTGACCGTAGGTCAATCTTGGAGAAGTAGCTCACTCCTTGCAACTGATCGAACAAATCTTCGATCCTGGGCAAAGGATACATATTCTTGATTGTAACTTTATTCAGCTCACGGTAATCGATGCATAGACGCATCAAACCATCTTTCTTTTTGACGAACAGGATTGGTGCTCCCCAAGGAGATGAACTTGGTCTAACGAAACCCTTGGCTAGCAGATCATCTAGCTGCGTCCTCAATTCTTTCATTTCCGTGGGTGCCAATCTATAGGGTGCTCTCGCGATAGGCGCGGCTACTGGGATGATGTCTATACTGAATTCCACTTGCCTATTTGGTGGCAAACCAGGCAGTTCTTCTGGGAAAACTTCAGGATAGTCAGAGATGACTGGAATGTCTTCAATTCTGGGTTTCTCCTCACCGATAGTCACCTGTGCCATATAAATGACACATCCTTTCTTCAAACATCAGGATGCCTTTAGCATAGATACATGTGCAGGCAATCCGTGTCGAGTATCTCCTTGGATGGTAAGTGGTTCTCCAGACGGAGTCTTGATTACCACTTGCTTCTGGTTGCACACGATTTGGGCTTGGTTATTCGATAACCAATCCATACCCAACACTACGTCGAAACCAGCTAGTTTAAAGGGTAATAGGGATAAAGGAAATGAGTGATTCCTAATGGATATAACACATCCATCTAAAACAGTTGAAACTGTTCCCATAGTACCATCAGCTAGTTCTACTTCATATTTCACATTCAAGGCTTTAACAGGCAATTTTAATAATTCACAGAACTTATCATCCACAAAGGATTTATCTGCTCCGGAATCAAACAATACTCTTGCGAATACATCATTGATAAGAAACGTACCGGTTATGCGTTGTCGATCTGGATAGCCTCTTTAACATCCATCTGAAAGACCCTCGCATTGGTCTTTTTCCCTTCTTCAGTCTTCTTCGCTATCTTCGGGCAGTTAGTCTTGATGTGCCCTTTCTCGTTGCAACTATAGCAAGTTGCATCCTTGAGTTTCTTGCACTCAAGAGTCCTATGCTCAGAGGACTTGCATATCCCGCAGGCCTTTGGCTGGGATTTCTTTTCAAATCTGCACCTTCCGAAGTGGTGCTGGATACCCATGAGCTGAGTAATCTGGTCCCCAAAGGTTTCCATAAGGTCTGTCGGGATGGAGGGCGTTGTAATTAGCCGCTACCACGTATGGGTCGGCATCATAATTATAGTTGTAGTGCGTGTGAGTCGGCTGCTCAAACGGGTTGTACGCGGTGGAACCCGCGTACGCTGGTATCGGATTGTCATAGCCGAATGGTGGCGGAGGTGGTGCAACTGGTGCAGAATTCACCTCTGTAGGGTGACCCGAAGGTTCCCCTAACTGTGGTTCTTCAGGCACTGGCGGAAAGTGACTTGCACTCGAGTGGCAAGGGGTGCTAAAGTGGAATTCCCCTCCTCGGGTAGACATCCGCGCACCTGATCTCCTGCGCCTTGGCGGATCAGGAGGTGCTGGTTGAACTGGTGGCGGTGGAGGCAGTGGTGTAACTGCCACAAAGCGCGAATCCTCGAAAGGATCTTGTTGATGCTGCTGCTCATGAGGTGAGAGGTGGTGAGAGGGTGTGAAGTACCAATCACACTGGTTAAACCTCGCCTGGTAACTGTCGGGACCTTGATAGGGTGTTCCATGAAAGGATGACCCATTAGAGATCTCGATAGGATGGTTGGGAGTACCTCTTGCAGGTTCTATGGGATCCGTGTCTTCATCCATATCTACCGCATTATCTTCGGAGAAATGGTCTTCAGGTCCTAAAGGGTTATAACCTATTGGTTCTTGGACATAATCAGCAGGGTTAAATCGGCCTTGAAAGAAAGGAGTAGGATCGCCATAGGAACGGTGCGAAGCAGATCGCTAGAGAGGTATAAACGAAGGTTGAGGATTACTGGGATTGTTTTCCGAATCTGGTCCAAAAGAGTGACGGTATGAAGGAGTCGAACTGTGTGAGGTGGACCGTCTTGCTGGCTCAAATAGGTTTCTTCTACGTCTCTGAGGCTCTTCGCTCCTCGTGCTGGCAGGAGCTCGCATGTTTGAAGGTCCGGCCTCGTGATCATTATGAGTAGTGATCGGACCTTTGCCTCTTCCTCCTCTTCTAATTGCTGGTGGCATATTTCCTGCTTAACAAATCTTTAAATCATAATAAACGATAAAAGACAAACTGGAATAACAATTCGAATTTGTCCTATGTTCTTGTCTAGACTCAAGTATGTGCAATTGTGTCATTGAGATTAACCACATAAGGGTAGTGTTTAATTCACTCAACGTTGGCTCTGATACCAACCTGTCACACCCCGTTTTCCACGTGTATCACCGGTGGGCCCGGTGGGGGATTACCGTGACGTAGTTGGCAACAATATAGTCAAACCACACAATATATAAATGCACAGCGGAAGCATAAAGATAAATATTATTTCAACCACTGAGTGTAATATCCAAGTATCACGAGTAGTCGAAACAAATCCACAGGGGATCAAAATAAGATAGAAAATAATTGTTCAACAGATATTGGCATCCAAAGTTTGCGAGACTCTAACGATGCTAAGGAGTGGCCAGCCTATTACGAGTAGAACCTGCATTAATCTTTTTGGGAAAAATACGTCAGTTTACACTGGTAAATACATTCAACCGACACTTTTGTAAAATGTTTAATAAAATTGATTTGAATGCACATGGCACAAACTCTTTATAACTTGGGATAATTTATAATTAAATCTTGTAAAAGAATTACATGTTCACTATGCGTTCGGTCGCCCGGGTCGTGCCGGGTTTAAGGTTAATAGACACGCCACAAAGCATAAAGCCGTGGCGGGAAAACCAACGGTTATTCTTTTAATTAATATAGACATATTGCCGGGTGTACGCCTACACCCGCGTGTCGGGGTCGTGGCCATTTCGTAAAATGATGTCAAGGATATCCGGGACATGGTCATTAAGCTCCCAAAGGCGTAAAGCCAACAAAACGTATTTAAACTGGCCGATTAAATTATTCAATTAACCACCATACGATGGAAGATTTAATGCCCGACCAAGCGGTATTTTATATACCGTAACCCAAGCCCGTATAGGGAAAATAAGTTAAAAGTATTTACCTGAGCAAGTAATATCCTTAATAAACAAATGCAAATTTCTTTTACTGGTCTCCTATTCTGGAACGAAAGTTTAAACAACCTATTAGAATCCTAACAGGTCTTTACTTTAGCCTTAGCTTAGACCGGTCAGTTTCAAAGGATAATTACGGTTTAATCGCGTGAAAGGCGAAAACCGGGAATGGAATGTGGTTTGGACCCAACAAGTTCGAAGACCTGTTTTATATGGGTATAATAACCACACTCTGGATTTTGAAGTATAAACGATAAAGTTTGACCCGTTTCGGCTAGTTTATGTAAACTAGTTACATAACCGAACCGTGCGCGCAAAAGGCGTAACGGGTAACCGTAGGAGTCCTACACAGGTTTCCTAAGTTAATATGCTCTAAAGAGGTTGTGGTATCAGTAGGATACCTTCCATAATGCCCGTAACGAGTTTAAATCCATTATATGCCCCGTAGGGGTATTTCGGTCTTTTTAAAGATTATAAAAGAGGTTTCTGAGTTCTATAGGAAATCTGAGTTTTCCGAACAATTTATAAAGTCCAAAATACTCTATTTATTATTTAAAATCAGTAGCAACTGGAATCGGGTCAAAATACCTTGTAGAACTCAAGTTATGTCCGAAAAGGGTATATTCGGTATTTACCGAACCGATGCCATAACCGCAGGTTATGAGCAGGTTAAAAATAGTTAAAAATCTTTAAAAATCTCAAAATATTATTTTACATCAGTGTATAAAAGGTTTGGTGTCGAAATTTGGGTTTAGATAGGCTTTATGCTAAATGCGCCGTTTAATTACTAAAGTTTCCGTAATTGCGCTATTTAGCATAACTCCTATTCTAGACCTCGGATTGACATGAAATTTTAGGGACATGCTTAGAAATCAAATAACTAAGGTTATGGTCCTTTCACATGTCTAAAATTCTTGTTTTAAAGTGAAAAGGGCGTTATGGTCAACTTTTAGGCGTTTAACGGAAATGTGCAAAACACTCGGACAAACAACGAACCGGTCACAGAGGGTTATACCATCATGTAACCTGGTCCTAAGAGGGTCCTAAGGCATATCTAAAACATACCATAACGGGTCAGAACTGAAGTCAAAGCAAAAGTCAAAGTTTTGCGACTTTCGGCTCCGAACCGGGTCAAAACAGTAAATGGTCGGATCAAACAAGCTTAGACTAGTTAATATACTTATTATCGTGTTATATGAGTGTTAAAACAGGTTTCACGCTATCTACATTACTGATTATGCATAAAATCGCAAAATAGCATTCTGTTGACTTTTTCTAAGCAAGTTTGACTCGACATTTGGACTAGTTAAACTGGGAATCAGAGGGTGCCCTTTTAGGGGTTTAAAGCCCACATGATTACCAACATATAACTACCTTTGATTCGACAAACCACTGTACATTTGTGATTTATCGTAAAGTCAATCGTTAATTACGACGGATTAACTTTCAAGCTATAACTATGCAAAAACTAAACCACAAAGGATTAAGCATACTTACTGATGTGTGTAAAATGCAACATATAAAACACATCAATTAAGGCATAAAACTAACCCTTTTTAAGTACTAATGTTGGAAAAAGAGTGTTTTTGTCTTCCTTTTGTATTTTCAGGATGAAATGAGCTCAAAATCACAAAAGAAGCAAAAAGACCACTAATTCTACCATAAATACAAGAAAAGGAACAAAAGTAAACTGCCCGGACCCTCAACGGCACCTCCCAAGACAAAGAGAAGAGAACAGAGTCTGAACACGCCCCGTGTCCAGTGAACACGGGGGCGTGCCCAGGAAGCAGCAGAAAAGACAAACCAGTAGAAGCTTCCATTGCTCACCACGGGGCCGTGCCCAGCGAGCACGGGGGCGTGTTGAAAGTACAGCAGGCGCATTAATTGTAATTCGCAATTACAATTAATGAAGAGAGAGAATGTCAGACGGGCACGGGGCCGTGTCCAGCGGACACGGGGCCGTGTCCAGCGTTCTGTTCAGCCTATAAATAGAGGAGCTTGGTTTCATTCTCTCTCATCCCTTGGCACACCACCTCTCTCACACTTCATCCACCACCCATCACCACCATAACACCATCATCCACCACCATCATCCATTGTCCATCGTAGAGTGTGTGAGTCGTCTCGGGATCCAAGATTGATCGTAAGAGTTCTTGACAATCAAGGCCATGTTTGCCTAAGTCTCTTACATCACTTGGTGAAGACAAGTGTTTAGTATAATACTTTTTATTTTTAATCTTTTGCACTTTTTATTTGGTTTTGTATTAATGACTTTAATAACTAGTTACTTATGTTGAAGGTGATCTTTCCTTATCGTTTGTCCGTGGTGTCTTGGCGTTATTTTACTGTCTATATAAAATAAAAGATTTTCACCATTCATATCTCCACGGTCTATATGGAGGTATGTTGGCTACCTGGTCGGGGGTTAAGGGAACGGTTTGGTAAGGGTCTTGCCCTTGTTCAGCGTTTAGAGGTCCTGCTTGGGACCTGGGTCAAATTTAGTAGGATCTCCTTCAATGCCCATAGGTATTGGATGGCGGGGATCCAAACTCTTTGACCCCCTCATAAGCTAACTACTATTAATACTATAACCCGGCTATTTAGGACTGTATCCCTGCTGACTCAGACTACTTAGCCGAGGGTAACGTCACCGCCAAAAGCGGGGCCTACCATAATTTGCATTAATAACTTAATTCATTATCTTTCAATAATCCGACCCTTTAGGATTGTATCCTTGCTGACTCAAACTACTGGGTTGAGGGTAACGTCGCCTTCAAAAGAGGGGCCTACTACAATAACTAAGATAATCTCTTAAACAAGTGCAAAAGTGCGAAAATAATCAAAGGTTATACTAATACATGAGTCGGATCCAAGTGATTCATCTTGTCTATCTGTTTTTATTTTATTTTCTTTTTCAGCATTTAGTTAGTTTTTATTTTTCTTAGTTTAAAACATTTTTCTAACTTTTTGATTTGATTAGACGTTGAGGATAAACCGGTATTAAAAGCTCTTGTGTCCTTGGACGACCTCGGTATCTTACCAACACTATACTACGTCCACGATGGGTGCACTTGCCCATATGTGTGTTTA
The DNA here is from genome assembly GCF_002127325.2 of Helianthus annuus. NCBI lineage: Eukaryota > Viridiplantae > Streptophyta > Magnoliopsida > Asterales > Asteraceae > Helianthus > Helianthus annuus. The sequence continues at coordinate 164,093,051 of NC_035436.2, forward strand.
GTGTTAGTGAATATCGTGTTTTATAAATTTAAAACTTGGCTAAAAGTGTAAAAAGGGCTTAAATAAACATCTAAAAATATATTACACTACACACGCATCAAGTTTTTGGCGCCGTTGCCGGGGACACAAGGATTTTAAGAAAGTTAGGAATCAACGGCCTAATCATCTTTTTATTTTTCTTTAATTTTTAGGATTTTTTTTAGATTTTTCAGCTTCTGCAGAGCTCAGCACGGGGCCGTGCCCGCTGAACACGCCCCGTGCCCAATCATTGGAACTGGCAATTCTGTTTTATATCAGACAGTAGGCTGAACACGGGGCCGTGTCCACTCAACACGCCCCCGTGCCCAAGATTCAGTTGCTGAAAACAGAACCGTTTGATCCCGGCGGTTGGTAACTTCTGATACAAACATGAGTAATAGTGATTCTTTTTACTTTCGGCACTCTTATGGTTTGTGGTGTCAAATATGTGGAGGCGAACATGAGGAATTAAAATGTTTCTTCCTCACTTATAGGCCACACTATATAGACCCACCAATTCCTTGTAACCTTAAGAGGGGCGAAAGTAAAAATAAACACTATTTCTCCCTCGAATGCGCCCAACCGGATATTCTAGGAGATATGCTCCTTGACGAGCTATTTCAACTAGAAGAACTACTTCTAAATTGGTCAAAAGAACTTAGGAAGGATTTCTTAGATCCATCCCAAGATGATGACCATGAGGAAATGTTGGAACCGCATTCTGACAACCTCGTTGCTCCCAAAAATACCTTTCTTCCTAGACAAGACGTGGACGATAGTCGTCCCTGTGCCGATTGTGCCGTGAAGGACTCCCCATCGACCTCGTTCGGTGCATACATAGACCTGAGCGATTCGGCATACACCTTCTTTAACGAGAGCCCGGGAAAGGGTTGGACTTGTCCACCTAGAATGAAAATAGGAATTACCCTCACCGACAACCTCTTGCGTTCTCGCCTTAGTATAGGACAATTAAGGTATCTTAGGCATTTTGGGGTTGTTCCAACAAGTCAGGAGCCACCCGATAAGAATTAGCTCCTTAATAAAGACAAAACTCCATAAAACAGCCCTCTGACACGGGGCCGTGTCCGGTCACCACGACCCCGTGTTCGCTCAGAAGATTTTCTGCTGATTCTGTCAGAATACGGACAAAATGTGTCAGGATTTTCTCTGCACACGGGGCCGTGTCCGGCGGACACGGGGCCGTGTTCAGTGTGCTGTCGTTTTCTTAAAATGCAGCCTGAATCCTGCTCATTTTTTGACCACTCCACCAAGCAGAGATCCCTGGAATCTTCACATATACCATCCTAGGTAAGTACCAAAAGAAGGTTCCTAAGGACCATCTTGTCTTTTCCACTTTTGTTCATTTCCTCTTCTTCCAAAGATTTTTCAAACCCTACCTCCATGGAAGCTTGGAAACCCATGATTCCAACCTTCTATGCAAAGTTTGTAGGAGTTTTAGCTATGGGTTCTTGTCTAAAGTTAGTTCTATAACTTTGTTTTTTAAATTATCTGAGCTTATAACACAACGTAAGTATATGGAAATAATTTAAACTAGAACCATTAGAAAAAAAAATTCCTGCAGACAGTTGAACACGGGGCCGTGCTCACTGAGCACGGGGCCGTGTTCAAGGTACTGTTTAGCAAAAATCCAGTTATCCTCGGCTTATTTCGCAGAAAAATGGCCAGCCGAAACAGCGGAGCGTCTTCAAGGAATAACCGAAATGGAAGGAGATCATCCGCCGCAGAGGATTCCCTGGTAAACTACGTTTACGCTTTAAGGGAAGCCGTAGATGAAATGACAAGTGTAGAAGAAGCTTTGGTGGACCGCATTAATCATCTGACAATAAGCTTGGAGGGCTGCTTGCAAGAAGTGAACCTTCTGCACCAAAGGTTAAACCTTCTTGCTTCCCCGCCTTTGGTTCCGGTGATAACACACAGGGCGTGGAATGTAGTACCCGAGGTTATCATCCCAGCAGAATGGCACACCTTGCACCAAGTACCTCAACCAAGAGTAGTGCAAGGAGTCCCGGTTAGCGCTCCTCCTCGAGAAACCGAAGAAAATGAGGCTACCTTCTACCTCCCAAGGGAGATAGAAGAATGGCTTTGAGTGAAAACCGAGGAGCCATGGGCTGAAGAATGTTTCTACATCGGGAAACTATTCCCGAAATTTTCCTAAATAAGTAGAACCTTTATGATAACCTTATGTTTTCCTTAGTTTAATTAGCTATGTAATTCCTCTATGGTTAGCAATATTATGATGGTTTTTATGATTTATGGACTCATGGTGGTAATGGATGAAAAAGGGAACGAGAAAAATGGAACCATGCAGAAGAACAGAACAAACCGACAAAAATCTCCATAACAGAAGGCTCCACACGGGCCGTGCCCAACCAACACGGCCCCGTGCTGAGCCCCCTGCAGGAAATCACCCAGTTCAGGTAACTGGACACGGGCCGTGTCCGGCGGACACGCCCCCGTGTCCAGGCTTCTGTTTCAATTCTATAATTTTTGTTACTGGCACTTGACCACGGGGCCGTGCCCGGTCAACACGGGGCCGTGTCCAGAGCACCAGTAACACAAATCTTTGTTTTCAAACACACTTTTACATATTCTAATCAACCAAAAACTTTATTTTTGGACACATTGAGGACAATGTGTAATTTAAGTGTGGGGGGGGATGCTAAAACCTTGGAATTTTGCAAAATCCTAAAACAAGCCTTACACAAAACTCTATTGGAACCGCTAAACACCCCAAAATTTTTTTTCAAAAACTTTTTCATTTTTTATTTACTTGTCTTAGTTTAAGTTGGGAATAACAAGTTATAAAAGGGTTATATTTTTACAAACTTACAACCGATAGCGTCGTGATAAAAAGAACTAACATAAGAAAATTATGAAACGGTATAACAAGTCTAGCTAAAATTCGATTATATATGCTTGGTCACATTAAAAACCCATTCCCACAAAAAGTGAGTTTTGAGCCTTTATTGAGCATAAAAATACACATATTTAGATTAAATGCTCATTTTTCGTTTCTTGTGTGAATAGCCGCTCGGTCTTTACAAATCTAGAACTTGCCACGACGATACATTCCCGGTCCTTACCAACTTAAACCCAAGTAAGTAAATGATGGAGGCATTAGGACTAACTATTTTTCTTTCAAAACCATTATTTTTCATTTTTTTTTACCTACCCAAAATCCCCCTAGAAAACCCCTTTGAGCCTAAACCTTTCATTTCATTACCCCCAAAACAAAATTTTTTTTTTTACCCACCAAAAACCTTTTTCATTTTTTTCACCTTTGTTTTAGTAACAAACTCGGTTTTTCATAAACATACCCTTTACGTGACAAAAAAAAAATATATATATATATATGAAGTCAAAAACAAACATAAGCTACAAAAAGCTTGTTTGGAGAAATACTTCAAAAATAAATGTCACCAAAAATAAGGTGTTTCACGAAAACCGACACTTGTTACGATTTTCGCCCTTTTTTACTAACCACTAACCAACCACCCACCTTTAAACCCAAGCCTTCACCCCAAAAGACCTCTTGATATTTACAAAGGTAAAAAGTTAAAAAGGAGGAGGATTGATCGCTTGGCAAGCATATGGAGAATGTAAATCCGTGCCGCTCTCGAGCGATTCACTTAAATATACACCTTCGGCCGAGTGATTGAGTGATCTCCCGTGAGGTATGTGAACTTGTATATAAATGGAATTTTAATAAGGCATGCTATGCCAAATAAGTAGTTTATCTTATGAAAAGTTCAAAATAAACCATGACGAATGAGATTGTAAATAAAATAAAAATAGAACCTATACAAACCTTGGATTCCCGACACTCTAGGACAAGTTAAAAAAAAAAAAAAAAAAAAAAAAAAAAAAAAAACTTCTCTTCTACCTATTCCATTTGGGAGTGTAAGCCACATTAAAAGAGTTTTGCTTGAGGACAAGCAAAAGTTCAAGTGTGGGGGTATTTGATGTGTGTAAAATGCAACATATAAAACACATCAATTAAGGCATAAAACTAACCCTTTTTAAGTACTAATGTTGGAAAAAGAGTGTTTTTGTCTTCCTTTTGTATTTTCAGGATGAAATGAGCTCAAAATCACAAAAGAAGCAAAAAGACCACTAATTCTACCATAAATACAAGAAAAGGAACAAAAGTAAACTGCCCGGACCCTCAACGGCACCTCCCAAGACAAAGAGAAGAGAACAGAGTCTGAACACGCCCCGTGTCCAGTGAACACGGGGGCGTGCCCAGGAAGCAGCAGAAAAGACAAACCAGTAGAAGCTTCCATTGCTCACCACGGGGCCGTGCCCAGCGAGCACGGGGGCGTGTTGAAAGTACAGCAGGCGCATTAATTGTAATTCGCAATTACAATTAATGAAGAGAGAGAATGTCAGACGGGCACGGGGCCGTGTCCAGCGGACACGGGGCCGTGTCCAGCGTTCTGTTCAGCCTATAAATAGAGGAGCTTGGTTTCATTCTCTCTCATCCCTTGGCACACCACCTCTCTCACACTTCATCCACCACCCATCACCACCATAACACCATCATCCACCACCATCATCCATTGTCCATCGTAGAGTGTGTGAGTCGTCTCGGGATCCAAGATTGATCGTAAGAGTTCTTGACAATCAAGGCCATGTTTGCCTAAGTCTCTTACATCACTTGGTGAAGACAAGTGTTTAGTATAATACTTTTTATTTTTAATCTTTTGCACTTTTTATTTGGTTTTGTATTAATGACTTTAATAACTAGTTACTTATGTTGAAGGTGATCTTTCCTTATCGTTTGTCCGTGGTGTCTTGGCGTTATTTTACTGTCTATATAAAATAAAAGATTTTCACCATTCATATCTCCACGGTCTATATGGAGGTATGTTGGCTACCTGGTCGGGGGTTAAGGGAACGGTTTGGTAAGGGTCTTGCCCTTGTTCAGCGTTTAGAGGTCCTGCTTGGGACCTGGGTCAAATTTAGTAGGATCTCCTTCAATGCCCATAGGTATTGGATGGCGGGGATCCAAACTCTTTGACCCCCTCATAAGCTAACTACTATTAATACTATAACCCGGCTATTTAGGACTGTATCCCTGCTGACTCAGACTACTTAGCCGAGGGTAACGTCACCGCCAAAAGCGGGGCCTACCATAATTTGCATTAATAACTTAATTCATTATCTTTCAATAATCCGACCCTTTAGGATTGTATCCTTGCTGACTCAAACTACTGGGTTGAGGGTAACGTCGCCTTCAAAAGAGGGGCCTACTACAATAACTAAGATAATCTCTTAAACAAGTGCAAAAGTGCGAAAATAATCAAAGGTTATACTAATACATGAGTCGGATCCAAGTGATTCATCTTGTCTATCTGTTTTTATTTTATTTTCTTTTTCAGCATTTAGTTAGTTTTTATTTTTCTTAGTTTAAAACATTTTTCTAACTTTTTGATTTGATTAGACGTTGAGGATAAACCGGTATTAAAAGCTCTTGTGTCCTTGGACGACCTCGGTATCTTACCAACACTATACTACGTCCACGATGGGTGCACTTGCCCATATGTGTGTTTAGTGTTAGTGAATATCGTGTTTTATAAATTAAAAACTTGGCTAAAAGTGTAAAAAGGGCTTAAATAAACATCTAAAAATATATTACACTACACACGCATCACTTACAGAAGTCTAGTGAATGACCAGAGATGCTTAGAGAGGATTGTTATGCTTCAGAAAGCTCCAGGAGTGAAGAATGAAGGTGTGGTTACAATGTGCACAACTTATGGCCTTTTATAGTGAAAATGGGAGCACAAGATCATCACAACTAAGGCTACAAGGGTTCCTTGATCATCAACATGTGTCCCTGGGTGCTAGGGGTCGTTTAGGGGGCGCCCATGCTGCCATAATTGCCATATAAGTCGGTTAAAATAGCAAATAGTGCTCCTGTCCCCGTATTCTGCATCTGGGGCCTTGACGCGGCCCGCGTTAAGGATCAGGCTACCCTTACGCGGGTCGCCTGAATCCTAAAGTCAGGCAACGAATCTGCACATGGCTCGCGGCCCGCGTAAGATCATTTGCATCTCTAACGCGGGTCGCTTGAGACTTGATTTTCAAGATTTTCAAATCTTTTGTAATTATTGCCTTGGCCTTTCGGTTTCGAAGGGGTAACTTTGCGATTTGGGCCTCGATTATTTACGAATAAGGGCCTCGAAACTTTTACCCAACATATTAACCCTTTGTTAATTTATTATTACCCGAAAAGTCTTATCCTTCAATGTTTGACGCTACTAACCCTTCTCATACGAATTCGATCTTAACTTTCTCGTTTTAAAACGGAACTTCGCGAAATTTATATCGCGCGTTCTAGTGAGTGTAATTTACCATTACAAAGCCTCGGGCATGCCCAAAGGTCACTCAGAGGTATAACTTAAAAATGTTGACACATTTGGCCCCTGTAGTTTGTAATTCCTCACTTTCTTCCACATTTCGCTCCGTACGATCCATGATTCATCCGTTTGAAGGTACGAAGATCGTTTAGGGTTACTGTACAGTATAATTATCCCTCGATGGCATTTTTAACCCTCGAATTTACATACTTTCAATGTTTGTCAACTTTGGTCCTTTGTTTAGTGTTTAATACCTCGTGTAAACTTATGACACGTGTCAATACATTATTGGACGCAAAATTTCGAGGTGTTACACCAGACCCTCAAGGGTGTTAGATACTACCACGTAATCGGTATATATGCGGTAACAAGAACGATAGGTACCTGCGGCCTGCGACACTAAAGGAGGGGCGGCAGAACCCTCAGTCTTCTCCTTACCACGACCCCGCGCGGTTTTCTTCACTTGCTTCTTCTCCACATGTTGCTTGGGGACAGGTTTTTCAAACTTCCCCAGATCCCCAAGGGTACCTGCATGTAAACAATCAAGCAAGCAGATTACAAGGGTGAACTTTAGAAACAAGAGAATTTTAGAAGATACCTTCGCCTTATGGCATGGGTGCATTCAACACATCACGTGTGAGAACGTAGAAATTGCCAACAATCTCCAAATTAAAACCCTCCCGTACCCCACACGGAATCAGCTCAACTTTGCCCTCAAAATCGGGCTCAAACATCCTCCACAGGCCGACCGCATCCTCTGATAGAACACATACACATTACTAAGAGGATAAAGAAGCAACGAAAACAATCAAGAGTAACAAGCTTACCACCACTCTTTTCCCGCAGAACGGGCCTTGCCTTCCTATCCGGCCTGGTGAGCATCATTCGCAACACCCACAACTGATTGTTGTCCAATTTCTTAAGTTCAATAGACCGCAGCCTAGAGAACCAATCCACAGTCCTTGCGGTGGGGACAGGAATATCCTCCGAAGTAACACCCACACTCACGTCCCGAAAGGTCATGTTGGCATACACCGCATAGGCTTTAACGTAGAAAAATCTCTTTTTCCACTTGGTAAGACCCTTCGAAGGGGTCATCAGCTTGGGACTCCCATACCTCTGGTTAAAAGAGAAAAAACCGGTGTTTACCGTCAACTGGTAAAACCGCCGGAAATTCTCAACAGTGACGTCCAAACCATGAGCACGGAAAGTGTACTCAAAGTTCCTGATTCGGAACATCCCAAATGGACTAAGTTGGGAAATGTGAAGGTGATAGTATTCTAACACCTCGGCAACAAACACCGTCACCGGCAGTCGGAGGTTGCCATCGTTAAAAAACTCAGCCCACAGGGTGATATATCCTGCCGGGGCGTCGGCACCGGTGTCACCCTCTTGTGGGTACGTGGCACCCCACTCATCTGCCATTTGTAGGCTGGTCATCAGGACCCTGAACTGCTCCCTTGACCACTTCAATACCGGTAACCCACCACCGGGAGCACCACCATCATCGTCTTTATCCTCATCCTCATCAGCCGCTGCCACTGGCTGTTCAAGGTTTTCACCCTCCACATTGTGTGGATTTGATGGTTCAGCCATCGGAAATATAGAAGAAAAGAAAAGAGTGCTAAGAACTCAAACCACCTCACCGGAATTTCAAGAAACCTTATCGGAGAAGACAGAGAAATCGTTTCTCTCACCGGAAATTTTGAAATTTTGAACAAGTGAGGGGAAACCAAGAACGGTTTCCCCTTATATACTGATTGCAATTAATGCACCATGGAAACTGAATCATCACGTTCAAAAAGAAAGAATTATGCGGCACCACGTGTCAAGCGACGCTTCCGATGACGGTTACCACGCGCGCGTGGCCGCACACGCGCCTGACATAGGAGACGTTTACACTCCTGCTACAGTGCATTTAATGACCTCGGGCAGTGCAAATGTCCTTTCATTTCAGCACATGTGTAATACCTCGAAATTTTGTGTCCAATAATGTATTGACACGTGTCTTGAGTTTACACGTGGCATTAAATATTAAATAAAGGATTAAAGTTGACAAACCTTGAAAGTATGTAAATTCGAGGGTTATAAATGTCAACGAAGGGTAAATATACTGTATAGTAACCCTAAATGATGCTCGTACCTTCAAACGAATAAATCATCGATCGTACGGGGCGAAACGCGGGAGAAAGTGAGAGATTACAAGGATATCCGGGACATGGTCATTAAGCTCCCAAAGGCGTAAAGCCAACAAAACGTATTTAAACGGGCCGATTAAATTATTCAATTAACCACCATACGATGGAAGATTTAATGCCCGACCAAGCGGTATTTTATATACCGTAACCCAAGCCCGTATAGGGAAAATAAGTTAAAAGTATTTACCTGAGCAAGTAATATCCTTAATAAACAAATGCAAATTTCTTTTACTGGTCTCCTATTCTGGAACGAAAGTTTAAACAACCTATTAGAATCCTAACAGGTCTTTACTTTAGCCTTAGCTTAGACCGGTCAGTTTCAAAGGATAATTACGGTTTAATCGCGTGAAAGGCGAAAACCGGGAATGGAATGTGGTTTGGACCCAACAAGTTCGAAGACCTGTTTTATATGGGTATAATAACCACACTCTGGATTTTGAAGTATAAACGATAAAGTTTGACCCGTTTCGGCTAGTTTATGTAAACTAGTTACATAACCGAACCGTGCGCGCAAAAGGCGTAACGGGTAACCGTAGGAGTCCTACACAGGTTTCCTAAGTTAATATGCTCTAAAGAGGTTGTGGTATCAGTAGGATACCTTCCATAATGCCCGTAACGAGTTTAAATCCATTATATGCCCCGTAGGGGTATTTCGGTCTTTTTAAAGATTATAAAAGAGGTTTCTGAGTTCTATAGGAAATCTGAGTTTTCCGAACAATTTATAAAGTCCAAAATACTCTATTTATTATTTAAAATCAGTAGCAACTGGAATCGGGTCAAAATACCTTGTAGAACTCAAGTTATGTCCGAAAAGGGTATATTCGGTATTTACCGAACCGATGCCATAACCGCAGGTTATGAGCAGGTTAAAAATAGTTAAAAATCTTTAAAAATCTCAAAATATTATTTTACATCAGTGTATAAAAGGTTTGGTGTCAAAATTTGGGTTTAGATAGGCTTTATGCTAAATGCGCCGTTTAATTACTAAAGTTTCCGTAATTGCGCTATTTAGCATAACTCCTATTCTAGACCTCGGATTGACATGAAATTTTAGGGACATGCTTAGAAATCAAATAACTAAGGTTATGGTCCTTTCACATGTCTAAAATTCTTGTTTTAAAGTGAAAAGGGCGTTATGGTCAACTTTTAGGCGTTTAACGGAAATGTGCAAAACACTCGGACAAACAACGAACCGGTCACAGAGGGTTATACCATCATGTAACCTGGTCCTAAGAGGGTCCTAAGGCATATCTAAAACATACCATAACGGGTCAGAACTGAAGTCAAAGCAAAAGTCAAAGTTTTGCGACTTTCGGCTCCGAACCGGGTCAAAACAGTAAATGGTCGGATCAAACAAGCTTAGACTAGTTAATATACTTATTATCGTGTTATATGAGTGTTAAAACAGGTTTCACGCTATCTACATTACTGATTATGCATAAAATCGCAAAATAGCATTCTGTTGACTTTTTCTAAGCAAGTTTGACTCGACATTTGGACTAGTTAAAATGGGAATCAGAGGGTGCCCTTTTAGGGGTTTAAAGCCCACATGATTACCAACATATAACTACCTTTGATTCGACAAACCACTGTACCATTTGTGATTTATCGTAAAGTCAATCGTTAATTACGACGGATTAACTTTCAAGCTATAACTATGCAAAAACTAAACCACAAAGGATTAAGCATACTTACAGAAGTCTAGTGAATGACCAGAGATGCTTAGAGAGGATTGTTATGCTTCAGAAAGCTCCAGGAGTGAAGAATGAAGGTGTGGTTACAATGTGCACAACTTATGGCCTTTTATAGTGAAAATGGGAGCACAAGATCATCACAACTAAGGCTACAAGGGTTCCTTGATCATCAACATGTGTCCCTGGGTGCTAGGGGTCGTTTAGGGGGCGCCCATGCTGCCATAATTTCCATATAAGTCGGTTAAAATAGCAAATAGTGCTCCTGTCCCCGTATTCTGCATCTGGGGCCTTGACGCGGCCCGCGTTAAGGATCAGGCTACCCTTACGCGGGTCGTCTGAATCCTAAAGTCAGGCAACGAATCTGCACATGGCTCGCGGCCCGCGTAAGATCATTTGCATCTCTAACGCGGGTCGCTTGAGACTTGATTTTCAAGATTTTCAAATCTTTTGTAATTATTGCCTTGGCCTTTCGGTTTCGAAGGGGTAACTTTGCGATTTGGGCCTCGATTATTTACGAATAAGGGCCTCGAAACTTTTACCCAACATATTAACCCTTTGTTAATTTATTATTACCCGAAAAGTCTTATCCTTCAATGTTTGACGCTACTAACCCTTCTCATACGAATTCGATCTTAACTTTCTCGTTTTAAAACGGAACTTCGCGAAATTTATATCGCGCGTTCTAGTGAGTGTAATTTACCATTACAAAGCCTCGGGCATGCCCAAAGGTCACTCAGAGGTATAACTTAAAAATGTTGACACATTTGGCCCCTGTAGTTTGTAATTCCTCACTTTCTTCCACATTTCGCTCCGTACGATCCATGATTCATCCGTTTGAAGGTACGAAGATCGTTTAGGGTTACTGTACAGTATAATTATCCCTCGATGGCATTTTTAACCCTCGAATTTACATACTTTCAATGTTTGTCAACTTTGGTCCTTTGTTTAGTGTTTAATACCTCGTGTAAACTTATGACACGTGTCAATACATTATTGGACGCAAAATTTCGAGGTGTTACACCAGACCCTCAAGGGTGTTAGATACTACCACGTAATCGGTATATATGCGGTAACAAGAACGATAGGTACCTGCGGCCTGCGACACTAAAGGAGGGGCGGCAGAACCCTCAGTCTTCTCCTTACCACGACCCCGCGCGGTTTTCTTCACTTGCTTCTTCTCCACATGTTGCTTGGGGACAGGTTTTTCAAACTTCCCCAGATCCCCAAGGGTACCTGCATGTAAACAATCAAGCAAGCAGATTACAAGGGTGAACTTTAGAAACAAGAGAATTTTAGAAGATACCTTCGCCTTATGGCATGGGTGCATTCAACACATCACGTGTGAGAACGTAGAAATTGCCAACAATCTCCAAATTAAAACCCTCCCGTACCCCACACGGAATCAGCTCAACTTTGCCCTCAAAATCGGGCTCAAACATCCTCCACAGGCCGACCGCATCCTCTGATAGAACACATACACATTACTAAGAGGATAAAGAAGCAACGAAAACAATCAAGAGTAACAAGCTTACCACCACTCTTTTCCCGCAGAACGGGCCTTGCCTTCCTATCCGGCCTGGTAAGCATCATTCGCAACACCCACAACTGATTGTTGTCCAATTTCTTAAGTTCAATAGGCCGCAGCCTAGAGAACCAATCCACAGTCCTTGCGGTGGGGACAGGAATATCCTCCGAAGTAACACCCACACTCACGTCCCGAAAGGTCATGTTGGCATACACCGCATAGGCTTTAACGTAGAAAAATCTCTTTTTCCACTTGGTAAGACCCTTCGAAGGGGTCATCAGCTTGGGACTCCCATACCTCTGGTTAAAAGAGAAAAAACCGGTGTTTACCGTCAACTGGTAAAACCGCCGGAAATTCTCAACAGTGACGTCCAAACCATGAGCACGGAAAGTGTACTCAAAGTTCCTGATTCGGAACATCCCAAATGGACTAAGTTGGGAAATGTGAAGGTGATAGTATTCTAACACCTCGGCAACAAACACCGTCACCGGCAGTCGGAGGTTGCCATCGTTAAAAAACTCAGCCCACAGGGTGATATATCCTGCCGGGGCGTCGGCACCGGTGTCACCCTCTTGTGGGTACGTGGCACCCCACTCATCTGCCATTTGTAGGCTGGTCATCAGGACCCTGAACTGCTCCCTTGACCACTTCAATACCGGTAACCCACCACCGGGAGCACCACCATCATCGTCTTTATCCTCATCCTCATCAGCCGCTGCCACTGGCTGTTCAAGGTTTTCACCCTCCACATTGTGTGGATTTGATGGTTCAGCCATCGGAAATATAGAAGAAAAGAAAAGAGTGCTAAGAACTCAAACCACCTCACCGGAATTTCAAGAAACCTTATCGGAGAAGACAGAGAAATCGTTTCTCTCACCGGAAATTTTGAAATTTTGAACAAGTGAGGGGAAACCAAGAACGGTTTCCCCTTATATACTGATTGCAATTAATGCACCATGGAAACTGAATCATCACGTTCAAAAAGAAAGAATTATGCGGCACCACGTGTCAAGCGACGCTTCCGATGACGGTTACCACGCGCGCGTGGCCGCACACGCGCCTGACATAGGAGACGTTTACACTCCTGCTACAGTGCATTTAATGACCTCGGGCAGTGCAAATGTCCTTTCATTTTAGCACATGTGTAATACCTCAAAATTTTGTGTCCAATAATGTATTGACACGTGTCTTGAGTTTACACGTGGCATTAAATATTAAATAAAAGATTAAAGTTGACAAACCTTGAAAGTATGTAAATTCGAGGGTTATAAATGTCAACGAAGGGTAAATATACTGTATAGTAACCCTAAATGATGCTCGTACCTTCAAACGAATAAATCATCGATCGTACGGGGCGAAACGCGGGAGAAAGTGAGAGATTACAAGCTACAGGGGTTAATTGTGTCAACATGTTAATTTATACCTCTGAGTGACCCTTTGACGAACCTGAGGCTTTGTAACAGTAAAATACGCTCACTAGAATATACGATATAAATTTCACGAAGTTCCGTTTTAAAACGAGAAAGTTATGATTAAATTCGTATGAGAAGGGTTAAAAGCGTCAACAAATAAAAGTTAAGGCTTTTCGGATATTAATTAAACTAACAGGGGACTTAACAATGCGAAAAGGCACGAGGCCCTTAATGGTAAATAATCGAGGGCCAAATCGCAAAGTTACCCCTTCGAAACCGAAAGGTTAGGTTAATCATTACAAAAGATTTGAAAATCTTGGAAATCAGGTCTAATGCGGGCCGCGTTAAGGTTAAGGGTGATTTAATGCGGGCCGCGAGCCAGCTGCTGATTCGTTTTCTGACATTAGGATTCATGCGGCCCGCGTCCGAGTTGCTGAATCCTAATGCGGGCCGCGTACGAGTCCCAGATGCAGAAACTTTGGACAGATTCAATGTTTGAGCTTGGGAACGATTATTTGAGCATTAATTGAAGTATGGGCGCCCTCTACATGTCCCCTAGCACCTTAGGACACATGCTGATCATCCATGAACCCTTGTAGGTTGAGTTGTAATGATCTTGAGCTAAGTTTTTCACTATAAAAGCCAATGCATTGTGCACAATTGAAACACACCTCAAATCAGCATTCTAGTTCATCTCTGGAGCTCTAACCCATTCTTCTATCATCCCTATTCGTGCACCAAGCTTCTGTAAGTGTGTCTACCCTTTTGTGGCTTAGTTTTTGCTTAGTTTGGCTTAAAAGTCAATCCGTCGTAATTAACGATTGACTTTGCGATGAATCACAAATGGTCCAGTGGTTTGTCGAATCAAGGATAGTTATATGATGGCAATCATGTGGGCTTTAAACCCCTAAAAGGGCACCCTCTGATTCCCACTCTAACTAGTCCAAATGTCGAGTCAAACGTGCTTAGAAAAAGTCAACAGAAATGCTATTTTGCGATTTCTTGCATAATCGGTAATGTAGATGATATGTAACCTGTTCAAACACTTATAAAACATGATAATAAGTATATTAACTAGTCTAAGCTTGTTTGATCCGACCATTTACTGTTTTGACCCGGTTTGGAGTCGAAAGTCGCAAAAGCTTTGACTTTTGCTTTGACTTCAGTTCTGACCCGTTAAAGTTTGTTTTAGATATGCCTTAGGACTCTCTTAGGACCAGGTTACATGATGGTATAACCCTTTGTGACCGGTTCGTTGTTTGTCCGAGTCTTTTACACATTTCCGTTAAATGCTTAAAAGTTGACCGTAACGCCCTTTTTAATTTAAAACGAGAATTTCGGACATGTGAAAGAACCATAACCTTAGTTACTGATTTCTAAGCATGTCCCTAAAATTTCACGTCAATCCGAGGTTCAGAATAGGAGTTATGCTAAATAGCGCAAATTTCGGAAACTTTAGTAATTTAATAGCGCAATTAGCATAACGCCTATCTAAACCCAGATTTCGACACCAAACCTTTTACACACTGATGTAAAATAATATTTTGGGATTTTTAAAGATTTTTATTTATTTTTAACCTGCTCATAACCTGCGGTTATGGCAACGGTTCGGTAAATACCGAATATACCCTTTTCGGCCATAACTTGAGTTCTACAAGGTCTTTTAACCCGATTCCAGTTGCTACTGATTTTAAATAATAAGTACAGTATTTTAGACTTTATAAACTGTTCGGTAAACTTAGATTTCCTGTAGAACTCAGAAACCTCTTTTATAATCTTTAAAAAGACCGAAATACCCCTGTTAGTGCATTATCTGTCTATCGCCTCCGTCAATCTAGTCCGCAGCAGAAACCGAAGAAAACGAGAATTACATTGTTATTTTAGAGTTAGTTAGTCAAAAAGGCAAGGTGGCATAACTGTAATTAATGAGAAACCTCATTAATCCCTTGGCCTATAAATAGAACTCTAGGGCTTCTAATTTAGAACTTTTGCCATTTTCACATCTTGGAGAGATAGAAGCTAGAGAGAGAAAGTTCATTGTTCGTGATTCAGGTGTTGTACGTTTTCAGATTTGTCAATAGAATCACAGTTTAGAATACGTCTCGTGTGTTAGCTCGCGTTCGTGTACGGATTCCGCACGTTATACGTACGTTTCGCAATCGTTTCGGAGTCAAACCGGTCCTAACAAGTGGTATCAGAGCAGGAGCTCGATTGCACTGATCTATCACACGATTTCGCACAGGATTACATCAGATTCAGATCCGAATTTCTTCTACTTCTTCATCTTTTTCATATGTTTCACGTTTTTTACTGATTTTTGTCAAATCGAACAGGTTTTCACAGTCCGTTTCAGCTGATTTTTGAATATGTTGTGCGTAAACATCTGATCTACAACCCTACCAAATTTCAGATTCAAATTCCAAGCCGTTTAGGAGAAATTCAAGTTTTTAGGTCCGAAGTTCGTTTGAATCAGCGTCTGGCCGTTTGAAGTTGTCATCCCGTTTGAAATTGACCCTTCCGTTTGGACTATCGTTTGAAAGTGATTCATACCGTTTGAAACATGACTATCGTTTGAACTATCATTTGAATTATCGTTTGAAACGAGATTCCCGTTTGAACTGACCGTTTGAAGTTCTTCTGTCGTTTGAAAATATGATGGCCGTTTGAAAGATTCCAACCGTTTGAATTTGGGAACAAGTCATCACGTGAATTTAGATTAAGTGGCCTGTTATGTGATTAAAAAAAGGTTGCGGCCCAATCAAAGAACATTAAGTCAATTGCACCGCCCCAAATTTGTCTGTTGGTTAAGGCCTTTGTTACAACCGCCCCACTATCAATTGATGGCCCATTCACAGCTTTAGTTCTAATTGTTGGATAGATAAATTGTCTGGCTTTATTAAACCGACCCACTACCTTTGTGGTCCAATTATAAGTTGTTACCAATTCTTTGGCCCAATCACTGTTTGCCGCCCATTTAACGAAAATATAAAGGTTGACATTGCCGCCCCATTAAGTTGTTGACTTGTTTGTCAGCCCATAAACAATTGTCGGTTTAGTGGAACTTGGAGGCCCAATAAGAGTTCATGTTATCAAAAAAAGTTGCCCCCAAATAATAAAAGCCCAAATTATGTGTTTTGATGTTTGACATATTATGAAATCAATTCAAATATTGTGAGTTAGTGTTGTTCAACGGTCCAATCAGTAGTTTTGTTTGGCCCACTTAATAATCATTCAATACATCGGCCCAATTCCAAGTTAAACAAGCGGCCCAAGTCAAAGCCCATGATTATTTCCTTTTGTTTGAGACCCAAAATGTTGACAGAATATTGCAGTTCCGGACTCATTTGATCCAGTACATTAGTTTCAGATTGCAAAGTCATTTGAAAGGGTCAAGGTTGTTTGAAAGTGAATTCTGTGTCATACGATTTAATTCCAGTTCGAATCAAGTTCAGTTAGCACGGTGTGTCAATCTACAGTTTGCTCAGTTTATCAACCTTCAATCTCGCACAGAATATTCACCAGTTCGAGTATTTTGTTTCAGTTGTTTGATAGTTTTTGAACTGATAAAGTATTTGTTTGTTTTGTGATTGTGATTCAGGTAATTGAAGAAATTCACATCATGGCTGAGGAATTCTACAACACGTTTTTCAACGCGTTCACATCCGAATCGACCGAGATTGCAAATGTTACCCCGAAAACCATTACGAAAGCCATCAACGAGAATATCAAGCATGATAACTTCTATGGAACGCATTCAAAGCCACCAACTCTTGATAGCATTGAAGATTATATCTGGTGGAAAGAACGTTTCATCAATTGGGCAAAAGCGTATGCGCATGAAAGCTGGTTCTGTTTGGAGTTTGGTTACGAAAGGCCAAAAAATGACAAAAACGAAGAACTACCATTCAAGAGTTTTACAAAAGATGACAAAGCAGAATTTTCTGCCGAACAAAGAATGATTGCATTGATCCAGTCAGCAATCAGAAATGATATATTCGCATTACTCACTCATGATAGATCGTCAAATTCGGTTTAGGAAGCTTTACGAGTTAAAGCTGAGGGGGGAAAACAGATTTGGAAAAATAAAATTGCTTTACTAAAAAAGGAATTTGATCTGTTTGATAATATAAAAGGAGAGACAGTGAGACAAATGATCGAGAGATTCTGTCATCTTAAAATAGAGCTTAAACGTTTTAAAATTGACAAAACAAGAGAGGAACTTATTGATAAAGTCATTGAAGCGTTACCACGAGCAGATCACTGGCAAACGTTTGTTTTTTATTTTAAAAAATGATGCTTCATATGATGAAATTTCTCTTGATTCTCTGTTTGAAAAGATTGAAAGTCATGATCTGGAGTTACAAAAGCAGAGCAAGATGACTGGTTCTTCCCATCAACAGAGCTTGTACTACAAAGGCAGTGTATCTTCTGATAAAGGCGTTGGTTCACCAAAAACAGCATTTAGTGGTGAAAAGATGAAAGAACCACCAACAACGTCAACAAGTCATCATTCTGGATATCATTCATCTTCAAAGACAAATTCTGAGGAAACTGAAGAAATTTTGTGCAACATTGCTCTTAAACTGAAGAATTCTCCAGCAATGAGCATCAATGCAGCGAAACAGCAAATGAGTTTTCTTGCATCTGTCCTGGAGTCATATGAAGGTCTTGTAGCTGGTAAAATTGGAAACTCCGAATTGACCAAAGAAGACTACGACCAGATTGATCCGGAAGAAATGGAACTCATTGACATCCGTTGGTGTCACACCCCGATTTCCACGTGTCTCACCGGTGGGCCCGGTGGGGGATTACCGTGACGATGTTGGCAACAATATAGTCAAACCACACAATTATATAATGCACAGCGGAAGCATAAGATAAATATATAAACTTCAACCTCTGATTGTAATATCAAAATGTATTACAGGGGTTGAATATATCCACAGTGGATCGTAATTAAACATAAAGTATTGTTCCATCAGATACTGCAATCAAGCTTGCGAGGCTTATCCCGACGCTAGGGAGCTAATACCAGCCAATTTACGTTTAGGTACCTGCACTTAATCTTTTTGGGGAAAATACGTCAGTTTACACTAGTAAATACATTCAACTGACACATTTGAAAATGTTTATTAAAAATTGATTTGAATGCACAAGGCACAAACTCTTTTATAACTTGGGAAAATTCATAATGATCTTGTGAACGTTTTACATGTTCTTTTATGCGTTCAGTAGCCCGGGTCGTGCCGGGTTAAAGATTTATAGACACACCACGTTGCGTAAAACCGTAGTATAAAAACCAACGGCTACGTCTTTTAATTTTAATGTCGACACTTTATACCGGGTGTACGCCTACACCGGGATGTCGATGGTCGTGGCCATTTCGTAAAATGATGCCAAGGATATCCGGGACAACGGTCATTAAACCCCCCAAAGGCTTATAAGCAACAAAACTGTTTAAATGAGCCGATCATATTTAATCAATTAACCACCTAAGCGATGGAATTATATAATGCTCAATCAAGCGGTATTAATATACCGTAACCCAAGCCCATATAGGGGAAATAAGTTAAAGTATTTACCTTTGCAAGTATAAATCCTTAATTTAGATCAAGTCACCGATAGCTTTTACTGGGGCTCCTAATCTGGAACGAAGGTTTTAATTAACCTCTTAGAATCCTAACGGTCCTTATATTAGCCGTAGCTTAAACCGGTTGATTCCGATACATAGATATGGTTAATTCGCACGAAAAGGCGAAAACCGAGAATGGAGTATGATTTGGACCCAACAAGTTCAGTGACTTGTTTTATATGGGTTATAGTTCATACTCTGGATTCTGGGGTTCAAATAATATAATTTGACCCATATCGGCTATTGCACGAAAACTAGTTCCATGAGCCGTACCGTGTGCGCAAATAGGCAAAACGGTTAACCATAAGTGTCCTACGCTTATTTCCTAAGTCACTATGCCTTAAAAGTATTTTGGTATCAGTAGGATACCTTCCGTAATGCCCGTAACGAGTTTAAGTTTATATTATGCCCCGTAGGGCTTTTCGGTCATTTTAAAGACTTTAAAAGGGCTTTTAGAGTTCTACAGGAAATCTGAGTTTCCCGAACAGCTTATAGAGCTTAAAATACTTTATTTATTATTTAAAATCAGTGGCAACTGGAATCGGGTCAAAAGACCTTGTAGAACTCCCGTTTTGGCCAAAAAGGGCATATTCGGTATTTACCGAACCGTAGCCATAACCGCAGGTTATGAGCAAGGTAAAAATTATTAAAAATCTTTAAAATTCCCGAAATATTATTTTACCACAGTGGGTAAAAGTTTTGGTGACGAAAACTTGGGTTAGATGGGCGTTATGCTAATTGCGCCGTTAATTACAAAACTTTCTTAAAAGTGCGCCTTTTAGCATAACTCTCATTCTAGACCTCGGATTGACGTGAAACTTTAAGGACATGCTTATAATTTAATAAGCAAGGTTTTAGTCCGTTCACATGTCCGAAATACTCGTTTTAATTTTAAAAGGCCGTTACGGTCAACTTTTAGGCGAATGACGGGATTGCGCAAAAGACTCGGATAACTCATGAACCGACCACAGAGGTTTATACCAACATGTGACCTGGTCCTAAGAGAGTCCTAAGGTATATTTATACCTCACTAAAACGGGTCAGAACTGAAGTCAAAGCAAGAGTCAAACTTTTGCGACATTCGGCTCCGAACCGGTTCAATATAGTAAATGATCG
The DNA here is from genome assembly GCF_002127325.2 of Helianthus annuus. Classification (NCBI taxonomy): domain Eukaryota; kingdom Viridiplantae; phylum Streptophyta; class Magnoliopsida; order Asterales; family Asteraceae; genus Helianthus; species Helianthus annuus. The sequence continues at coordinate 164,113,029 of NC_035436.2, forward strand.
ATTCAAACGAGCGCAAACAAGTTTATATACTTATTATCATGTTTTATGATTATCAAAACAGGTTCCATAACATATACATTACAGATTATGCATAAATCGCTAAAATAGCTTTCTGTTGACTTTTTAACCGCACGTTTGACTCGACTTTTGACATAGTTAGAGTGGTGATCAGGGGGAACCATTTTAGAGGTTTATTACCCACATAAATACCAACTCATAACCACTTTTGATTCATCATAAGACTGAACCATTGCTGAGTTATTTTAATGTCAAACCGTAGTTACGACGGTTTGGTTCTTAGCCATTTACTAAGGAAATGTGAAACCACAAAGGGTTAGATCACTTACAGAAGTTGTGTTCTTGCTTATAGAGCAGAGAAAGATGCTTGGAGCTTCTTAGAATGATCAGTAGTTGTGTTTTGAGTTGTGTGAATGTTGTAACTACAACATTGCTATTTATAGTGCAAAATGAACTTCAAGATCATTCCACATTGGCCTATACTGATCATGGATCATGGGCAGGTGTCCCTAAGGTGTATGGGTCGAGTAGGGGGCGCCCATGCTTCATTAATTGAAGATTTGATCGTTCACAAGCTCCAAAAGGCAAGAAACTACAACTTTCTGCATATGGGCACTTTACGCGACCCGCATGGGAGTTCCCATGCACTATAACGCGGGTCGCCTGAGTTTAATAAATCAGATGCGTAATTGAGGTGGCTCGCGGCCCGCCTCAACTTAAACATAACCTTCACGCGGGTCGCGAGAGGTTAAGATTTCAGAATTTTTTAAATCTTTTGTTATGATTACAGAATCTGGCCATTAATAACGAAATCTTTCGTAATGATTCACCTGACCTTTCGGGTTTGAAGGGGTAACTTTGCGGTTTGGCCCTCGGTTATTTACCGATAGGGGCCTCGTGTTAATTACCCGCATTATTAAGTCCCCGGTTAATTTATTAATTATTTGGAAAGCCTTAACTTTCACTGTTGACGCTTTTAACCCTTCTCATACGAATTTGAGTATAACTCTTTCGTTTTAAGACGGAACTTCGCGGAATTTTTACAGTATATTCTAGTGAGCGTATAATACTGTTACGAAGCCTTGGAAACGTTAAAGGGTCACTCAGAGGTAATATTAAACATGTTGACACAGTTAACCCCTGTAGTTCGTAATCTCTCACTTTCTTCCGCGTTTCGCTTCCGTACGTTTTATGATTTATTCGTTTGAAGGTTTAAGCATTATTTAGGGATACTATACAGTATATTTACCCTTGTTGACATTTTATAACCCTCGAATTTATATACTTTCAAGGTTTGTCAAAATTAGTCCTTTATTTATCATAGATGCCACGTGTAAACAAATGACACGTGTTAACACATCATTGGACACAAAAATTTGAGGTGTTACATCCTCACCCCCTTAAAATAAATCTCGACCCGAGATTTACTCAAATAAATAGGGGTATTTTTCTTTCATTGTAGCTTCGACTTCCCACGTATATTCAGGACCTCTACGAGCATCCCATTTGACTTTTACAATTGGTACGTGCTTTCTGCGAAGCTTCTTTACCTGTCGATCCTCAATCGACAAAGGTTTTTCTATAAACTTTAAGCTCTCATCTATATGCACATCTGTGTGTGGAATCACCAACGATTCGTCGGCGAAACACTTTTTGAGATTGCAGATGTGGAACACATTGTGAATTCCATTGAGCTCTTCAGGCAAGTTCAACTTATAGGCAACTGATCCGACCCGTTCAATGACCTCAAATGGTCCTATGTATCTCGGACTCAGTTTGCCTTTCTTGCCGAAACGCATCACCCCCTTCCAGGGTGATACCTTAAGTAATACCTTTTCACCCACTTCGAAGTGAAAATCCTTACGCTTTGGATCAGCGTAGCTTTTCTGCCTATCGCGGGCAGCCTTGAGACGTTCCCGGATCTGGACAATCTTGTCCGTAGTCTGGAAAACAATCTCTGGTCCCGATAATTGGACCTCTCCTACTTCCGCCCAACAAACAGGCGATCTACATTTCCTACCATATAATGCCTCAAAAGGCGCAGCCTTTATGCTGGTGTGGTAGCTATTATTGTAGGAAAATTCGATCAGGGGTAGGTTTTTATCCCAGTTACCGCCTAAATCGATTGCACATGCACGAAGCATGTCTTCTAGCGTTTGGATAGTACGCTCACTTTGACCGTCCGTCTGTGGATGGTAAGCCGTACTAAAGTTTAAACGCGTGCCCAAAGATTGCTGGAAGCTTTTCCAGAAATGAGACGTGTATCTAGTATCCCTGTCGGAGATAATAGACACAGGTATGCCGTGTAAGGCTACAATCTTATCAACATAAAGTTGGGCTAGCATATCGGAGCTATACGTCTCCTTGATGGGTAGAAAATGAGCTGATTTAGTCAGCCTATCGACTATGACCCATATTGTATCGTTTCCTTTCCTGGTTTTGGGTAACTTGGTTATGAAGTCCATAGTTACGCATTCCCACTTCCACTCGGGAAGTTCAGGCTGTTGTAGCAAGCCAGATGGCTTTTGGTGCTCGGCCTTGACTTGAGCACACGTCAAGCACTTTGCTACGTGGGCGGCTACAGACTTTTTCAAGCCTATCCACCAATAATTTGCCTTTAAGTCTTGGTACATTTTGTCAGCACCAGGATGGACTGAGTATTTGGAACTATGGGCTTCCTGGAGAACAACATCTCGTAGTCCTCCATAAATCGGAACCCATATACGTCCGTTCAGCCTAAGAATTCCATCCTTGCTAAGAGTCAACTGCTCCTCAGTTACTCCCAGCTTTTCATTAGGATAATTAGTTTCCAACACAGCCTCACGCTGCGCAGCTAATATCCTTTCCATCAAATTATTCTTAACCTCAATGCTCTTGGCATTGATTCGAATGGGTTTTACCCTTTCCTTCCTGCTCAAGGCATCGGCGACCACATTCGCCTTGCCGGGATGGTACCTGATTTCACAGTCATAATCATTCAGGGTTTCCATCCAACGGCGCTGTCTCATGTTCAACTCTTTCTGGTTGAACAGGTGCTGGAGGCTTTTGTGATCAGAATAAATCACAAATTTAATACCATAAAGGTAATGTCTCCACAACTTTAGTGCAAATACAACGGCACCCAACTCCAAATCATGGGTGGTGTAATTCTTTTCATGCACCTTTAATTGCCTTGAAGCATAGGCAATCACCTTGCCCTTTTGCATAAGCACACACCCCATGCCCGTGTGTGATGCATCGCAGTAAACTACGAATTCATCTGTACCCTCAGGTAAGGTTAACACAGGTGCGTTGCTCAGCTTCTGCTTCAGTATTTCAAAGGACTCTTGCTGCTTTGGGCCCCAAATGTACTTTTCTTTCTTCTTGGTCAAAGAAGTCAAGGGCGCAGCAATCCTCGAAAAATTTTCAATAAATCTCCGGTAGTATCCTGCTAACCCCAGGAAGCTACAGATTTCGGTAGGCGTCTTTGGCTCTTGCCAGTTCATGACTGCCTCTACCTTAGCGGGATCCACTTGGATACCACGCTCACTCACAACGTGTCCTAAAAATTGAACCTCTCTTAGCCAGAATTCACATTTCGAGAATTTGGCGTAGAGTTTCTCACGCTGTAGTAATTCGAGAATGCAACGAAGGTGCTTCTCGTGGTCATCTTGATTCTTGGAATAGATAAGGATATCGTCGATGAAGACTATGATGAATTTGTCCAAGTATGGCTTGCAAACGCGATTCATGAGATCCATGAACGCAGCCGGTGCATTTGTGAGCCCAAAAGGCATCACAAGGAACTCGTAATGACCATAGCGAGTCCTAAATGCTGTCTTATGTACATCTTCATCTCTGACCCTTAGTTGATGATAACCCGACCTCAAGTCGATCTTGGAGAAGTAGCTCGCTCCTTGCAGCTGATCGAACAGATCATCGATCCTTGGCAAAGGATATCTGTTCTTTATGGTAACTTTATTCAGCTCTCTATAGTCGATGCACAACCGCATCGATCCGTCCTTCTTCTTTACAAATAGGACAGGAGCTCCCCAGGGAGATGAACTGGGTCTGATAAAACCCTTCGCCAGCAGTTCATCCAACTGGGTCCCCAGTTCTTTCATTTCCGTTGGAGCTAGTCTGTAAGGTGCTCTTGCTATCGGAGCTGCTCCAGGAATGATGTCAATTCTGAACTCCACTTGTCTATCTGGTGGCAAACCAGGTAGTTCTTCAGGAAAAACCTCGGGGTATTCAGAAATGACAGGAAGATCCTCGATCTTCGGCTTTGGTTCTTCTAATATCACCTGAGCCATGTAAATTACACAGCCTCTGTTCAAACACCTTGAAGCTTTCAGCATAGATACGTCTTCGGGCAATCCGTAATGCGTATCCCCTCGAATGGTAAGAGATTCACCACTCGGAGTCTTTAAAACTATTTGCCTTTTGCCGCAAATGATTTGGGCCTGATTACGAGATAACCAGTCCATGCCTAGCACAATGTCAAAACCCGCAAGTTTGAAAGGAAGTAGAGATAAAGGAAAAGAATGGTTCCTAATGGATATTTCACATCCTTCTAGAACAGTAGAGACGGTTTCTATCGTGCCGTCTGCTAACTCTACTTCGTATTTCACGTCAAGGGTTTTGATTGGCATATTTAGTAGTTGGCAAAATTTCTGGTCTACAAAGGACTTATCAGCGCCAGAATCGAATAGTACTCTTGCAAATATATTATTTACGAGAAAAGTACCTGTAAGCACATTGTCGTCCTTAACCGCTTCCTTTGCATCCAAGCGAAAAACTCTCGCATTTGATTTCTTAGTCTCCTCCGCCTTCTTGGCATACTTCGGGCAATTACTCTTTATATGCCCCTTTTCATTACAATTATAGCAGGTGGCATCCTTAATCTTTTTGCACTCCACGGTCTTATGATCCTTGGACTTGCATAGCCCACAGGATGGAGTCTTTTGTTGCGACTGTGAACCAGACGCAAACCTACACTTCCCGGAGTGAGGTTTCTTGCAGACCTTGCAGTGAGGTCTTCCATCAGCTTGCCCCTCCTTCTTTGCCTCCGACCCTCTCTTGCCCTCACCGTTTCCATGGTGCTTTTTCCCAAACTTACGTGAGGTATCATCCTCACGTTTTCGCTTTTCAGCCTCCTTGCTCCTTTGTGCCCTCAGACGGACAGCATCAAGTGTAAGCGACAAGGAGAGGTCAGTAACTGACCTGAAGGTCGTCGGCCTAGAAGCCTTCACACTGGCCTTGATTGCCGGCTCTAAGCCCCCAATGAATCGGGCAATCCTTCGAGGTTCTGGTGTCACAAGATATGGCACCAGGCGTGACATAGTGTTAAAGCTTGTCAGATATGCTTGACAATCCAGGTTTCTCATCACTAGTGAGACAAAATCAGCCTCTATCTTCTCAACCTCGTGCTGAGGGCAGTAGTTTTCTTTAATGAGAGCAATAAATTCCTCCCATGTCATCTTGTACAAAGCAGACTTACCAGATGCCTGCACCAACGCCCTCCACCATGCCAAGGCCTCGCCCTTAAAAGACTGGGACACATACTTCACCACATCCCTCGCTGCACACCCGGTGATGTCCACAATCGTGTCCATCTCGTCTAGCCAGGTGATACAGTCAACCGCACCTTTCTCCCCTGTAAATTCACGGGGCTTACATGATACAAAGTATTTGTAGGTGCAACCCTTAGCACTTGACGCATCAGTATATTCTCTATCGCGATGAACGCTGTGCTCAGTAGACGAATGTTTGTCGTCATCTTTCTTGGGTTCAGAGGGTGGTTTGGAGTGTGTCTTCGGTTTAGAGGGTGGTTTTGACACAGTTCTGCCTTGAGACTCAGTATGTTGACGATCAATAGCTGCCTGAACAGCATTGTCAATCAGAGCCTTCAGTTGTGCGCCTGTCAAATGCACTGACGCATTGTCATAGTCATCTTCATTTGTGTGGCTGTTCTCTCCATTGGGATCCGCCATTGTAACTTGAATCTGTTACAGAAGATAACAAAATTTTAATTTAGGAGATTATTATATAATTGTCTTTTATGACAATTTGTCAACCATGGTACAGAGACCATATTTGGTTAACTTATTATTTCATTACATATTAGGATCTGAATATATCCTATTTTAACTATATAAATAGTATTGGCGGCATAAAGCCTAATCACGAGGATGTTTTATAATATTAGCCGAGATTTCAGAGAATCAAAGGCATAGAGAATTGAACCGTAGTTCTTTTATCTCTTTCTGACAGAGAATCATAGACTACCACTGTCTTTTGTCTTTATAAGACAATTATTATGGCCCATAGGCACTACACCTCTAATGGATGTTTTAATATGGTTGGCCCGTAGGCACTACATCTCAAATGGATGTTTTTAATAAGGTTGGCCCGTAGGCACTACATCATTAATGGATGTTTTAATATGGTTGGCCCGTAGGCACTACATCACTAATGGATGTTTTTATAATACTGGCCCGTAGGCACTACATCACTAATGGATGTTTTAATATGTTGGCCCGTAGGCAATGCATCACTAATGGATGTCTTTATAATACTGGCCCGTAGGCACTACATCACTAATGGATGTTTTAATATGTTGGCCCGTAGGCAATGCATCACTAATGGATGTCTTTAATAATATTGGCCCGTAGGCACTGCATCACTAATGGATGTCTTTAATATGTTGGCCCGTAGGCAATGCATCACTAATGGATGTCTTTAATAATATTGGCCCGTAGGCACTGCATCACTAATGGATGTCTTTATAATACTGATCACCTTCATTGGTGATTTTAACCCACGACTTATAAATCATTTAGTGGGGTTTGAAATCCTTAAAGGATTATTGTATAAGAATGACGTGCGTGATTTTAACGAATCACATCTGCCATGAATGTTAACATGCGTACAGAGGTTAACAGGGAATCAGAATCTTTTCAATTAGGTCGTACCATCTTGACTGGATCTTAAAAGACACCAAGCTAGGTTTCACCCTTTTAAGATTCTTTATTTAGGCAGATCAATATAAAAGGAATGGTTTTGATTTATTTTATATACATATTAAAACAAAACTCGTAACATACATTCCATAATCTCAAATACAATTACATATTGCCCTAAACGGGTCTTTCAAATAGTACATACCTCCATAGAGGTTTTAAAATAAGTGATAAGTCCACGCAGGAACTAATACAAGATAGGTGTCCATGCAAGGACTAAAGATAAGTCCACGTAGGGACTGAAATATGATAAGTTGTCCACGCAGGGACTTATTTCAAAGTAGAAATTACAGTAGTACAACTATTAAGGCTAGTGGTCACGTTTCTTCTTTTTGCCCTTTAGTAGGTTAGCCAAACCCTTGAGAAATCCTCGGTGGCTTTTCTTCTCTTCCTCGAACTCTCTCTCCACACGATCTAGTCGATGGAGTATTTCTTCCTGTTCAGGAGGAGAGAAACGTGGTTGTGGCGCTTGGTGCGGAACTGGAGGTCTGGGAGGTATTGGATACCCATGAGCTGAGTAGTCCGGTGGTCCCATGTTTCCATGTGCTCCGTCAGGGTAGCGCGCATTATATCTTGCCGACACCACATAGGGGTCGCGCTCATAGCCGTAGTTGTATTGTGCTTGTGACGGTTCGAACGGGTTGTAAGCCGTCGGACCCGTATAAGCAGGTATGGGTTGGTCATACCCAAATGGTGGCGAATTTCGTGCAGCTGGTGCGGAGTTCGCCTCCTGTATAGGACTTGAAGGTCCTTCTTCTTGTAGCGGCGGATAGTGGCTACTACTAGAATGTCGAGGAGTGCTGAAGTGGATACCCCCTCCTCCTCGTGTAGACATACGAGCATTTGTCCTCCTACGCCTCGGCGGATCAGGTATTACTGGTTGCGCCGGTGGCGGAGGTGGTGGCGTAACTGCCTCAAAGCGTGAATCCTCAGAGGGATCCTGTGGATGTCTCGGTTGTTGAGATGTCTGTCGAGATGGCGTGTAGTACCATTCATGTCGGTCAAACATCGCTTGGAAACTGTCAGGTCCTTGATAGGGCGTTCCATGGAAGGATGACCCATCAGAAACTTCTATCGGATGCGTGGGCGTACCACGAGCTGGTTCAGTTGGATCCTCATCCTCCTCCATGGGGTCTTCAGAAAAATGGTCTTGTGGCCCTAGTGGAACAAAACCTGAAGGTTCCTGTATGTAGTCAGCTGGATTAAACTGGCTTATGTAGTATGGAGTAGGGTCGTCGTAATTTCGGTGCGATACCGAACGCCGTAGAGGTATGAAGGAAGGTTGTGGGTTGTTGGGATTATTTTCTGAATCTGGCCCAAAGGAGTGCCGATAGGATGGCGTCGAGCTGTGCGAAGTGGAATGCCTCGCGGGTTCGTAAAGATCTCTTCGTCGTTGTGGCTCTTCGCTCCGTGTCATCGAAGGATGTCTTGTACCAGATGTTCCAGCCTCGTTATCGTGATGTGTCACGATTTCTCCTCGGCCTCTCCGTCCCCTTCCTCTTCCTCGGAATATAACAGGTGGCATTTTCCTACTCCAAAACTCATTAAAAATCAAATCGAAAATAAAGACAAAAAGGAGTAATAATCCGAATTTGTCCTAAGTTATTGTCTAGACTCAAGTATGTGCAATTGTGTCACTGAGATTAAACACAATAGGATAGTGTTTAATTCACTCAATGTTGGCTCTGATACCAACCTGTCACACCCCGATTTCCACGTGTCTCACCGGTGGGCCCGGTGGGGGATTACCGTGACGATGTTGGCAACAATATAGTCAAACCACACAATTATATAATGCACAGCGGAAGCATAAGATAAATATATAAACTTCAACCTCTGATTGTAATATCAAAATGTATTACAGGGGTTGAATATATCCACAGTGGATCGTAATTAAACATAAAGTATTGTTCCATCAGATACTGCAATCAAGCTTGCGAGGCTTATCCCGACGCTAGGGAGCTAATACCAGCCAATTTACGTTTAGGTACCTGCACTTAATCTTTTTGGGGAAAATACGTCAGTTTACACTGGTAAATACATTCAACTGACACATTTGAAAATGTTTATTAAAAATTGATTTGAATGCACAAGGCACAAACTCTTTTATAACTTGGGAAAATTCATAATGATCTTGTGAACGTTTTACATGTTCTTTTATGCGTTCAGTAGCCCGGGTCGTGCCGGGTTAAAGATTTATAGACACACCACGTTGCGTAAAACCGTAGTATAAAAACCAACGGCTACGTCTTTTAATTTTAATGTCGACACTTTATACCGGGTGTACGCCTACACCGGGATGTCGATGGTCGTGGCCATTTCGTAAAATGATGCCAAGGATATCCGGGACAACGGTCATTAAACCCCCCAAAGGCTTATAAGCAACAAAACTGTTTAAATGAGCCGATCATATTTAATCAATTAACCACCTAAGCGATGGAATTATATAATGCTCAATCAAGCGGTATTAATATACCGTAACCCAAGCCCATATAGGGGAAATAAGTTAAAGTATTTACCTTTGCAAGTATAAATCCTTAATTTAGATCAAGTCACCGATAGCTTTTACTGGGGCTCCTAATCTGGAACGAAGGTTTTAATTAACCTCTTAGAATCCTAACGGTCCTTATATTAGCCGTAGCTTAAACCGGTTGATTCCGATACATAGATATGGTTAATTCGCACGAAAAGGCGAAAACCGAGAATGGAGTATGATTTGGACCCAAAAAGTTCAGTGACTTGTTTTATATGGGTTATAGTTCATACTCTGGATTCTGGGGTTCAAATAATATAATTTGACCCATATCGGCTATTGCACGAAAACTAGTTCCATGAGCCGTACCGTGTGCGCAAATAGGCGAAACGGTTAACCATAAGTGTCCTACGCTTATTTCCTAAGTCACTATGCCTTAAAAGTATTTTGGTATCAGTAGGATACCTTCCGTAATGCCCGTAACGAGTTTAAGTTTATATTATGCCCCGTAGGGGCTTTTCGGTCATTTTAAAGACTTTAAAAGGGCTTTTAGAGTTCTACAGGAAATCTGAGTTTCCCGAACAGCTTATAGAGCTTAAAATACTTTATTTATTATTTAAAATCAGTGGCAACTGGAATCGGGTCAAAAGACCTTGTAGAACTCCCGTTTTGGCCAAAAAGGGCATATTCGGTATTTACCGAACCGTAGCCATAACCGCAGGTTATGAGCAAGGTAAAAATTATTAAAAATCTTTAAAATTCCCAAAATATTATTTTACCACAGTGGGTAAAAGTTTTGGTGACGAAAACTTGGGTTAGATGGGCGTTATGCTAATTGCGCCGTTAATTACAAAACTTTCTTAAAAGTGCGCCTTTTAGCATAACTCTCATTCTAGACCTCGGATTGACGTGAAACTTTAAGGACATGCTTATAATTTAATAAGCAAGGTTTTGGTCCGTTCACATGTCCGAAATACTCGTTTTAATTTTAAAAGGCCGTTACGGTCAACTTTTAGGCGAATGACGGGATTGCGCAAAAGACTCGGATAACTCATGAACCGACCACAGAGGTTTATACCAACATGTGACCTGGTCCTAAGAGAGTCCTAAGGTATATTTATACCTCACTAAAACGGGTCAGAACTGAAGTCAAAGCAAGAGTCAAACTTTTGCGACATTCGGCTCCGAACCGGTTCAATATAGTAAATGATCGATTCAAACGAGCGCAAACAAGTTTATATACTTATTATCATGTTTTATGATTATCAAAACAGGTTCCATAACATATACATTACAGATTATGCATAAATCGCTAAAATAGCTTTCTGTTGACTTTTTAACCGCACGTTTGACTCGACTTTTGACATAGTTAGAGTGGTGATCAGGGGGAACCATTTTAGAGGTTTATTACCCACATAAATACCAACTCATAACCACTTTTGATTCGTCATAAGACTGAACCATTGCTGAGTTATTTTAATGTCAAACCGTAGTTACGACGGTTTGGTTCTTAGCCATTTACTAAGGAAATGTGAAACCACAAAGGGTTAGATCACTTACAGAAGTTGTGTTCTTGCTTATAGAGCAGAGAAAGATGCTTGGAGCTTCTTAGAATGATCAGTAGTTGTGTTTTGAGTTGTGTGAATGTTGTAACTACAACATTGCTATTTATAGTGCAAAATGAACTTCAAGATCATTCCACATTGGCCTATACTGATCATGGATCATGGGCAGGTGTCCCTAAGGTGTATGGGTCGAGTAGGGGGCGCCCATGCTTCATTAATTGAAGATTTGATCGTTCACAAGCTCCAAAAGGCAAGAAACTACAACTTTCTGCATCTGGGCACTTTACGCGACCCGCATGGGAGTTCCCATGCACTATAACGCGGGTCGCCTGAGTTTAATAAATCAGATGCGTAATTGAGGTGGCTCGCGGCCCGCCTCAACTTAAACATAACCTTCACGCGGGTCGCGAGAGGTTAAGATTTCAGAATTTTTTAAATCTTTTGTTATGATTACAGAATCTGGCCATTAATAACGAAATCTTTCGTAATGATTCACCTGACCTTTCGGGTTTGAAGGGGTAACTTTGCGGTTTGGCCCTCGGTTATTTACCGATAGGGGCCTCGTGTTAATTACCCGCATTATTAAGTCCCCGGTTAATTTATTAATTATTTGGAAAGCCTTAACTTTCACTGTTGACGCTTTTAACCCTTCTCATACGAATTTGAGTATAACTCTTTCGTTTTAAGACGGAACTTCGCGGAATTTTTACAGTATATTCTAGTGAGCGTATAATACTGTTACGAAGCCTTGGAAACGTTAAAGGGTCACTCAGAGGTAATATTAAACATGTTGACACAGTTAACCCCTGTAGTTCGTAATCTCTCACTTTCTTCCGCGTTTCGCTTCCGTACGTTTTATGATTTATTCGTTTGAAGGTTTAAGCATTATTTAGGGATACTATACAGTATATTTACCCTTGTTGACATTTTATAACCCTCGAATTTATATACTTTCAAGGTTTGTCAAAATTAGTCCTTTATTTATCATAGATGCCACGTGTAAACAAATGACACGTGTTAACACATCATTGGACACAAAAATTTGAGGTGTTACAGTTGGTGTTTAGCTAGTTGTATTCGTCGCGCTCAGAGGTATATGGAGATTACCGGGAAACAATCGCTTGGAGGTGCTTCAACAAAGCTTGGATTCGACAAATCCAAAGTGACCTGCTTCAGATGCAAGCAAAAAGGTCATTTCAAAAGAGAATGCAGAAACTCTGAAGTTGCTGAAGGAAATGAACGTCCTTTCAACGATGACTATTATCGAAAGGCGATTTACCATCGAAGCAGAGAAGAGCCAAAGCTGATTGAAGATAAACCGAAAGAAAAATCAAGAGCTTATGCTGTAATTTACGAGGATGAAGGCTATGATTGGTCTGCAATTTGTCCAGAAGAAGATCGTTTGGAGAATGTTCGAAAAACAGCTCATGGGAGAGCTATGACAGAGGAAAGAAAGTTTGTTTTTGTTGCTGAGATTCAAGATGAAAACAAAGACAAAGCCACTGATGAAAACTCGAGAAGAGATCTTGAGTGAGAAGACTTACAGAGAAAGAAATGTGGTCTACAACAGAATGGATGACATGCAGGAAGAGTATGAAAATGATGTCAGCAGTCGAAGATGGGATAAGAAAAGAGAATGTTACTACAACAGAGAAGGAGAACCGGTTGTTCCAAAGAAAGACATAATTTTTTATGATGTTCTTCTTGCTGTCCCGTTGAGAGCCGAATACTACAGAAGAGTGATGAAAGATGATGCATATGTTAAACAGTATGAAAAAGATATCAGATATGCTATGCTGTCATGTTTGAGAAAAAGGGATGAGGAAAGAATGAAGAAAAGTGTTGAAGAGATGGTGGAGAATTTGAAGAAGGTTGCTGAAGAGGGTGAAACAGAAGCTGTTGAAGCAGAAGTTGTGAAAGAAGCTGTTACTGAAGAACAGCAAATTGAAGAAGAAGTGAAGACAGAAGAAAAGAATGAGAATGAGAAAGATGGTGATGATGGTGATGAAGTCAGTATTGAAGAGAAGCAAGATAATGCTGAGATGAAGCAGGCAAAAGATGCTGAAAACACCGAGGTGCCAATCACTGAGGTACATTCTAATTCTGAAGTCTTAAAATCAATTGAACAGTGCAAGAAATGCATGGAACCATGCAGAGCTTGTACTGACAAAGATGAGCAATCCAGAACAAGAGAACTTGAATTCATAAAAATCGAAAACATTTTCAAAGAAAAATGCAAAGAGATGTTAGAAAAAGAAAAGGTTTTTAACGAAAAAGATGAAAAACTTTCAGGAAAATGTACAAAGCTAGAAAAAGAAAATGAAGTTTTGAAAGAAGATGTTTTGAAAATGAAAAATGAATGTTCACAAAAAGAAAATGTGGTTCTAGAAATGAAAAAGGAATATGACTCAATGAAACTATCACATCATGTTATGAAAGAGTCGTATGATAAAATAAAAGATGAAATGAAATACGCTCAATCTAGAATGAATTATCTTTCTGAAACAACCAAAGAGCTTAAACGAATGTATGCTATAAAACAAGATGTTGTTAATTCCTATATTGAAGATGTTGCTAAGCTAAAGCGACAGATTGCTGATTTAGAGCAGGATAACAACAAGTTAAAAAGTTACCATGTGTCGTCATATGTGCTTGAACGAATTTTCAATATAAAACCGGGTGATGGTGAGTCTGAGCAGAACAAGAAAGGCATTGGCTCAGAGTTTCATCAAGTTCCGCCACCGGAAAAGTTTGCATTTTATGATGAGGAAAAGGTCGAAAAAGCTTTCAACATGGTAGATCAATTGCCAGACAACATTGACATAACCTATTCCAAATCTGATGATTCTCATGATTCAGAGGTGGTAGGTAAAGTCGTTGAAAGTGTGTTGAAAGAAGAGTCGGTTGATACAGGTAAATCTGAATCACATGATGAAGATGAAGGAAATCTTTATGATGGATATCTGAAAAACACAAAATCCGAGAAAAAATTGAATGATGATTCAAAGGGATTGGTTTATACCATGATTGGATCAGACAAATTGTTCTTAGATGTTGTTTTCCCGATTCAGAATGTGATTTCAGAAAAAGTTGACAAAGTTTTCAAAATGGTTGAAATAGAGAAGTCTGAGATTTCAAAGTTTGTCGGTAAGAGTCATAAAGGTTCGTGTAACAAACCTGGTTTCAAAAAGAAAAATATGAAGGCTGGGTTGGGTTATAAGAAGAAACAACATTGGAACAAAAATGAGACGCCAAATTATCAGGCTAAAATGAGTTTTGTTCAAGGAAATAGTTTGGATGAAGAAAAAGAACTTAAAATTGGACGACAGTCTAATGCTGAGTTTGAGGCTCAAAAGAAAAAGCAACAACCACAGGTCAAAGATGTGTCCATGAGAACATGTTTCAAATGTGATCAAAAAGGACATCTTGCACGCAAGTGTCCAAATCCAAAACCTGTGGATGTTGATCAAAAGAAGATTGATGCTGAGAAACAAAAATCTAAGAATGTGAGACAAAGGTCAACCAAATTTGATTCGAAACAAACTTGGAGGTATAACACAAACAAGTTTGCTTCAAATCAAAATCGGAAATCAAACCAGAACAGGTTCGATTCAAGACAGACCTGGAATTCTCACACACCCAGATTCAGAACAACACAAAGGTGGAAAACTTCAGTTGATATGACAAAACCCCAACAGTTTTGGAAACCACAAGTTGTTGTTCAAAATCAAAATGTTCAAGAAGATTCACATTTTTACAAACGTGGTACACCGAAAGGTCAAACATGGAGTGTTAAGAAACATGTTGATTCGGTAAAAGATGAGAAAGTTGAAGTTAAAATTGAGAAAGTTTTTGTGAAAAATGACAATGAATTTCCAGCATTGAATGAAAATTATTGTATTGAAATGCCTAAGGTTCAACAGACCTGGGCTAAATTGTTCAAGTAATTCAATTAGTTGAATGTGCAGGTGCTCAAGAATACTGAAGATTGTGAAATTGAAAGTTGGAGCAGCCTGGCACATGAAGAGGAAGCAGAGGCTGCTGGACCCTGTGTTGCTTGAAACAGGGAGTTTATGTGTTTTCTGTACATAAATAAACATTATTTCAAAACCCTAAAAATTTGAAAAATTAAAAACCAAAAATATGTTTTTAGTTTGTTAAACTTGAAAAACCAAAAATATGTTTGTTTTTAATTTTTGTCAAAAATAGAAAATTACAAAAATATGTGTTGATTGAATACGCCGAAACCCTCACGGCTGAACAAACATGATTACATTCATCAGATTGAAGAACGGTTTTCAAACTGTAAAAATCAATGTGTTGTAAATCATGGGGGTAATTACTGTTTTTCGTGCAATTCAGTGCACAGTTAGTAGAACATGGATGGCGAGACAAAGCTATCAGTGTTGGTTTGTCAAATTTCTTTTAATGCTTTTGCATTTTAGGGGGAGAAAAATTGTTAGAAAATTCAAAAACATTAGAAATTTTGAAAAAGCCAAAAACATGATAAAATCAAAAATTTGAGTTTTTGCGTAAAAAGAGGAAATGATAGTACATCAGTAGACAGTTACGGTACGCTAAAGATTTGTATAGTATAAAGTGTTAAATGGTTTTACTGATGATATGTTGATAGGTTTTTACACATTTAGTAGATTTATTCGGGATATAAACCTAAAATTTCAAACTTGCGAAATTTGTGGGGAACACTACTTGGATATATAGGTAACCCCTGAAATCTCGTTTGAAAGGTTTCTTATTCTGATATACTAGGTTTTTCTACTATTTGATGTCTGGGGTATTATTCCGGGACTTCTGCTGAACGGAAGTTCTGACCTAGTCCTTGGATAATGCTTTGCCTGAAATGCTTGAAACATAGCATTAGCCCTCAGTTGATTAGACAATAAAATTGATAATCATCTGTTGTAGCAAAAAGATCCTCTAAAGGGGACATACCAAAGTCGAAACTGATATCTCTCTGCGCATACGGAAGTATCGACCTGAGATCCTTCAGTTTTCGCATGTCCTAATTTATGTACAGACATCATTTTAGTACAATCACCTGTGTGTCTTAATATTGAGATTCTGGATACGGGAGTATATTCAAGAGGTGAGACACATGAACGAGCTAAGTTCTTAAGACATCTAATTCGTATCCTGAGTAAATTGAAAATTGTGTGAGTATTTAGAAACAGTCTATGTGAATTGTTTAATACTGAGTATGATTTAAAGCTTAACGGTACTTGTGATTTGTCAAAAACTGATATGATCCTCTGTCGCATTCTCAAAACAAAAATATTATTTGTAAATATGTTTGTATATATTTCTTTATTGCTTTATATTTTCAGAAAATACAAAAAGATTTTGATTTTTGCTTTATTTTCGATAAACCGATGTCTGAGTTGCTGAGTTTCAAAATCTAAGTAAGCTGATTGTGTTTCTGAAAATAAAACAAGTTCATTCATTTGATACTTGAATTAAAATAAAAAATTTCAAAAACAAGTTTGTGATATCTCCAAGGTCATTAGTTTGGACTTGGACGATTAACTGTGGGGGAGTTGGATTCTTTAATACTGCCAAATCTGTAAAGATTGTTGATAGGGGGAGTGATTTAGAGAATTGAATAGTGCCAGATTACGATTTCTGGAAAATTGAATGTTCAAACATTGTTACTTATAAATGTTTGAGTGTTGCAGATGTTATACCAGACTACGATCCTGAAAGCCGAGTCTAAGGGGGAGTCTGAAGACGAGCTCAACGCAAACGGAAGCGTACAAATTGCCAGGTATCATTCCTGGAAGAGCTTGTAACCGGAAAGCAAGGTGTCGATCCCAAAGCACGGAAGCTTGACGAAAGGGGGAGCCTGACGAAGAAAAGAGTCTACAGAAAGAAGAAACTGAAGCTGAAGATAGATCCACCGGGATTCTGTTTGAGCAAGGGGGAGTCTGTGTAACTGAGGATGTTAAAGCTTCAAGAAGACTCAGAGAGAGAGAAAGAAAAGGCGCTACGAGTTGACTACAGATTGACTACAACAATATCCAAGGGGGGGTCTGTTAGTGCATTATCTGTCTATCGCCACCGTCAATCTAGTCCATAGCAGAAACCGAAGAAAACGAGAGTTACATTGTTATTTTAGAGTTAGTTAGTCAAAAAGGCAAGGTGGCATAACTGTAATTAATGAGAAACCTCATTAATCCCTTGGCCTATAAATAGAACTCTAGGGCTTCTAATTTAGAACTTTTGCCATTTTAACATCTTGGAGAGATAGAAGCTAGAGAGAGAAAGCTAGAGAGAGAAAGTTCATTGTTCGTGATTCAGGTGGTGTACGTTTTCAGATTTGTCAATAGAATCACAGTTTAGAATACGTCTCGTGTGTTAGCTCGCGTTCGTGTACAGATTCCGCACGTTATACGTACGTTTCGCAATCGTTTCGGAGTCAAACCGGTCCTAACAACCCCTACGGGGCATAATATGAACTTAAACTCGTTACGGGCATTATGGAAGGTATCCTACTGATACCACAACCTCTTTAAAGCATATTGACTTAGGAAAGCAGTGTAGGACTCTTACGGTTACCCGTTACGCCTTTTGCGCGCACGGTTCGGCTTATGTAACTAGTTTACATAAACTAGCCGAAACGGGTCAAACCATATTGTTTTGACCCCAAAATCCAGAGTGTGATTATTATACCCTTATAAAACAAGTCTTCAAACTTGTTGGGTCAAAATCACATCCCATTCCCAGTTTTCCCCTTTCACGCGATTAAACCGTAACTATCCGTTGAAACTGACCGGTCTAAGCTACGGCTAAATTAAAGACCCGTTAGGATTCTAATAGGTTAATTTAAACCTTCGTTCCAGATTAGGAGACCAGTAAAAGCTATCTGCAATTTATTTCGATTAAGGATTTATACTTGCAAAGGTAAATACTTTTAACTTATTTTCC
This sequence comes from Helianthus annuus, assembly GCF_002127325.2. Lineage (NCBI taxonomy): Eukaryota > Viridiplantae > Streptophyta > Magnoliopsida > Asterales > Asteraceae > Helianthus > Helianthus annuus. The sequence goes on from NC_035436.2 coordinate 164,131,028, forward strand.
GTTATACGGGCTTGGGTTACGGTATATAGTATACCGCTTGATCGGGCATCAAATTCTCCACCGATTGAGTGGGTAATTGAATAAATTTGATCGGCTCGTTTAAACAGTCTTGTTACTTAAAAGCCTTTGGGGGGTTAATGACCATGTCCCGGATATCCCTGGCATCATTTTACGAAATGGCCACGACCTAAGCGCGGAGTGTAGGCGTACACTCGTCAGTGCATAAATAGATCGCTGTGGTGTGTCTATTGATCTTTAACCCGGACTTGATCCGGGCTACTGAACGCATAAGGAACATGTAATTCGTTCACAAGATTATATATTTAAATAATTCTCCCAAGTTATAAAAGAGTTTGTGCCTTGTGCATTCAAATCAATTTTAATAAACATTTTTCAAAAGTGTCGGTTGAATGTATTTACCAGTGTAAACTGACGTATTTTTCCAAAAATACTAAATGCAGGTACTATGCGTAATTGGCTGGAAATTCTCCTTAGCATCATAAAGAGTCTCGCAAGCTTAAGATGCCTTCGTCTGTTGAACAAAACTTATATTTTTATTTGATCCCCTGTGGATACATTTTCGACTATTCGTAATACTTTGATATTGCAAACAATGGTTGAAATATAATTATCTTTATGCTTCCGCTGTGCATTCGTATATTGTGTGGTTTGACTATATTGTTGCCAACTACGTCACGGTAATCCCCCACCGGGCCCACCGGTGAGACACGTGGAAATCGGGGTGTGACAGGTTGGTATCAGAGCCAACACTGAGTGAATTAAACACTAGCCTTTGTGTTTAATCTCAGTTACACAATTACACATACTTGAGTCTAGACAAGAACATAGGACAAATTCGAATTGTTATCCCAGTTTGTCTTTTTATTGTTTATTGTTATTTAAAGTTTTGAAAGCAGGAAATATGCCACCAGCAATCAGACGAGGAAGAGGAAAAGGGACGATCATTACTCACAATGATCACGAGGCTGGATCTTCGAACATGCGAGCTCCTTCCAATACAAGGAGTGAAGAACCACAGAGACGAAGAAGAAACCTCTTTGAACCTGCGAGACATTCTACCTCGCACGGTTCAACACCCTCATACCGTCATTCATTTGGACCAGATTCGGAAAATAATCCCAATAACCCTCAACCATCCTTTATACCTCTCCAGCGATCTGCTTCGCACCGTTCTTACGGCAATCCTTCACCTTTCTTCGTAGGACAGTTTAACCCGGCGAATTATGTCCAAGAGCCAATAGGGTATAACCCTTTAGGACCAGAGGATCACTTTTCTGAAGATAATGCAGTGGATATGGACGAGGATACAGACCCCGTCGAACCTGCACGGGGTACTCCCAATCATCCAATCGAGATTTCTGATGGGTCATCCTTTCATGGGACGCCCTATCAAGGTCCCGATAGTTACCAGGCGAGGTTTGACCAATGTAATTGGTACTTTACACCTTCACATCATTTCTCGCCTCCTGACCAACAGCAACAACAGGATCCTTCTGAGGATTCACGGTTCGTGGCCGTTACGTCACCGCCACCGCCACCGGTTCAACCAGTAATTCCAGATCCGCCAAGGCGTAGAAGATCAGGCGCACGGATGTCCACCCGAGGAGGGGAATTCCACTTCAGCACCCCTCGCCACTCGAGTGCTAGTCACTTTCCGTCAGTACCTGAAGAAGAACCACATTTAGGGGAACCTTCTGGTCACCCTGCAGAGGTGAATTCTGCACCAGTTGCACCACCTCCGCCACCATTCGGATATGACAATCCGATACCAGCGTACGACGCTTCCACAGCGTACAATCCGTTTGAGCAGCCGACGCACACGCACTACAACTATAACTATGATGCCGATCCATATGTGGTAGCGGCTAATTACAATGCCCTCCATGGAACCTCTTGGAGACCAGATTACTCAGCTCATGGGTATCCAATACCTCCTAGACCTCCGGTTCAGCAACCGCCGCAGCAGCCACGTTTTTCTCCACCGGAGCAAGAAGAAATACTCCACCGTTTAAACCGTGTGGAACGAGACTTCGAACAAGAACGTAAGAGTAATCGCGGATTTCTCAAGGGCCTAGCAAACCTGCTAAAAGGGAGGAAGAAACGAGATCATTAGTCTCCTTATGTATTGTTGTACTTACTATTACGATTTAGTCCCTGCGTGGACATTTGTCGTATTTCAGTCCCTACGTGGACTTATCTTTTAGTCCCTGCGCGGACATCTATCTTGTATTGGTCCCTGCATGGACTTGTTTTTTTTTCTATAAACCTCTGTGTAGGTATTTACTTAATTAAAAAGTCTCGTTTAGGGCAGCGTGTAATCATATTTGAAATTTATGGAATGTTATGTTATAAATTTCATTTTTGTTATTATTATATATGAAATAAATCAAAAATCATTCATTTTAAATTTAAATCTGCCTAGATAAAGAATCTTAAGAGTGAAACCTAGCCAGGTGTCTTTATAAGATCCGGCCAAGATGGTAAGACCTGATTAAAAGATTCAGATTCCAAGTTAACCTCTGTAATCATGTTAACGTTCATGGCAGATGTGATTCGTTAAAATCGCATGCGTCATTCTTATATAAGAATCCTTTAAGGATTCCAAAGCCCAAATTAATGATTTATAAATCATGGGTTAAATCGTCAATGAAGATGATCAATTATTAAACATCCATTAGTGATGTAATGCCTACGGGCCAAACTTATTAAACATCCATTAGCGATGTAGTGCCTACGGGCCAAATTTATTAAACATCCATTAGTGATGTAGTGCCTACGGGCCATAATTATTGTCATATAAGACAAAAGGCAGTGGTGGTCTATGACTCCCTGTTAGAAAAGGTAAAAGGACTACGGTTCAAACCTTCATGCCTTGATTCTCTGTAATCCCGGCTAATATTATAAAAACGTCCTCATGACTAGGCTTTTATGCCACTAACAATATTGTTTGTAATTAGGATAAGTATGTTCAAATCCTAAATAAAAGTGAGTAACAAATTAACCAGATATGGTCTCTGTTTACCATGGTTAATGAATTGCCATAAAAGACAATTCCATAATAAACTCCTAAATAAAATTTTTCGTTATCTTCTGTAGCAGATTCAAGTTACCATGGCTGATCCAAGTGGGGAGAATAGTCATTCGAAAGAAGACGAATACGATAACGCCCAGGTTCATTTGACGGGCGCTGAATTAAAAGCTCTTGTCGACAATGCTGTTAAGCAGCACTGGATCGACAATACGAGGAGTATACTGAATCCCAGAGCAGAACCATATCCAAACCACACTCAAAGCCGAAAACCCACTCAAAATCTCACAGCAAACCACCATCTAAGCCCAAAAAGGACGATGATAATCACTTATCCAATGAAAACAGTGTCCGTCCAGAAAGAGTGTATACTGATGCATCTCGCGCCAGGGGCTGTACCTACAAGTATTTTGTATCTTGTAAACCCCGAGATTTCACCGGGGAAAAGGGCGCGGTTGATTGTATGATGTGGCTAGATGAGATGGACACCGTGGTGGACATCAGTGGGTACGCAGAGAAAGATGTGGTAAAGTTTGTCTCACAATCATTCAAGGGCGAGGCCCTGGCTTGGTGGAGGTCTTTGGTTCAGGCCTCGGGAAAGGCTGTTCTATACAACATGACATGGGAGGAATTCATTTCTCTCATCAAGGAGAATTACTGCCCTCAACATGAGGTTGAAAAGATAGAATCCGATTTTCTATCGTTGGTTATGACGAACCTTGACTGTCAAGCTTACCTCACGAGCTTCAACACGATGTCCCGGTTGGTTCCGTATCTGGTAACCCCGGAGCCAAAGAGGATAGCTCGTTTTATCGGTGGTTTAGCCCTCGAGATAAAGGCAAGCGTAAAGGCCTCTCGGCCAGCGACCTTTAGATCTGTAGCTGACATTTCTTTGTCCCTCACTCTGGATGCGGTCCGACAAAGATCGCTGAGGAACAAAGAGGCTGAGAAGAGAAAGCGTGAAGATGATACTTCGCGAAGGTCGGGCAAGAAGCACCCTGGAAACGGTGACGGCAAGAGAGGGTCTGAGTCAAGGAAGGATGGGCAACAGTCTGGTGAGAAGCCCAAGTGCAAGAATTGCAAGAGACATCACTTTGGAAAGTGTAGACTCGAATCAAACTCGCAGACTCAGTCGAAGTCGTATGCTTGCGGATTATGCAAATCCAAGGACCACAAGACCGTGGATTGCAAAAAGATAAAAGATGCAACTTGCTACAGTTGCAGCGAGAAGGGGCACATTCGAACCAACTGCCCTAAAAATGCCAAGAAGCCGGAAGAGGCCAAGAATACCAATGCAAGAGTCTTCAGGATGGAGGCGAAAGAAGCAGTGCTAGACGATAACGTGATCACAGGTACTTTCCTCGTAAATGATATCTTTGCAAGAGTACTTTTTGATTCGGGCGCTGATAAGTCTTTCGTAGATCATAAATTTTGCAAATTGCTGAATATGCCTGTCAAAACCTTAAATGTGAATTACGAGGTAGAGCTAGCAGATGGCACCATAGAAACCGTCTCTACTGTGTTAGATGGATGTGTGATATCCATTAAGAACCATTCTTTTCCTCTATCTCTACTTCCCTTTAAATTGGCCGGTTTTGACCTAGTATTGGGTATGGACTGGTTATCTCACAACCAGGCCCAAATCGTCTGCAACAGAAAGCAAGTGGTGATAAGAACTCCGTCTGGTGAATCGCTTACCATTCGGGGAGATACCCAGTATGCATTGCCTGAGCAAGTGACTATGCTCAAGGCTTCAAAATGTCTAAAGAAGGGTTGTGTCATCTATATGGCACAGGTGATTATTGAAGAGCCCAAACCGAAGATAGAAGACATTCCCGTCATTTCGGAATATCCAGAAGTTTTCCCTGAAGATCTACCTGGTTTGCCACCAGATAGGCAAGTGGAATTCAGGATTGATATCATCCCTGGAACAGCACCTGTTGCCAGAGCACCTTACAGGTTAGCACCAACCGAAATGAAGGAGTTGAGGACCTAGCTGGATGAACTGCTAGCTAAAGGCTTCATCAAACCTAGTTCGTCTCTCTGGGGAGCACCTGTTCTGTTTGTCAAGAAGAAGGACGGATCGATGCATCTGTGCATCGATTATCGCGAACTTAATAAGGTCACGATAAAGAATAGATCTCCCTTGCCGAGGATCGACGATTTGTTCGATCAGTTACAAGGGGCAAGTTATTTTTCGAAGATTGATTTGAGGTCAGGCTACCATCAACTGAAAGTCAGAGATGAAGACATACATAAAACCGCATTTAGGACTCGTTATGGTCACTATGAGTTCCTAGTGATGCCTTTTGGGCTCACAAATGCACCGGCTGCGTTCATGGATCTCATGAATCGTGTTTTCAAGCCATACTTAGACAAATTCATCATCGTTTTCATCGACGATATTCTTATCTACTCGAAGAACCGAGCTGACCATGAGAAAAACCTTCGCTGTATTCTCAAACTCCTGCATCATGAGAAACTCTATGCCAAATTCTCTAAGTCCGAATTCTGGCTTCGAGAAGTCCAATTTATTGGACATGTTGTCAGCGAGCGTGGTATCCAAGTGGATCCCGCTAAAGTAGAAGCTGTCATGAATTGGCAAGAGCCAAAGACACCTACAGAGATTCGTAGTTTCCTGGGGTTAGCAAGATATTATAGGCATTTCATTGAAAATTTTTCAAGGATTGCTGCGCCCTTAACTTCCTTGACCAAGAAGAAGGTAAAGTTCGTTTGGGGCCCTAAACAGCAAGAGTCCTTTGATATTCTGAAGCAAAAGTTGAGCAACGCTCCTGTGCTGACATTACCTGAAGGTACCGAAGAGTTCGTAGTTTACTGCGACGCGTCACACACTGGCATGGGATGTGTGCTCATGCAGAAAGGCAAAGTTATTGCCTATGCTTCGAGACAGTTAAAGGTGCATGAGAAGAATTACACCACCCATGACTTGGAGCTGGGTGCCGTTGTGTTCGCACTAAAACTGTGGAGGCATTATCTGTATGGTATCAAGTTTGTGATCTATTCTGATCATAAGAGCCTTCAACACCTGTTTAATCAGAAGGAATTAAACATGAGGCAACGCCGTTGGATGGAAACTTTAAATGATTATGATTGTGAAATCAGATATCATCCCGGCAAGGCGAATGTGGTCGCTGATGCCCTGAGTAAAAGGAAAGGGTGAAACGCATCCGAATCAATGCCAAGAGCATTGAAGTGAAGAATAATTTGATTGAACGGTTGTTAGCTGCACAGAGAGAAGCTGTGTTGGAAGCTAACTATCCTAAAGAGAAGCTGGGAGTAACTGAGGAGCAGTTAACTCTTAGCAAGGACGGAATCTTACGATTAAATGGACGAATATGGGTTCCAATTTATGGAGGACTACGAGATGTTATCCTCCAGGAAGCCCATAGTTCCAAATATTCTGTTCACCCGGGAGCTGATAAGATGTATCAGAATCTAAAGACAAATTATTGGTGGATAGGCTTGAAAAAGTCTGTAGCCGCTTATGTAGCCAAATGCTTAACTTGTGCGCAAGTCAAAGCTGAGCATCAGAAGCCGTCAGGCTTGCTACAACAGCCTGAACTCCCCGAATGGAAATGGGAATGTGTAACTATGGATTTTATTACCAAGTTACCCAAGACGAGGAAAGGAAATGACACAATATGGGTTATTGTCGATAGACTGACTAAGTCAGCTCATTTCTTACCCATCAAGGAGACTTATAGCTCCGACATGTTAGCCCAGTTATACGTTGATAAGATCGTAGCCTTACATGGCATACCTGTGGCTATTATCTCAGACCGAGATACTAGATACACGTCTTATTTCTGGAAAAGCTTCCAGCAATCTTTGGGCACACGTTTGAATTTTAGTACGGCTTACCATCCTCAGACAGACGGTCAGAGTGAGCGTACTATTCAAACGTTGGAAGACATGCTACGTGCATGTGCTATCGATTTGGGCGGTAGTTGGGATAAGAACCTACCACTAATCGAATTCTCCTACAACAATAGCTACCATACCAGCATAAAGGTTGCGCCTTTCGAGGCATTATACGGTAGAAAGTGTAAATCGCCTGTTTGTTGGGCGGAAGTTGGAGATGTCCAATTATCAGGACCAGAGATAGTCTTCGAAACGACGGACAAGATTGTCTAGATTCGAGACCGTCTCAAAGCTGCCCGAGATAGGCAGAAGAGTTACGCAGATCCAAAGCGTAAAGATTTTCACTTCAAAGTAGGTGAAAAAGTGTTACTTAAAGTATCACCATGGAAGGGGGTGATGCGTTTCGGCAAGAAAGGCAAACTAAGCCCGAGATACATAGGACCTTTCGAGGTTATCGAACGTGTCGGGTCTGTTGCCTATAAGTTAAATTTGCCAGAAGAGCTCAATGGAATTCACAATGTGTTCCACATATGCAATCTGAAAAAGTGCTTCGCTGATGAATCACTGGTAATACCCCATATAGATGTGCATATAGATGAGAGCTTGAAATTTGTGGAGAAACCTTTGTCGATTGAAGATCGACAGGTAAAGAAGCTTCGAAGGAAGCATGTACCTATAGTAAAAGTCAAATGGGATGCCCATAGAGGTCCCGAATTCACGTGGGAGGTTGAATCCACGATGAAAGAGAAATACCCTTATTTGTTTCAGTAAATCTCGGGTCGAGATTTATTTTAAGGGGGTGAGGATGTAACACCTCGAAATTTTGTGTCCAATAATGTATTGACACGTGTCTTGAGTTTACACGTGGCATTAAATATTAAATAAAGGACTAAAGTTGACAAACCTTGAAAGTATGTAAATTCGAGGGTTATAAATGTCAACGAAGGGTAAATATACTGTATAGTAACCCTAAATGATGCTCGTACCTTCAAACGAATAAATCATGGATCGTACGGGGCGAAACGCGGGAGAAAGTGAGAGATTACAAGCTACAGGGGTTAATTGTGTCAACATGTTAATTTATACCTCTGAGTGACCCTTTGACGAACCCGAGGCTTTGTAACAGTAAAATACGCTCACTAGAATATACGATATAAATTTCGCGAAGTTCCGTTTTAAAACGAGAAAGTTATGATCAAATTCGTATAAGAAGGGTTAAAAGCGTCAACAAATAAAAGTTAAGGCTTTTCGGATAATAATTAAACTAACCGGGGACTTAACAATGCGGGTAAAAGGCACGAGGCCCTTAATGGTAAATAATCGAGGGCCAAATCGCAAAGTTACCCCTTCGAAACCGAAAGGTCAGGTTAATAATTACAAAAGATTTGAAAATCTTGGAAATCAGGTCTAATGCGGGCCGCGTTAAGGTTAAGGGTGATTTAATGCAGGCCGTGAGCCAGCTGCTGATTCGTTTTCTGACATTAGGATTCATGCGGCCCGCGTCCGAGTTGCTGAATCCTAATGCGGGCCACGTACGAGTCCCAGATGCAGAAACTTTGGACAGATTCAATGTTTGAGCTTGGGAACGATCAATTGAGCATTAATTGAAGTATGGGCGCCCTCTACATGTCCCCTAGCACCTTAGGACACATGCTGATCATCCATGAACCCTTCTAGGTTGAGTTGTAATGATCTTGAGCTAAGTTTTTCACTATAAAAGCCAATGCATTGTGCACAATTGAAACACACCTCAAATCAGCATTCTAGTTCATCTCTGGAGCTCTAAACCATTCTTCTATCATCCCTAGTCGTGCACCAAGCTTCTGTAAGTGTGTCTACCCTTTTGTGGCTTAGTTTTTGCTTAGTTTGGCTTAAAAGTCAATCCGTCGTAATTAACGATTGACTTTGCAATGAATCACAAATGGTCCAGTAGTTTGTCGAATCAAAGATAGTTATATGATGGCAATCATGTGGGCTTTAAACCCCTAAAAGGGCACCCTCTGATTCCCACTCTAACTAGTCCAAATGTCGAGTCAAACGTGCTTAGAAAAAGTCAACAGAAATGCTATTTTGCGATTTCTTGCATAATCGGTAATGTAGATGATATGTAACCTGTTCAAACACTTATATAACATGATAATAAGTATATTAAGTAGTCTAAGCTTGTTTGATCCGACCATTTACTGTTTTGACCCGGTTCGGAGCCGAAAGTCGCAAAAGCTTTGACTTTTGCTTTGACTTCAGTTCTGACCCGTTAAAGTTTGTTTTAGATATGCCTTAGGACTCTCTTAGGACCAGGTTACATGATGGTATAACCCTCTGTGACCGGTTCGTTGTTTGTCCGAGTCTTTTACACATTTCCGTTAAATGCTTAAAAGTTGACCGTAACGCCCTTTTTAATTTAAAACGAGAATTTCGGACATGTGAAAGAACCATAACCTTAGTTACTTATTTCTAAGCATGTCCCTAAAATTTCACGTCAATCCGAGGTCCAGAATAGGAGTTATGCTAAATAGCGCAAATTTCGGAAACTTTAGTAATTTAATAGCGCAATTAGCATAACGCCTATCTAAACCCAGATTTCGACACCAAACCTTTTACACACTGATGTAAAATAATATTTTGGGATTTTTAAAGATTTTTAATTATTTTTAACCTGCTCATAACCTGCGGTTATGGCAACGGTTCGGTAAATGCCGAATATACCCTTTTCGGCCATAACTTGAGTTCTACAAGGTCTTTTGACCCGATTCCAGTTGCTACTGATTTTAAATAATAAGTAAAGTATTTTAGAATTTATAAAATGTTCGGAAAACTCAGATTTCCTGTAGAACTCAGAAACCTCTTTTATAATCTTTAAAAAGACCGAAATACCCCTACGGGGCATAATATGAACTTAAACTCGTTACGGGCATTATGGAAGGTATCCTACTGATACCACAACCTCTTTAAAGCATATTGACTTAGGAAAGCAGTGTAGGACTCTTACGGTTACCCGTTACGCCTTTTGCGCGCACGGTTCGGCTTATGTAACTAGTTTACATAAACTAGCCGAAACGGGTCAAACCATATTGTTTTGACCCCAAAATCCAGAGTGTGATTATTATACCCTTATAAAACAAGTCTTCAAACTTGTTGGGTCAAAATCACATCCCATTCCCGGTTTTCGCCTTTCACGCGATTAAACCGTAACTATCCGTTGAAACTGACCGGTCTAAGCTACGGCTAAATTAAAGACCCGTTAGGATTCTAATAGGTTAATTTAAACCTTCGTTCCAGATTAGGAGACCAGTAAAAGCTATCTGCAATTTATTTCGATTAAGGATTTATACTTGCAAAGGTAAATACTTTTAACTTATTTTCCGTTATACGGGCTTGGGTTACGGTATATAGTATACCGCTTGATCGGGCATAAAATTCTCCACCGATTGAGTGGGTAATTGAATAAATTTGATCGGCTCGTTTAAACAGTCTTGTTACTTAAAAGCCTTTGGGGGGTTAATGACCATGTCCCGGATATCCTTGGCATCATTTTACGAAATGGCCACGACCTAAGCGCGGAGTGTAGGCGTACACTCGTCAGTGCATAAATAGATCGCTGTGGTGTGTCTATTGATCTTTAACCCGGACTTGATCCGGGCTACTGAACGCATAAGGAATATGTAATTCGTTCACAAGATTATATATTTAAATAATTCTCCCAAGTTATAAAAGAGTTTGTGCCTTGTGCATTCAAATCAATTTTAATAAACATTTTTCAAAAATATCGGTTGAATGTATTTACCAGTGTAAACTGACGTATTTTCCCAAAAAGACTAAATGCAGGTACTATGCGTAATTGGCTGGAAATTCTCCTTTGCATCATAAAGAGTCTCGCAAGCTTAAGATGCCTTCGTCTGTTGAACAAAACTTATATTTTATTTGATCCCCTGTGGATACATTTTCGACTATTCGTAATACTTTGATATTGCAAACAATGGTTGAAATATAATTATCTTTATGCTTCCGCTGTGCATTCATATATTGTGTGGTTTGACTATATTGTTGCCAACTACGTCACGGTAATCCCCCACCGGGCCCACCGGTGAGACACGTGGAAATCGGGGTGTGACAACATGCCAGAAGATCTCACCAACTTCCACCAACTCACACGTGCGCTCAGCCACGTATACAACAAAAAGCAACAACATTATGCAAACACAAGCGACATGCGGTTTCTCTGGTATACCGCACCATAACCCATACCGCATGTCTTTTTTTTTACATACCCCATAAAATAGTCAAAAAATTATATCGTCCATGGTTAAGGGGGTATAAACATATCCGCACATACCCACGAGCACACGTGGAATATGCGGAGATGACACACACGAGCCCGTACACGTGTGTCAGATACTCAGAACCAGCGTTGTTCTTTGGACTGAACCGCATCTCAGAAACAGGTAAACCGCATTGCCTTCATTCTCTTCAAGCTTCAAATCCCTCATGTCCGGTTCACAACCACAGAGGGTGCATAAACAACTTCTTCAACAAAAAGAAGGAGGGGAATGTACGTGCACGCACATCAGCAACCCTGACTCCTGATCCTTCAAGAGCCACATCCGAGCAACACACTCGTTCCAAGCGAATATGGGGTGACAAAACCGCAGACACTCATGAGTCGCTGCGAACACACCCATAGCTCCGCAAATGGTTGCTACGGAAGAGCCACAACTAAGTCATCACATAGGTGAACGAAGCTACTTCAAGGAAAACTCCTCGGTATTGGAGCGTGAAGAAAAGTGGCTAAGGAAGAGATGCGGACGAGATCCCCAATGCTCATAAGAGATCTCGTCGAACAACAAGCGGCCGAACAGCGGTAACAAGTCTGCTTATGACTTTGTTACCCTACTTGTAAGACGGATAGAATAAACAATGGTGGGAATTACCATGCCTATGACCATGTTTATTTGACCATTATCCAGATTCACATTGTTCAACCAAACATGGCCAACAATGACGCAAGTATCAAACATTGTTCACCCAACCATGGCCAACAATGTCAAGCAACGAGGTAACCGCAAAGGACGTACGGTTACTAGAGAGCTAATTGGAAGAACATGAACACCCCACAAAAGGGATCATCATTAGATGTCCAATTATTGCGGAAGACCACTCTCTTCTTCATTCACCACCTCAAAGGTTGGTTCGAAGTTTGTGCACATCTTCAACCACCGTCTCAGAGGTTGGTTCGAAGTTTGTGCACACCCTTAGCAAGGTCTCAAGGTTGGTTCGACACACCAACAGGTGGCACCCAACCCGAGGCTGAGAATTTCGCATTAGACGAAACATTCTCACCGGTACGAAAGAGGCATCACATGACCCTTCCAGATCTCCAGCTTGATTCACAAAAAGCAAAGACCATCTACATGGCCTAGGATCTTCTCTAGACTCCAAACTACCTTCTAGACACCATAGTCTAGTACTCCTCCCACATGCAACTTGCATATGGCAGCAACACTAGACTGGGGGGACTTGAAGGGGTATGGTCCCAGATCTCGCGTCAGCATCGACCGCGAGTGACCATTACCCTTATCAAAACCCCCACTAGCTAACAACCTACATGTGTCTGTGCGGGAACGCGCCGACACAGTGGTTGAATCCAATCTGCCCAATGAAGGAGGAGGACTTACCTGGAATATGAGAACGGTATAGTGATGCGGCTGGCACCGCATCTGGTGTATGAAAACGGAAGTATTCACAGCGATGCGGCCTAGCACCGCATCCAGTGAACACTTCTATCAATACAGGGAAGCTAGATAACAGCAACAGTCACCACAGACGACGATGCGGTCTGGCACCGCATCTCGCGTATTTCTTGATCAAAGAGTGAGACACGGGAACATCTACAGTTACCGCAAACAGCGATGCGGCCTGCACCGCATCCTGTCTACTCATCAAGTAGGACTGACACCACAGAGCAAGTAGCACCAATGGCAGCCGCCTGTCAGGTCTACGTAAGCGACAGACTGACGTGGCGTCGCCTCCCCGGCCGACATGTCTGACACACCTGCAAAGGTGCAGCATGCCGTCAGTCTATCCATCCACCTCCTCCTTCACTCCTCGGCTATAAATACCCACCCCAAACCAGGTTTGAGGTATCTCTTCACGACTCTCTCACTACTACTACTATCATGCTTTGCTTCCCAAGCAAACTACTGATTCTCACGCCGGAGAGTGCTAACAAGGAGCACCCCCCACCCCATCCTCCTTGTTACGAGTCACGGTTTGTTTCTTTGTGCAGGAGATCAACCGGTAGGCGATCCAGCCAGCGATCCTCGAGAGGAAGGGATTAACCCTTCTTGACGAGACCAGTGTGTTAATCCTGCCCGGTTAACCATTGTTTCATCACCGCCCGTAGTGGGGCGTGATTTTTAAAATTTTTTCAAAAAAACGCCTTATAACGCCCCGGCCCCCATTACATAGGGCGTGACCGGGCGTTATTTTTGAAAAAAAAACGAATGTGGCGTTTTAATTAAAACGCTGAAAAATTAAAGGGGATCCAAATTAGACCATTGGCAAACGGTCAAAATTGTTATTTTTTTTTTAATTTAAAAATTTACCCCACTATATATATCCACCCACTTTATCATATTTTTTTATACAAAAACACCCACTTTCTCCTACTTTCTTCTTTTTTTTTTATAAAAAACACCCACTTTCTCCTACTTTCTTCTATTTTTTTATAAAAAACACCCACTTTCTCCTACTTTTTTATACAATCATGCATCCATTCCGACCCCCTTTTGGTGTCCCCGCAAGACCCACGAACCGGAACACAACCCAACCGCAAAAACCCGTATAACCTTCAAGACATGGACCCGAACTTTTTACCGTACGCGGCTTACTTGACTAGCGCCACTCCGTTTGTACCTCCCACCTTCGGCTATGGTCAAGCCGGCGGGTCGCAACCGTCACAACCACAACCCGAATCCGAATCCGAACCCGATGTCGATGTCGTGCCGGAGACGCAACCCGAACCGGTGCAAGACAAATCAAAACGCGGCAGAAGGTCGCATAAGAAGAAGGATAAGGACGAACCTCGACGTACAAAAACTATCATTAAATGGACGAAGGAGGAGGAATTCACGTTGACTCGGGCGTGGCTCGACGTTTCGGAGGACGAAGAAACGGGTAACTCTTTTATTATTATTTTTTTACTTATTTTTTACTTTTATTTTTAACATACAACTTATTTTTTTACTTTTTTTTAATTTGTAGCAAACTTTCAAACGGGTCCCGTTTTTTGGGATAGGGTTCGTGCACTCTTTTTTAGCACGTGGGGTCAAGGCGAACATCGGGACAAAGATTCCATTTCTAGCAAATGGACCGACATCAACAACAAGTCTCACGCGTTCCAAGAAGTTTACCAACGTAACTACGATACTCGCCCGAGCGGTGAAAGTGACGTCGGGGTTTTAACGAGGACTTTGGAGGAGTTTGAGAGGACGAAATGCCCTTTCACGTACTATAAGTGTTGGGAGCTACTACGAAAAAGTCCAAAGTGGGCGCTAGTTAATCCAATGATGTCTAGTAGTAGACGTCGAGCTAAAAGGTCAAAAACATCATCCTCCGTTGACCCGTCAACTCCGACATCGGATGCCCGCAATGTTGACGCGGTGGACGTTGACGAGGGAGTTCAAGAAGAGTTGATCCGACCCACCGGTAGAAGAAAGGGAACCGGGAAAAAAACGGTCGAGTCGTCTTCCGATCTCGAGTTAAAGGAAGATTTCAAGGAGATGAACCGTCGTCTCCAAGACATTCGCGACCTCGGCCACCAACGTTATGAGATTATGAAAGAACGAGTGGCCGAAACCAAAAAGTTTAACGAGATGCAAGAGGCGAGACAAATGGAAAAGGACATTGAGTTTTTGTCCAAACCTATCGACCACCTACAAGGCGATGCGTTGATCCTTGCGCAAATGCGTCGCCAAAAAATTAGAGAAAAATATGGACTCTAGATCATGTTCTTTTTTTTAACTTTATTTTTTTTCGGTTTTTTTTCCTGTTTTTTTATTTTCTGTTTTTTTTTTTTCAGTTTTTTTTTATTTCAAGTAGTGTAATTTTTATTTTAAATTAATGATGTTTTTTATGTTTTAATTTAAAAAAATAATAATTGTGAAATGATTGAATGGGGGTTATTGGCATAATACCCCACTACGCCACTTTTGCTATAATGCCCAACGATGACTAGGATGCCACGTGTCGGATAATGCCCCATGGTAGGGGCATTATGTTTGTTCACCACTACACATAGTCTAAAGCAGTTGGTTATTGTGTGTTAGAAAAAAAAATCATACAGTAACCTTTATATATGTTAACATAAGGTAACATGTGAGTTTATATTCTTTGTATTCGCAGACAAATATACATACAAAGCGTACTCGCATACAAATGTACAAAGCCTTGTAAACATTTAAAGGGAAAATATACAAGTTTTGTCCTTTATCTTAATACTATATATCAGGTAGTGTCCTTTTCAATGAATTTTGACAAGTTTTGCACTTTATAGTGAATTTTGTTGCACGTTTTGTTCTTTACACCCAACTTAGTTAATAAAGTCTGTTAAGTCTAGTCACGTGATACGCACACGAGGGTAAAACAGTCTTTCCCCCTTCTCTCTCTACTTCTCTCTTCCTACCACCCCACCTGCCATAACCATCCACCACTCTCAACATCCCCACCTACCACAACCCTCTACCGCTTCCACCGACGACCACCATCACCCTTTCTCTTCAAATCACCACAACAATCACCATCACCTGTTCCCAATCTTCTTGTTCTTTCTTATCTTTTAAGATACATACAACACACACATTACAATATACCTAGAGAGAGAGAAAGAAATAGAGAGAGAGAAAGAGGGAAAGAGAAAACCACATACGAAAAGACGGTGGTGATGGGGTTAAGGTTTGATGACGGAGATAAAGACTCAGATCGACGACGGAGGGCCCTGAGGTGGAATCGGAAGGCGGCGGGTTAGGCACTCTAAATCTCCGGCTGTGAATTCGACCCTCCAGCGACTTATACTCCGATCAAACACGTGCGGCGGCGACAAAGGTGTTTGTGGTTGTTTTCCATCAAGAAATCAGGAGTGGTGACTCCTTTTTTTTGGATTGGCGAATTTCGGATGATTTTAAGGATGTTGGTCGTTGTTTCAGGTTTGAGGCGGAGGTTTGGGGTTTTAGGGTTGGTGGTGGATGGTGGTAAGAGGTGTAGAGAGTGGTAGAGAAAGAGAATGGGTATCTGGGATGATGGGTGATGGTAGCGCTGGTAGATGGTGGTTGCAGGGATGAGGGACGGTGGTAGTTGGGTGTTGGTAGATGGGTGGAGTTGGGTTTTTAGAAAGAGAGAGAGAGAGAGTGGGTGTCTTGTTTGTAGAGAGAGAAAGGATAAGGTGCGTGGGAATGGGAGAATGGGGTTATATATTTAAAAATAAAAACTTTATTTGTATATTAGTACGTGAAAATATTAAAATACCCTTATATGGGGTCCACATGACTAAATTTACTAAACTTTTTTAACTGAGTTGGGTATAAAGGACAAAACGTGCAACAAAATTCCCTATAAAAAGCAAAACTTGTCAACATTCGTTGAAAAGATATGGTATTAAGATAAAGGACAAAAGTTGTAATTTTTCCTATTTAAAGTGAATGAAACTAATTCACATATGTAAACTAATTATAAATAATCCTGTTTCAATATAATTTATAATCAAGAGCGTGAGTACACAGTATAAATTCACTTGTGAATCAATAGTAATTTACATGTAAAGAGTTTCAATCACAACCCAATACAAGAACCTAGTTGAATTTACAATATGTGAATTCACATTTCACAAATTTTAAAATACCGAATAAAAATTGTTCAATATCAGTATATCAAGTGATGTAATCTATTGCTTATTGGGTACAATTAAGATATTTTAGATCTAAATATAATATTATTTAATTGAGATATAAAGTCTGAGATTTTAAGGAATTTGCTGACTGAGTGTCTTAGAAGAAGAAAAGAGAAAATCTTTAATTTCTTTAAGACACTATTTAAGTGTTAAAAACTCATTTAGTTAGAACACTTGGCTTAAAACAATATAATGGTTAGGATGTCTTCTAGCGTTCTCCACTAGTCCCTTTTTATAGGTTTTTAGAGAACCAACGCTTACATATTACTATACATTATTATATACAAATTTTGTATTATATTATTTCCTTATAAACTAAAATACGAACTATAGAAATTTCCTAGCTATCCCTTATAACTATTCTAATGGATTAAGATGATTTGTTTGATATTGATAATGTGGCGAGAGTTTATTGATGGAGCCCTTGTGTTGGGTACGTGAAGGCAAAGCCAACACCCTTGTGTTTGACTTCATTTCTCTTGCCCCCAACATGTTGCAATCTTGTCTCTAGTCTTAGTATTGCTTTGATGCTTTCTATTCACATATACATATTATATATAATATTTAACTTATCTCCACCTCATATAGTTTTATTTAATAAAAACAATGTAAACAAAAAAAAACTATCATTTCCTTCATAATTAAACGATCCTCTCCCTCCCCATATATATTTAAAATTTTCTTATTAATTATCAAATGTCATAGGTATATTAAGATGTATTATATAGACTAGTTTAAGAACTTGTGAATTTTACGGGTCGCTAAAAGAAAATATCTTCATTATCACTGTTTACATAAATATTATGATTTTATACACGTTAAAACACAAACGAATATATTAGAGTACAAGGATAAATTGAAATACATGAATATGCAACGATCACAATTCGTTGAAAATCTCTTTATAAACCACATTAATTGTTTTATATGTAGATTTGCCGCCGTTATCAAGTATTAGGTATATTACGATGTATTATATAGATTGTGAGTTAGACCAGTCTTGTGATATCCATTAGTTGAGCAGCAGTTAAAGACGTCAATAGTTTTTTGTCGATAGTCGATATCAAACGACTGTGTTTGCTTTCAGGGCAAGATATGTCAATTACTAATACGTTTAAACCAAGTTTCTCCCATGTTAAATTAACACAAAATCAGATTTGATGCTTCGATCAACCGATCAACCATTGAGAAACTTGGTTGATGGGCTTCATTACTTGTTCCTTTTTTTTTGTAATTGTACTTTGATTTTCCTAGCTACTTTGTTACATTTAATAAAATTTTCGCCGTTCCAAAAACAAAAATCTATATACAGTGGCGAAGTTTGAGATGTCTAACCGGAGGGTCGAAAACGTATATACCCAAAAATTTCTATAAAACGAGGGGTCGAAAACGTATATACCCAAAAATTTCTATATGAAAACTATATACTCTTCAGTCTCCACTACTGAACGAAAAGTTCGAGGGGTCGGCCGCCCCCTCCCGCTCCCACCGTCCTTTGCCCATGTCTATATATATTATCTTTAGGGTATATATTGTATGGAATCGTAGCAACGGATAAGAGAATATATATATATATATATATATATATATATATATATATATATGAGTTATATACATTAATAACACATATGTATGACATGAATGTGACATATTTCAAAGAAAGGAGGCAGGCTAACATGCTTTTTGATTGGTCGTAATGTTTTTCAAAACGGTTTATGGTGTTTCTTGATCGTGAAAAGGATGGACATTATGAATAAAATATAAAAGGCAAGGTGGTTGAAGCATATGTCAAGATTCACTTTATGCTACAAAAATCAACCGACAAATGAGCCAAAATAAAAGAAAAAAAAATGAAGATGCGAAGCCACACAAAAACGCGTACCTTTTTATTTAGTTTGAATTTTAATTTTTTTTTTTTTAAAAGAGAACTTCATTAAAAAAACACACCTTCGACCCAAACGGGCAAAAGGCTAAACAACACAAACACTCCCGACCCAAACGGGCAAAGGGCAACAAATTACAACATATACATAGGATATTTACACCAATCACCCCAACTAATTTAATAGTTTGAATTTTAACTATTAAATACTTTGGCATGAAAAGCAAGATGTCGGTGTCGACTTAATTCCCTCGAACCAAACAGAAATAGTATACGGTGCTAAAATCAAAACAATTTATAGTAATTTATTTTATATTATTTAAATGTAAATAATTTTAAAATTTGAATTCTAAGATAAGTCGCCCGCTAAAGAATTTAAATACAAGAGAGGTCTAAGGCAAGGTGACCCGCTCTCCCTGTTTCTTTTTATCAATGCTATGGAGATTATCAATATGTTTATTAAAAGGGCGTGCAATTTGGGCCTTTTCCAAGGGTGTCCACTTCCTAATGGAGGCCCAAATATTTCTCACCCTTGTTATGCGGATGACGTCCTGTTTATATGCGTATGGTCGGAACATAACATCTATGCTTTAAACCGTCTTTTGAAGTGGTTGAGTCTCGTCACGGGTCTTAAAGTTAACCGTAGTAAAAGCAAATTATTTGGTATTGGTGTCCCAGATTCCGAAGTAGCCGCTTTTGCGAGGACGACCAATTGTGAAGCGGGTTCTCTTCCGTTTACGTATTTAGGTATTCCTATTGGGGGTTAATATGAAGAGAGCGAAGTATTGGAAGCCGGTGCTGGATAGATTTATGGCCGAACTCTCCAAATGGAAAGCGAGACATCTCTCATTTGACGCTTGCTAAATCGGTTCTAGGTAGCCTGCCTTCTTACTTTCTCTCCTTTTTTGCCGCTCCTAAATGCATTATTCAAAAACTGGAAAAGATTAGAAGGGAGTTTGTTTGGGGTAAATCTAATTCGGGTCACAAGATGAGATGGATTCGGTGGGAATTTATTATGAAAGCAAAAAAAAATGGGTGGAATGGGACTGGGGGGTATTCATAGCTTTAACCAAGCTATGCTTGCGAAGTGGTGGTGGAGATATAAAGTGAATCCAAATCAGTTGTGGGCTTTAGTGGTGGGTGCGATTCATAAGGGTAATGCTATCTCTAACCCGTCGGTCATCCCGTTAAGAAAATCTATATCGGGGATATGGAAGGACATAGGTTCGGTGGAATCAACTCTAGCGAAAATTGGCATTAACTTAAAAGAAAATTTAGTTGCTGATGGCGAGAGATGGAAATGGCGAACAGATCCAAACGGAGTGTTCTCAATCAAACATGTGAGGCTGGACATTGATTCGACTAATTTGGAAACTGATAATAACATGTTTGTTTTCGGTTGGAATTCTTGGGCTACTCCGAAAGCAAACTATCTTCTTTGGAGAGTTTTGATCGGGAAAATCGCTTTCTAAGGTTGGTTTGATCTGTAGGGGCGTTCCTATTGGGGATAGTTCTTGTCCTCGGTGCGGAATTAGTGAAGAGGACCCGGACCATATATTCGTTAAGTGCCTTTGGTCTAGAAGTATTTGGTGGAACATATTGGTTTGGATGCGTATCAGTTTTCCAATTGATATATCCAATATGAATGAGCTGATGTCCTTTTTATACAATCGGCCGGGCGGGAAGACTTGGAAACGTATAGTGTATACTGTTGCTTTAGCGACAGTTTGGAGAATATGGAAAGCGAGAAACGAGATGACCTTTGAAGGACACTTCATCCCGATAAGCAAAACTGTGGAGCAAATTAAAGAAGACGCGTTTCTTTGGATTAGTAATCGCTCAAAGCTCAAGGCTCCCGACTAGTGTAATTGGAAGTTTTTTGATATCTCCGATCTGCTGTAATCTGTAGTTCGCCTTCTGTTTTTTTTTTCTTGTCCCGTTTTTTGTTTTTCTCAGCTTCTTGGTGGCTCTTTATATATATATATATATATATATATATATATATATATATATATATATATATATATATATATATATAGGATAAAGATCCGTTAGGAACCACCCTTTATTGCGAGAACCGCGAGAACCAATGTGAACACATGGCAAAATTGTAATTAAGTGGCATCTAATAGAAAACACGTGCTCCTGTTCTGTATTTCCAGCCCCTGTTCAAGATCGTCTCTTACAATCTAGGGTTTCATTCGAGAGATTGTATACATTGAAGACGGCGATCTACGACGGCGACTTATCTCTCCAATTTCACGACGAAGATTGTATACATTGACGATCGTCTCTTACAATCTAGGGTTTCATTCGAGAGATCGTCTCTTACACGCGATCCTGTTCTGTATTTCCAGCCACTGTTCACGTTCATACTGCAATAATATCGATTACAATACGAATTTTGGAGCAAAAATTTCAATTATACGACGAATTTTGGAATATCAGATGGTGAAATCGATATGACGAACGGTTTATGGTGTGTTGCTATAGATATGACGAAGACGAACTACAGATGTAATCGGGACGAATACGGGACGAAGACGAACTATTGAGAACTGTTGATGCCTGTGAACTGAGAATTGTTGATGCAATTCGAGTGTCAGACATGATTTTTGTATAAATACACCATCCTGCACATGTGCAACGGAAGACGAATATGTGAATGTTAAACAAAAAGGTTAGAAGCTATTGATTATTTAGTATTCTTTTTATTATTTTTTTAGTAATTAAATCTGATTTTATGCACAAATGAATCATTGTATTAATTTTTTTTTGTTAATAATGTAATTGGGATGAAGACGAACTACTGAGAACTGGTGATGCCTGAGAATTGAGAATTGTTGATGCAATTCGAGTGTCGGACGTGATTTGTTGTATAAATACACCATCTTGCACATGTGTAGCACTTTACCATTACCCGATACTTATACGAAGTGTTGTGTATTGAATATTCATACGGATCTATTCAGGTTCATTCGTATTTACAATCTGATTGGTTATATACGAATATGCAAGTTACATATTCACACGAATCCAGGTTTTCATTCACAGATCTACATTTTGTTTGTTGCATTAAATCAGTTTGTGACCGATCTACATCGGTTCGCAAGTGATTGTGTTATTGTGCTGTCTGTTTGCACAATCACTGACCAAGATCAAGTACATTGTTACATAAGCACGAACCCAAATTTGTTAGAATTAGTTTATTTGCATTTTAGTTCATTCGCAGAAACAAAACTTTCATCTGCTGGAATCAATTCAGTCCATTCGATGGATTCAGTTTATTCGCAGAAATTGGTTTATTCACTGTTCAAGTACATCCGCCGCATAGATTACACCATCCGCGGTATATCTGTCCAGTCGCTGAACCTTTCATCTGCAGAAGTTAAATCAATCTGCAGATTTTAACTATATCAGCAAAATTAACGGGTCTGGATTAAATTGTTTATCCGTTGCATTAACGTTCATTCGTAGTATTGCTCGTATGCTTATTAGGAATAAGTACATCCGTAGATTAGACTTCATCGGCTCAGATTTAAGTTCATTCGCTCAAAGTTAGGATTTTGTTTAAGCTGGTTCATTCACTGAAAAACAAGTATATTCGCTGCTGATTCATTCACTGAAAATCTGTCCATTCACAAAACTGTCCATTTGATCAAACCTGATGTCCATCCGCTGAAATATTATGCATCCGCTGAAAATTTGCTCATGCACATGTGCACATGTGCAGCACTTTACCATTACCCTATAACTACACCATTTTGCACATGTGCATCACTTTACCATTACCCTATAAATACGCCATCCTGCACATGTGCAACACTTTACCATTACCATATAGCCATCACCAATAATTACATCCTGCACATGTCAACACGTTACCATTACCCTATCATCATCAACAATAATTTGTTCACAATATCAGTACATAATCATGCACATGTGCATCATGTCACCATTACCCTATAATCATCACCAATAATATGTTTATCATTTATACAACATTCTTACACATAACATTTACCTTATTAAATATCAATTTTTTACCATTTCATTATTCACTTTTTGACATTCTTTTTATATTCAGGAACATTCATACACAATGAAGCTGCTACCATTGCTACTAGAATTCCGGACAGATGAAACAGATTCTTGTTCCGATGATGCTAATTATATTGATGAAGATGATGATAATGATACTGATGAAGATACTTACGATGACTATGAAGACCCTACATACATAAATGTACATGAACAACCCCTTATACGTTCATCCAGACGTCATAATGCAACCAACCATCCTAGATTTGATTAAATTCGTCGTCAAAAATCGATCATTTTGTTTTTATTGTTTGTTTTACATTTAGTCTGAACTGTTTACATTCAAGTTAAAACACTCGTCTTCATTGAGCTTGTTTACATTTAATTTGAAACGATTGCGTTCAATTTGATTATGTTGAATTATTGTTTACATTTAATTTAACCTGTTTACATTCAATTTGACCTACATGTTTACGTTGAACTACTCGATTAAACATCATTTAAAATATGTATTCTGATATTATGATTACAAATTTCCGATGTTTATGATTGAATGGATGATGCTGTTTTATCCCTCAATTATTAAACAAAATCGTATGTACTTTAATTACTGAACACTTAACATGTATTATTATTCTAAATAATGCAATGATGCATATGACATACCACTTTAACATAACCTATACCAGTTCATTTCCATATACATTACATTACCATCTGTGGATATATTACTAACATGCATACCAATTTCAAATTATGCACATGTGCATTCAATAACCTTCATAAAATACCAAACAACCTATTACATCATCATCTACATTACCATCCATGGATATACTACCAACGTGTATACCAATTTCAAATTATGCACATGTGCATCCAAAAACCTTCATACCATACCAAACACGTAAATAAATTACCAATATGTATACATTTTCAAATTATGCACATGTGCATTCAATAACCCTCATACGATACCAAACAACATAGTACATCATCAACTGACCAATATAACTAAACCATCAACCACCATCTAAAATTAACCAAAACTATGCATATGTGCATACATCATCTTTCAAAACACAAACTTGTTTGTATCACAATACCACTCAATATCACCATCAATGCCAACAAAACAAAAACAAGAAATATTGTTTCCACCAACAACCTACCTACAACACTCCTAGTGATTACTCAAATACTCCTTTTTTATCTTCTTCCCATTTGTTCAACCTCCTCCAATACTCCTCCTGCTTTGTTGATTCTTCCTCTAACCTTTTTCCTAGATTCTTCATCCGTCAGCCCGTGTATGGTATCCTTTGCCAAATTTATAACATGTGTCAACAAAAAAAAAAAAAAAAAAAAAACAGAAACACACCTTATATAATTTTCATACATAATTTTGCACATGTGCAGATTCAACTTTATATTAACACAACTTTACAACACATACCATCAACGTTGCTGTCCACCATATGGTCATTATTCTCATGTCTCCTCTTTAATTTTTATTTTTCAACCTTCTTTTTCTTGACCACATATATTTCACTATCATCTTTGCCCAATATTTCATTATTCTTCCGCTTACTTGTCCTCTTTTGTATATATTTTCCTGTATCTACATCTGCATATTTACTTGCCTTCCTTGTATGTCTTTTCCTATATCTACATCTGCATATGGTATAAAATTTTTGTTTAAATGAATGGCAATATCATTTAACATAAAAACTAAAAAAAATGAACATGTGCATCTCTACCCAATCGCATCAAATACACATGTGCATAATCTATACATCACACAAAAATACAACTAAATACCTTATTCAATGTCACCTGCATCAACATCAACTACCTTATTCACATGTTATTGCACACTATGCACATGTGCATATTGATTTATTATTACAATCAACGTTCATCGTTTACACTTTTGTCACCAAAAACACATAACAACATAGTTCGAATCACAAACATACTCTGAACCAGGAACAGGTTCATAAGTTGGTATGTCAACTTCAAGAACCACGTGACCCTCTGGATTGTTCTGCAACCCTTCACCTTCATATCTGCAACCATCCCATAACATGCACATACACATCAACCTCAAGGATCAGTCAATCAAACACTCAAATACATTGTATTAACATAACTTCCAATAAGACAATAAAACACACAACGTAACCTAACCAAACACTCAAACACATTGTATTAACATAACTTCTAATAAGATAATAAAACACACAACGTAACCGAACCTGACCAGCCATTGCTCAGCTTCATACACACATTTCCTATGAGCTAAATCATCCCAACCTGTACCTTCATACCTAATAACAATAACACAAATAAAACTCCTAAACTTAACTTCCAAAAATGAATAACTTTCAACTTAGGCAGTGTTCGTTCTCATGCAATTGAATGTATTCTGAACGGAATGTTGGAATGGGTTCTGAACGGAATGTTGGAATAAACTCCCAACTGCATCATCGAATATTAATCAACATTTTTTACCACTTTGTTTAACCGTTGCGTAATCATATTCCATTGCATCTGACCATTTTTTGACCCTTCATCCCTTGATTTCAAAACGTAAGTTACTTTCTTTGAATTTTTTCCGTTATCGATCTATGATAATAAACAAAAAAAAAACATAGGATTAACAAACATACAATCTCAATGAATATGTGCATTAACATTAACTTTATCATTACTATATACACTATGCACATGTGCATCAACATAAATTACATTGTTAACATATTCTGGCAAACTATGCACATGTACAACAACATGAATGACCTAATTAACATATTCTGGCAAATTATGCACATGTGCCTAACTGTACGTTTGCATCCATATGACTGACCTAATTGAAATAATCTGGCAAAATATGCATTCGTGTATAACTATGCACATGTGCATTAACATGATTGAGCTTATCAACATGTTTGCTTCGACAAAAAATAATATACAAAACAAAAGTTATTTTTTCGATTTTTTACCTCTTTGTTTAACTGTCGCGTGATCATCTTCTATTGCATATCGCATAAGCATCTTCCATTAAGCATCTTCCATTGCATTTGACATTTTTTTGACCCTTCATCCATTGACTTCAAAACAAAAGTTACTTTCTTCGATTTTTTTCCTATTATTGATATACAATAATATACAAATAATAAAATAATAAAAAATAAGATCAATAAACATAAATTATCAATAAATAAATAATCTGGCAAAATATGCATTCGTGTATAACTATGCACATGTGCATTAACATGATTGAGCTTATCAACATGTTTGCTTCGACAAAAAATAATATACAAAACAAAAGTTATTTTTTCGATTTTTTACCTCTTTGTTTAACTGTCGCGTGATCATCTTCTATTGCATATCGCATAAGCATCTTCCATTGCATCTGACATTTTTTTGACCCTTCATCCATTGACTTCAAAACAAAAGTTACTTTCTTCGATTTTTTTCCTATTGTTGATATACAATAATATACAAATAATAAAATAATAAAAAATAAGATCAATAAACATAAATTATCAATAAATATGTGCATTAACGTTAACTTTATCATCACCATATACACTATGCACATGTGCATAAACATAAACGACCTTGTTAACAACATATGTATCAACTTTATCATCACTACATTAACTATGCACATGTGCATCAACATAAACGACCTTGTTAACAATCTATGCATCAGCTTTATCATCACCATATTAATTATGCACATGTGCATAAATATGTGCAGTGCATTAACATGACTGACAGTATCAACAGGTAATGTTTGATTCAATAGAATAACCTAACCATTATCAACTCAAATTCTGTATTACCACCAAATATAATTAAAATTATTCAGTAACAAAACCTATATACAAAAAAACACACATACCTACCACATTACAAGTCGGTGTATCACAACAATTACCCCGAATCCCTAAAACATCATATACATCAAACCATTTACGCTAATGCAGGTATGAAACTACGATTTAATCGTCATATTAACATATAAAGGATCTGAATCAACAATTAATCATCATGTTAACATATGAAAGTGCAAAAACAAATTGTATAAACTTACAAATTCACAGAACTGTGTAGCATCATGTTATGATGAATCCATTTGATGTTTGTTCTTCAGTTTCTCCTTATTTGTGCCGAAATCTTCAATGATTCTGTTATTATTGCCCTAATTTCGGATATATGATGGATGATTCTTTTCTTGCCCTAATTTGAATATACGATGGATACATGATGAATTATACGATTGATACGACGAATTTTGGGGGATTTGGAGTGCGAATTATAAGATCTATATGACGAATTTTGGGGGATTTGGAGTGTGACGTGAATTGAGATGATGAATTGTGTAGAAACTGATGGATCTGGACATGAAGTGAATAAAAAAGAGGATTTAATTGTTTTTTGAAGTCCATAAAAAGGAGGAGTGGCAGCTGTTTTAAATTTTATTATGTATTTACAAAATTGCCCCTTGTTCACATTGGTTCTCGCGGTTCTCGCAATAAAGGTGGTTCTCGCATGAACCCCACCCTATATATATATATATATATATATATATATATATATATATATATATATATATATAGGGGACCGCTAAAATGAGAACCACCTCCAGTTGTAAGAACTGAGAGAACCACTTTCTAGCCTTTAGATCAAGGAGATCAATGGATGAGATTTAAAGTAACTAAAATTAATATTAAATAGATTTTGTCTTATTATGTCTTTAATATTATAATCCAAAAGGGTAGTATAGTAAAATTACACTATTTTGTCTTTATATATATATTATATTTAATTGTCTTTTTGTCTTATTCATTAATTACTTATATATTAAAAAAACAGAATTTTATGTTAAACAATAATTTAAATTCAGATTTGTATAATAATTTTTTATTAAAAGAATTTTTTTATTAAAATCTTTCTTTAAATTAAGATTTTTTTTAACAAACCGTTTTTTTAATGCCGTTTTTTTTAACGCGCCGTTTTTTACGAGCGTTTTTTTACGAACTTTTTTTTACGAAAACGCAAAAAAGTTTTACGTTAACGTTTTTTACGTTTTACGCGCCGGTTTTTTACGTTTTACGCGCCGGTTTTTTACGTTTTACGCGGCGGTTTTTTACGTTTTACGCGGCGGTTTTTTACATTTTACGCGCCGGTTTTTTACGTTTGCCGCGCCGGTTTTTTACGTTTTACGCGCAGGTTTTTTACGTTTTACGTTTTTTTACGTTTTACGCGCCGGTTTTTTACGTTTTACGTAAAACTTTTTACGTTTTACTTAAAAAAAAATTACGTTTTACGTAAAGCTTTTTACGCTTCACGTTTTTACGTTTTACGTTAAAAAAGTTTACGGTTTGCGTTAAAAAAATTACGGTTTAATTTTTTACGTTAACGTTTTTTTACGTTTGCCGCGCCGGTTTTTTACGTTAACGTTTTTTTCGTTTTGCACGCCGGTTTTCTACGTTAAAAAATTTACGTTTTACGTAAAACTTTTTAGGTTTTACGTTTTACGTAAAACTTTTTACATTTTACGAAAAAAATTTACATTTTACGTAAAACTTTTTACGTTTTACGTTTTATGTAAAACTTACGAAAAAAATTTACGTAACACTTTTTACGCTTCACGTTTTTACGTTTTACGATAAAAAGTTTACGGTTTACGTTAACAAGTTTACGGTTTACCTTTTTTTTTTACAAAAACGTTTTTAGTGAAAAATCCGAACGCAACAGAAAATCGCACACTCGGGAGGTGTCTCAGATAGTTTGCTATCATCATCGACGCCTCGAAAAAAAATCTACGAAACAAAAATCAAAAGAATGAGTGGATTCTAGAAAAAAAACGAAGTTTTGGCTCAGGTTTTCCGATAATCAGAGGCTGCAAACTGGGGTTGCAGGTTCAAAAACCTACCCTCCACCGTCCTTGCCGCGCCATCGTCATCAAAATATACGTTTTTTTTTCATCATCGCCGCCCCAAATCCAAACGGATCAAAACCCACATAGTTCACTGTTTGAAAAAATCTACCAAAAAAGCACCATATTCAAAAAAATTCAAAAGGCACCAGATTCAATAGATTCAAACAATCAAAAGCACCATGAACATGATTCAAACAGATTCAACAGTCAAAAATCAACAAAATCAAACCCAACAAAAACACTAGCCAAACATTCAAAATCACCAGATTCAACAAAATTAAACCCAACAAAATACCAACATACCAAAAAACCATCAGTATCAACATCATCATTCAAGAAACACATATCAAAGAACACGGGTCAAGAATCACAAAAAAAAAAATCAAAGTAAACCCAGAAAAATCAAGAACACATACCAAAAATACCATCGGTATCATCATCATCATTCAAGAACACATATCAAGAACCCCTATCAAAGAACACAGGCCAAAAATCACCAGCCACTAACCCCACTAACCCATTGTTAGAAACCACAGTCGCCGACCAACCACACCGTAACCGTAGAACCACAGCCGCCGACCAACCACCGCCCCGTCGAACCGCCACCACCACCACAACATCATAACACAGATACCAAACACGCCCCAACTTATTTCCCCCTTCTCTTTCTTCTTCACTCTTTCTTAGAAAAACCCTAAACACCCACTGATCCTACATCTCCACACTCCATCCATCCCGATTTCCCCTACAAACACATAAAAATGGAGAAAGTAAGAGATAGTGTCGCAGAAGAGAGAGTGAGATTCGTAGTGGGGGTGTGGCGGCGGATGAGGAGCTTCAACATCAACTGTAGCCGCCGGAGTGGGGGTGTGGCGGTGGGGGTTTGGGTTCGCCGGGGTGGGTGTTAGTTTGGAGAGATGGGTTTCAGAAAGATGAACAATTGGATTACAAAATACAAAAATGGCAGGAGATTAAAAAGGTGAGAGAGACTGCACGTAATAAATGAGGAGAGAGAGATGAAAATGACATTTAATGGTAAATGACTAAGCTACCCTTTTGAATGGCAGAATCTAATTGGTTGATAGTGGTTCTCGCGGTTCTTACAACTGGGGGTGGTTCCTATTTTAGCGGCTCCCTATATATATATATATATATATATATATATATATATATATATATATATATATGAGATCGCTAAAATGAAAATCACCTCTAGTTGTAAGAACCATGGGAACCACTTTCTAGCCTTTAGATCAACAAGATGGATGGATGAGATTAAAAGTAACAAAAATTAATATTAAATACATTTTGTCTTATTATGTCTCTAATATTTTAATCCAAAAGTGTAGTTTAGTAAAATAACTGTTTAGGGAGTCCTCAGCTGGATGTCACCTGATCGATCGAACAGCATGTTCGATCGGGTGGCACTCCGTACTACGAACGAGTTGTAAATCGATTAAGAGTTGAAGCATAGTATCTCATGATCCGATGAGTAATGTTATCACAGCTCGTTCGTTCGAACTTCACCTCGCTCAATACTATACTTCATGAAACTGTCAAAGTGTGGGGCCACTTGCTAGCCGATCGGCTGGCCTGGTCGATCGGCTGACATGCCCGATCGTTTGGGCTGTTCGTTCGAACAACCTGTTCGATCGGTCAGCATCCTGACCTGGTCGGGCTGTTCGTCTAACACTTGGCTGTTCTGATTGTTTGGCGTTATATCGAGATATTTTGACAACGAGCTGAACCATGACACTTTCGTTCTTACTTGTTTCCTTAGCTTGGACAGGAATCACCCAGGTCCGGCCGGTGAACGGTTCGGAACGGCAGTTTAACGTTTAACCCGAAGTCAGTGAACCTCGTAGATAGAATCCGAATCTTGAACCGCACAACCATTATAATGATTAGTGAGTTGGCTCAAGCTCCGTTTCTATCGGTTTGAAGGCATTGAGTGTAAAAGAGTTGAAAGAAAGTTGGAAATCATTCTTTCAATCCTTCACATCATGTAATGTTTAAATCTGTGATAAATCTTAGTTTGTTTATGTGGAAATCGGCTAGATCCAAGTAATCCTTGGTGGATTGAGGCCAAAACATGATGTTCTTGAAGAACACCATGATGACATCATCCTAGAATGCTTAGATCTTGATGATTTCACGGTTAGAAATCAAGATTTGAAAGATAGAAAGGTGTAGGAGCATGTATTGATCAAGAAAGTACAAGATTCAGGATAAAAACTTACCGAAATCGGAAGGAATCTGAGAAAAGAAGGGGAGCACGAGCTGGTCGGTCAGAGAGTTTCCAAAAGTGGAAAGAATGATAATGGCAGGCCTATTTATAGGCTTCCAAAAGAGGAAAGGGCTGGCCGATCGGCCAGGCTTCCCGATCGGACAGCCTGCTCGATCGAACAGCCTGTTCGATCGGTTGGGCTGTTCGATCGGCTAGGAGCCTGATCGATCCACAGCCTGTTTCGGGTGTTTGGTGCGACGATTTCTGATATTTCGATTTCGATTGAAGACGATACCAATACGATAGAGTTTCTTATTCAAATTATTTTTAATCCCAACCACTATATCTACATACAAGCATCTATACTCCATATTCGATTTCGATTTCGATTGAGTTCGATTGAGTTTCGATTCGATTGATTCACCGCACATAACATAAAGTAAACATGCACAGGTAACACATAGGGCACACACACACGTAATATAACAACAGATTCGCATAGTTCGAGTTTCGAGTTTGATTGATGATTCGATTAGCTTGGTTATTGATTGATTAATTTTATCGCATTGTTACTTCCTACTATTCACAGTCGTAATTCGTTTCGCATCGATTTAACATTCGATTTCTTCGATTCTTTTGATTGACAACACTTACTCCACATAATACAAAACATAAAATAGACTATTTACAGTCAAAGAAGTCAAACTTGACTTGGACTTTGACTTTGACTTTGACATTCGAAATCACGGGGTTTTACAGCCTCCCCTTGTTTAGGGAATTTCGTCCCGAAATTAGGCTGAAAACTGCACATCACCGTGAATGATTTTACCAATTTCTCGCTTCAGATCTTTATTTAAACAACTGCGGATACTTAGCTTTCATGTCGCTTTCGAGTTCCTAAGTGAACTCTGCGCCTCGTTTGCCTTCCCATCGGACTTTCACGATAGGGATGCGCGAGCGTCTGAGTTGCTTGGTTTGGCGATCCATGATTTCAACAGGCTTTTCCACGAAGTGTAGCGTTTCGTTGACTTGAAAATCGCCGAGAGGTACAATCAGATCATGATCAGCTAGGCATTTTCGGAGATTTGACACATGGAAAGTCGGGTGGACGTTAATAAGTTCCTCCGGCAGTTCGAGTCTGTAGGCGACTTTTCCGATTCTCTCCAGAAACTTAAAAGGTCCAACATATCGAGGCGCTAGTTTCCCTTTCTTGCCGAATCTGACCACACCCTTCCAAGGTGATACCTTTAGGAGTACGTAGTCGCCAACGTCAAATTCAAGGGGCTTGCGTCTTCTATCGGCGTAACTTTTCTGCCTATCCCTGGCTTTCGACAAGTTGTCTCGAACCTGGAGGATTTTGTCAGTCGTTTCTTGTAGTAACTCGGGACCAGTTAGTTGCGAGTGACCGATCTCGTGCCACACAATGGGCGAACGACATCTTCTTCCATATAAGGCCTCGAATGGTGCCATTTGGATGCTGGCATGATAGCTGTTATTGTACGAAAAGTTTACATTTTATGGTAAACTTTTTAAACTTTTTACGTTTTACGTTAAACTTTTTACGTATTACGTTAAACTTTTTACTTTTTACGTTTTACGAAAAACTTTTTACGTTTTACGAAAAGCTTTTTACGTTTTACGCGCCGGTTTTTTACGTTAACGTTTTTTACGTTTTTACGCGCCGGTTTTTTACGTTTACGTTAACATTTTTAAATTCAGGTTTTTTACGTTTTAGTAAAAAAAATTTACGTTTTTACGTTTTACCTAAAACTTTTTACGTTTTACGTAAAATTTTTACGTTTTACGTTTTTACGTTTTACGTTAAAAAGTTTACGGTTTACGTCAAAAAGTATACGGTTTAATTTTTTTTTTACAAAAACTTTTTTACGCAAAAACGAACGCACCCATAAAATCGCAAACTTGGTGAAGCGTCTCAGATATATTGTTATCATCCTCGGCTAGGGGGGGAAAATAAAAAACCAACAACATCAAAACAAAGTGTATCTCGAAAAAAAGGGGTTTGGCTCAGATTATCCGATAATCAAAAGGCTGCAAAAGTGGGGTTGCAGGTTTAGAAAACCTACCATGCGCCGTCCTTGCCGCGCCATCGTCATCAAAATCTGCGGTTTTTTTTTTTTTTTTTTTTTTTGCATCATCGCCGCCCCAATCGACCATATCAAAACAGATCAAACCCACATATCAAAAATTTCCACAAAACAGATCAAACCCACATATCAAAAATCAAAGTTCGTCAAAAATCAAACTTCAAATCAAAGTTCATCAAACCCACGTATCACTAGAGATCTGTTTTGTAAAAAAATCACTAGAAAAAGCAAAATCACCACAAAGTTCATCAAACCCACATATCAAAAATCAAAGTTCATCAAAAAAGCACCAGATTCAAACCACAAGATTCAAACCTAACAAAAACCCAGATTCAAACCCAACAACATATTCAAACAGATTCAAATCCAACAAAAACACTTACCAACAACCAATTAAGAAAGACAAAACCACAAGATTCAAACCCAGATTCAACGGAATCAACAGAATAAAAAAGCACCAGATTCACCCATCTCCTTCACCCCATCATTCGCCGCCACCACCGCTGTTGACACACCGCCATCACCGCCATCGACACATCAACCGGGGTTGTTGCTGCTGTTCTTCGTTGCTGCTGTTCTTCGTTGCTGCTGTATTTTCCGGCGACAGCACCGCCGTGTACGGCGGCGGAGGTGGTGCTCTCCTACGAATCAATTACGAAGATGACGATGGTGTAATGTTAACGACAGCAGCCGTCGGCCACCATAGAGGAGCTTGATCGGACGAGGGGAAGGAAGGGTCGGAGCTCCAGTCACCGGAGGAGCTTGATTGGACGAGGGGAAGGAAGGGGAGTGCGACAGGGGGGGTTATTTTTGCGTTTTATGTTGGTTAAATGAAGATGATTTGAATTTTAGGGACTTAAAATGGGTTTGATTATTTTTGGGTTGCAGGTGTCTCTCCATGGAAGAGATGAAAATGAATGGATTTAAAGAGAGAGAGAGAGAGTGAGAGATTAATTATAATAGTCTGATACCATTAATGAAGAGAGAGGGTGAGAGATTAGATATTTGGGGTAAATGACTAAACTACCCTTTTGGTTGGCAGAATATGATTGGTGGAGAGTGGTTCTCATGGTTCTTACAACTGGGGGTGGTTTTCATTTTAGCGGCTCCCTATATATATATATATATATATAAAGTGTGTTTGCCGTTCAAAAAAAAGTAATCACATTGGATACACATGTATTTGAAGGTCTAATTCGTTTAGCTTTTAATGAGTCCTTTAATGATTCAGACCTCTTACTGGTTTAACACTTAATGATTCAGACTGTTTATTTCGCAAGCAGATGTCTGAATGGTTCAGGCTATTCACTCTGAATGATTAAGCATTATACTAAGTTTGAATGGTTAAGACCTTTAATCTTAATTGATCAAACATTAGCCACTGAACGGTTAAGGATTATATTGGCTCTTAATGGTTCAGACATCTTACTGTTTCAGCACTTAATGATACAGACCTATTATTGGTTCAACACCTAATCATTGAGAAGTTGCCAAACAACCCCTAAGTTGACTAATATGTGGTTCCGCTAATATATAAGAGGTTGGAAACAATAAATTTTCATGTTACTTTTATATCTAGGGGATCTAATAACAATATGATAACTCTTATCTAGACTAATGATCAAATTATATGAATGACTAAGACGAAGCACTAACAATTTCCTAACGAAATAAACTTCATTGTCATGTTTATATGTATTTAGTCGGATATATTTACCTCTCATTCAATGATCGATACATCTTTCACATTATGATAATTATTTAGTCGGATATATTTACCTCTCATTCTATGAAAACAAGTTTTTCAAGTCATGATGTCAAATTAAGTTAACCCACAAAAATCAAAATCGTGCATTTTATGTTATATTCTTTTTAAAGTATAAAATAATATATGAGCTTAAATGTAGATTATACAGAAATTAACTTTTTTACTGATCATATATTGAAATTGTTTTTAGGCCATGTGTAGTCATAAAGCCCTTTGTGGGGCGTTATGCGACACGTGTCGTGCCACGTCAGCAAGGGGCTTTATGGGGCGTTATACAATTTGAGGCCGTAGTCATAAAGCCCCTACCCATCATTACCTATTTAATAATTTTAAGTTTTATTAAGTAATATAAAAAACTCTTCTATTTTTTGATTGGCCAAATGATTAACCAAACAAACAATCACGCCGCGAACATTATCGCGCTTCAAAAAAAATTTCGAGCATAGCGCCCTTGGGGGCGGTGTTTCCGGCGCTATAATGACGCGATCTCCATTTTGGGCGGTATATCAAGCCCTTATGTGATTTAATCATATATTTAAGTTTAAGTCTCTGAATTTTAAGTAATTTAAATTACTTAAAGCAAAAAAGTTTTTATGTCAATGTGACGTGATGGTGACATGGTTTGGTGCAAGTTGGAGTGGGTGGAATTTAGTTAGTTATTGATGTAAAAAATCTAATATATAATATGGGTTTGTGGGTATGCTTATGGTGCAAAAAGTAAGAAAAATTTCACCCTGGAAGAATCTACTTTTTAGTTGTATATTCTTTTTAGCTTTTGTGATCTCAACTGTAATATGAGGCTTTGTATATGTATTATTTTGAAATGTATTTTACTTTTGGTTATAGTTATAATGCATATACATATAAAAATAAAAAAAATCAAGGTGGGAGGTCTTTTGGTGATTAATTTGGATGTATACCGATTCTATAAATTTATGATTTTTTTGTTGGCCTAACATTATTACAATTTATACCACCAACATGAGTCACACTCACGATAGTTCCTGTTTAGCTTCATCACCACCACGAGCTGTATCAGCCACGTGATGAACCATCCAGGATTCGTACCCTCAAACCCTCGATTCAAACTTTAGGATCCCCCCTCCACACACACACAATACTTGCATATTCTCTTCTTGTCACGGCTTTGATCTCTCGTACTTTGTCTTAAAATTACATTCAAGAGGAAATCTATGTGGTAGAAGGGCATGACTTAAAGTTACATTGATACTATTTTAAATCACACAAATGGTCTATATGGTGTGCACATGTTTTACGGATTTCTTTCAAGAATTTAGGGTTTTGTGTTCCCACTTTTTGGCAAACCCGCAACATAAAAACATTATCAGTAACAAATGTTTAAAATCTTAAAAGTCCATAGTTGTAGCCTTCGTAAAAGATAAAGAATATATAAAACCTCCGACCCCTTTTTTATTTATTTTCTTCTTTGACAGTTTTACATATTCTTTGATAATTAACTCATATATTTTACACATAAAATCAGTAATAGTAATTTTTATTTAAAACAAAAAGTAGAAAAATACACATAAAACTTTAGGTTAGTAATAAGTAACAACTATTGAAATCTTTTTTTGAACAATACTATTGAAATCTCTTTTGAAGTTTTGATCAATTATATATTCACTGAAATCAATAGGGCAAATTATATAAGAAATCTCTTTTGACTTAATATATCTGTAAAAATAATTATCAAGTAACATATTATTATTTGTGTTATTATATACCCAGAAATGTGCATGGAAATTAGATACACGTAAGCATTTTTCTCACAACAACAGTAAGCTAATTAAGTAATAACTCACGTAACTTTTTTCTCATTAAAGGTGGCATGATCTACGCTCATATAATCATGTCGCATGACATATTAGTTAGTGGTCTTAGTGGAGTAATATTCACTTGGAAGAAAGATTGATAAAAATGATAATAATTAGTTAACCAACTCTATATTATAAATACTATATACAATCCTTTTCATACATGGCTAATTTGCAGTATCTATTATTTAAAACAATAAAAAAGTACATCAGAATTTTTTTGAACGGCAAACTATATAAATATACAATAACAAGAAACAATTCACACCATGTCCCTAAACAAAACAAAAAAATTAAAAAATAAACAAAATAAATATACAATAACATGAAATTTGATTTCGTATACCATCTTCTAATTAATTACAAGAATGTATAGATACATACATAAACAATTCAGACATGATTCTCAAGGTGTGTATATATATATAGATATAGATATGACCCTTTTCGTATATACAATTCTATATTCTAATTTCTAACAGAAAAAAAAAAAGAATTAAAAAACTTCGAACCCACAAAATTGTATAATAAAAAAATAGAAAAAAGACTTTTTAATGGCCGACACCGGGGCTGGGGACGGAGCGGAGGATCCGGTCGAGGGCGATGAGGTGGCGGGTGATGAGCTTCTCATCGGTGATCGAAGAATGACCCTTTTTGCTCGGAGTAGAAGCCGGCACGGTGCCCTTTGGAAGAACACTTAGATATAAACGTATTTTCGCCAGAGAAGACTCCTTTTCGGTGCCGGAATCCGGCGAGTTTAAGAGTTTCCGGGCGTTTGTTGAAGATGTAAATAGAATGAGTAGCATGAAAAGAGTAAGCCATTTAGGAGCCATTGTGTTGTGTGGATAGAGAAAGAGAGAGTTGTTGTAAAGGGGGAGATTATAGACTTTGAAGGTGAAGAGATATATATACAGACTACAGAGAGAGAGATTGAGATATGTCCACGAAGTTTGCGGCAACTCAAATGTTGACTTTGTCTATCAATTTTTGATGTTACACGCCTACACGTGCCTAGATTCTGCCAGATTTTGTTATAATTTTCAAATTCATATAATTTTATTTTGAAAATGTAAGGGTGACAAGTGTGGATGTAGGGATGGCAATGGGTCGGGTTCGGGTCAGGTATTGGTAATCCCATACCCATACCCGGTTATAAAATCGTGTCCCATACCCGACCCAATACATGTCGGGTATTTGTCAGGTAATTACCCGTCGGGTACCGGGTATACCCGCGGGTATCGGGTATACCCATTAGTTGTTAAAAGATATATATTGGGATTTCCAAATACATTTTTTACTATTATAATTATTATATAATTTTATTTATGCAACAACTATTATAAATTAAAAATATACATTATATACATATAAGTTTTATCATAAATTAATAATAACTTTATAATATCTATACACTTATATGTATATACTTCACAACATACAAAATATAAATCACTATCATCAAATACATATACTAAAAGAAAATTTATTTTTTCACATTATGAACATACTAAAATAAATCACTAATAGATAAGGGTTAATAGAAAATAAAAATATAAATTAAAAACTTCGGGTATATGATCGGGTATATAGTTCGGGTAAACGGGTATGTGGTTTCGGGTATCACCTAATCCCATACCCGACCCATACCCGCGAAAATTTTAAAAACTAATCCCATACCCGGCCCAATACCCGTCAGGTATCGGGTATACCCGTCCCATTTGTGTCGGGTTTCGGGTATACCCGTCGGGATCGGGTATTTTTGCCATCACTATGTGGATGTGGGTAGTTCCGTCATGTAGGCGTCTATGTCAGCAGGTGTAGGGATGAAAATAAAGAGATGAGTTTAGGGTGTGGGGATGAGCCGTTTTGTATATACATATGTATGTATGTATGTATGTATGTATGTATGTATGTATGTATGTATGTATGTATGTATGTATGTATGTATGTATGTATGTATGTATGTATGTATGTATGTATGTATGTATGTATGTATGTATGTATGTATGTCCGTGTGTGTTTTAGGACCGTCGTCAAAGGCTTGAGGGGGACGGGCTGGGGGGGGGGGGTAGTGTAGCCATCCCTAGCCGGAGCTTGCCGGCCCGGGGACGAGCCTCACACCCCATGGCCTAAGGGAGTAAATTTAACGTAGTTTTGGTACCCTATATTTTTTTTTTAAATTTTATTGAGTGTTAGTTAGCATTAGTATTTTGATAATAAACACAAGATTTTCTTTTTGTATTTTAATAATTAGTTAGATATTTAACCAAGTCAAATATTTTTGTTATACATGGTTAATATTTACATTTGTCATCTGTGAGTAAGTGGGATACAAAAAATCGCACTAAATCTGCAACACAACCGTTTTACATGTATAGACCCCTACATGTTAGAATAAATCTCACGAAGGTACTCGGTAATGGTTAATGCATCATAAGAGTCATTTTTCACCATATTCGTATTATAACGTCTTTAAAAAGTGTGTAATGGTTAATCTTTTTTAATGCCCCAATTCCATTATTACTTTCCAATTTTGTTTTTCTTATTTGACATTATCCTATAAATGCCCTTCCGTCTTCATGCCCTTATAAAGCCCACAAGGATGGTGTTGGGACGTTATCAAGCCACTTCATGTCCCTATAATGCAGATTACTCATAATTTAAATGTGCTTGTCAAACGTATTAACTACTTATAAACTCCTTTCCAATTTGTTTACTTACCTATCCAGGACAAACAAATATTTCATTTATGCTTATATTTCAATTTCTTAAACATCACTTTAAATATTGCTATCTCATCCATCTACATATACACATACACATACTTAAATGAACATGTATATACACATATATACACAAATATAAATTATACATACACACATCATATATATACATACATATATACTTAAATATCAATTAAATTTATAGTTTTATATATACCACTCCATACATTCTGCCATTCTTGTTCACTATATACAAATTTACAATTATATCCGTACGTACCAGCCCAATCACGACAATAAAAAAAATTAATATCAAATCTAAAATTTAAACACTAAACCAAATTTACAACTATACTTAAACGAGCTGCTTCGCTTGATTTGGTTTATAAACAAGCCAACCATCAGCAAAGATTCACACGATTCGATTCAGCTCGTGAGCAACGCTATTCTTATTCTTGAGGTTCATCAAGGGGAGGGTGGTTAATCAAGTAAAAAAGAATAGGTCAGATGGTTTTCTAGCTTGTTTATGATTGGTGTTGCTTGATGCTTTTGAGGTAGGATTGATATCCCTCTTTTTATTGTAAAAAAATGGATAAATTATTTATTCTTTAGCAATCACAAATAGTATACTAATATTAAACTGATTATTAATATTTTAAAGCCGTTCCAATAAAAAGTAGGTACTTAATAGGCATTTAGAACCTAATCCAAGCTCTCGGTAAAAATTCTTCTTACAATGATTTTAGTCAACATTTGGTAAACTTTACACGTAGGTCATGCATACATACATAGCATCATGGACGGACCTAATGCTTTAGCAGCCATAGCACGGGCTACGGCTCAAGTGCGTATTCGTAATGTTTTTTTTTTCGTTTTATACTAAGGATACCCCTAAAATAATACAAAGACACCCATAACCAATCCAAACTTGTAGAATGAAGGAGCCTGATCGAAACAGTGGCCTAATTGCCCAAATTATTAATAATAATAATGATTGAAAATGTGGCCCAGTTAGTTAGCTATTTGTTTTACTTTATTTATTTATTGTCGTTTTTTTATATTGTGTGATTGAACGGTAAAATTTTTTTTTGGGATACCCCTGATTTAACAGGCTAGCTCTGCCTGATGACGTGTAGGAGTGATTACCTATTCTAAATAGATAAACTCTCCATTCACCCAATCAAACAGTAACACATCAATTCATCTTATTTATTTGCCTAATGCTTAAAAACGTTGGCAGTGGTCTACCTAAAGAGGTTTAGGTAAACTATTTAAAAAAAAGAAAAATGTGTGATTGGTTGAGAAGGAATGGACCCCACCACACACCATCTCTCTCCCCTTTCCCTCCCTCTCACCGAGTCGGTAAAGGTTCACCGAGATTGGCCTTCACGATCGGTAAACCAAAAGTTGGCGGCGGTGTTACCGTTCGGTAAACCGCTTTGCCGAGTGGTTTACCTATCCACTCCGTTCACCCTTATATTATTATAGAGTAACGTAAAGACACGTAAACCTATAAAATTACTAAAAAGTTACCTATTTTCTCTTTAAAACGTATATTTTTTTTATTGGTTTTGTCATAATGTTATAAATCTTTATTCTTTACTTCTTTAGGTGTATGAATTGTTTCTCTACCTTATATATTATGACATATTTTGTTAAGGAAAATTGAGATTTCATTGTAACAAAAAATTTCTTTGAAGCATTATCCTCCAATTGGACAGAGTGACGTTTGGCCGGTTCATTTAATTTGTTCCATCTTTCTTGGCAACTTCTTATGGATGAAAAGTCAAAGGTAAAAGGTATGAACTTTGACCTACCAAACCCGACCCGTGTCTCATGACCTTAGGCGGCTTGACCATCTTCACAATTCTGCTATTCACCGTTTACTCCCTCACATGATGGTCATGTCATGTGACAAATGACTTTTCTATACCTTATTACTAGGAAAATCTTTTTAGTACATATCAAAATTAATACAACTAACAATATATTTTAATAACGTAAGAGACACGTAATTGGTTGAAAGGGTCACTACTAAATAAAACATGTTGGGTTAGGTGGGAAAAAATCACGACTCCAATCGACAAAGGCGGGCTAGGCCTAACCCCGCTTCGTGACGCTAACATTGCCCTCTTAACCAAATGGTGCCATGGTGGTGGTGCTTCAAGACCGAGCCGGATGCTTTATGGAGAAAAGTTATCAATGCGGTTCATTGTGGTAAAAACTCATGTCAATTCATACCGTATCGCGCCAATTCTTCGGGAATGTGGAAGGCCATTGCCAACTTGGAGAACATAACCCAAGGAGAAAATGTGAATCTGATCAACTTGTTTCAAGGGGTGTTAGGTAGGGGTGACCAGTTGCACTTTTGGTTGGATCCATGGGTAAACAGTAAGCCTCTTAGGTATATACTTTTCCTTCCTTATATGCATTAGAAAGTGAAAAAACATGTTTGATTAGTCATCGAGGGGAGCAAAATGGTCAAAATACCACATGGCAGGAAGAAAATAGGGAGTTAATAGAATGTCTTATTTTATTAGGACAAATCTCATTTTCTCAAAGTTTGGATAAATGTAAATGGCGAAATAATGAAACGGGAGTTTTTTCGGTAAAATCTATGAAACATGCGTTGGGTAAAGCCTCAAACAGTGGGCTGGTTGAAATGTGGAAATGGAATCCTTGGGTGCCGAAGAAAGTCAACACTTTCATATGGAAAGCAGATTTGGACTGTCTTCCGACTATGACGGCTCTGCAACGTCGAAACATGTTATCAGGGCTGAGCACGTGCAAGCTTTGCGGTGAGGGTGAGGAGAATTCTGAGCATTTGCTAGTAGCTTGTCATTTTGCTTGTCGAGTCTGACAAGCAGTTGGTGAGTGGTGTAGGATCCCCCACATTTTCGCTTTCTTAGTGAAGGACCTTATGAACTACCACGAATACATAAAATTGGAGAAGAGAAAGGCAAAGGCAATTTAAGCGATTATTTTAACGGCACAGCATATGGAAAACCCGAAACGTGAAAATCTTTTCTGGAAAGGAGGCGACACTGGCTAAAACGATGGAAACAATAAAATCTTTGGGATTTCTCTGGTTTGAAAATAGAACGCCCTATAGATCTTT
Source organism: Helianthus annuus (assembly GCF_002127325.2). NCBI lineage: Eukaryota > Viridiplantae > Streptophyta > Magnoliopsida > Asterales > Asteraceae > Helianthus > Helianthus annuus. The sequence goes on from NC_035436.2 coordinate 164,173,554, forward strand.
GATATGGAAAGATTGCTGTAATTTTAAATTGTAATCCTTGTCTGCTCCTTGGCGCTAGCGTCTCGCTAGTGTTGTTTTTAGTGAAATTTGGCAGTTCGAAAAAAACTACTCTATCGATGACAATTTGAAGGTTAAACTATATAAAAACGATAATAGTATATTCCACAATAAAAAGTTAGCAAACCCCTCGAATTGCACTCAAGTTCTGTTAGTGACAAGTGAGATTGTCCATATACTTGATTATATGTGTTGATAATCCTTACTATGCTAGTGACTTTATTTAACCTTTTTTTTTGGTGGTCATGAATTACGATCATTAATCCAAATAGTAGTCTAGTTTTAATCTTTCTAAGCTCAAGTTTTGCATCAAGTAACAACCCATTGCTCGAATATATCTATTAGTTATATCAAATATAGTCTACGTCAACATTGGTGATTTGGTGCCCTATTGTCATTTTCATCCTTCTGCCTTCTAAGTCCACTCATCGTTGTCCGCAAAATTTGAAGATTGAGCGATTTCCGGCTATTGGGCTTAAATTTTTTGGGCAAGATGACTTAAAACAACTAGGTGTAGTTTGATATTAATTGAATCTTCGATCTCCTACATTTTTTATTCGTGTTTCCTCTGTTGACTACTTGACTATATCCATAGTTGGGCCAAATTGCCAAAAGCCCAAAAGGATTTCTAGCCCCATATTCTTCAATCCAGTCTTATATTCATTTTACTTACAGCCCAAAAAATTATTTATACAGTAGTAATCTATTAAAAATATTTATGTTAAATATATTTCATAGTTAACTTTTTCTGAATACATTTTATAATCCGACTTTTCTACCTTTCTTTTTTCTTATACTTCACGTTAGTTCTAAGTAAGCAGTACATGCAGATACAAATTTGACATCAGTATATTTGATATTATAATTTTATATGATATTATATCAACTGAGAGTAATAGATTAAGAGATATGGTAAAAATAACAGTGATCAAATCTCAAATTCAAAGAAGGGGAACTTAATTTCAGATAAACATTTGGAAAATGGTGAGGAAATTGGAGATTTGGAGTTGATGGTACTAATGGGACTTGGACTTGGACTTGGACTTAGAGAAGCCCAATAGGCTGGCCTGTAAGCCCAACAAACTGGAGACTATATAGGCTTATCCTCTTATAGAACTTATCCGTAGGCTGTATTTGTGCAACATGCAAAACACATTAGCTGGACCATGGGCCTAACACTAAGCTATTTAATCCGATCTCTTAGCCTCTTAGGAGTAAACAAAATAATTTAACCCCAACCGATTTTTCACGATACTTTTTGAATAAATGGTTTTTATTTAAAGAAAATGTTTCTGTCACGACTCGAACCATTGACTTTCAAGAGGACCTCTATTTTAACTCCAAAGGCTTTACCAGTTTACCTTAATCCCCAACAAAGTTTCTGTCAAGACTCGAACCATTGACTTTCAAGAGGACCTCTATTTTAACTCCGAAGGCTTTACCAGTTCAACTTAACCCCCAACAAAGACTAAGGGTGCGCGGGGCACTTCTCGGGGAGGGTTGCGGTGAGGTGAGTCCCCGAGCGGGAACACCGCCGCCATCAACTCGGGGAGGGGAAGCGGGGTGGGGGATCGGTGAGAGGTTACCGCATGAGAGAGAGGAGAGAGAGAGGGGGTGATTGGTTGTTAATGTGGGTCCACTCTTTTTCCACCAATCATATTTTTTTCTTCTTTTTTTTTATAAAAAATAATTGTGTGAGTGGAGTGATGCCAACGTTTGAGTGCAAAATGGGGACTTAAGAGGGGAGTTAACGTGGCGCGTGCTGATTGGGTGTGTGTAAGAGAGGTCACTATGCATTTGTCTGTTAATTATCATCATTTTTTTAACTCGATCCCAGTTTTTACACTTATATTTTGATAAATAAATTGTTTATTTTAATAAATATAATAATCTATATTATATAAAAATATCACTAATGTTTTAAAGCATTTAACAATTTGTAATTGTTATTGAAAAAAAATGGTGAATATATTTCGTAAAATATAAAAAAAGTTTTGAAAGAAGTTAAATTCTTTTAGTCAATAATAATATTGTATTAGTTTTTTTTAACTAAATAAATGGTGTAGTAGGGCCCAAATGGATGGACCCGCTCTCTTTTGCCAGATAAAATGTCGAGTAAACGAGTAATATGTGGATGCCATGTGGCATTTTTTTTGGCATCCTTCAAAATACTATTGTTGCTCTGTTATCGTAAATTAGGGGCGTGAATTTCTGACACGACCCGAAAACCTGACACGAACCTAACACGAAATTCGCGGGTTTAGGTTTAGTCTAAACGGGTTCGGGTCTGTTTCAGGTTGAACCCGCGAACCCATTTAGGTTAACGGGTCGGGTTCAGGTCAACCTGGTCGGGTTGGCGGGTTGACCCGTTTAACACATTTATACTATATTATATTTTTTTACAATATATTTTATGTCATAAATTAAATGGGGTGTGTATTTTATGCAATGATTATAACTTAAAAAGAAAAATTAACATAGATTTTATAATTTAAATATGATATTATTATATACATTTGTGTTTTTTAAGTAAATTTTAATTTTAATATATTAATTTTAGAAAAAAAATTAAAAAAATTCGGGTTGAACGGGTCGTGTTCGGGTCAACCCACGAAACTTCGGGTCGTGTTCGGGTTTTTATGTATGATACGATTTTCGGGTTCGGGTCGGGTTCAGGTTTGTGTAAAATTTTCGGTTTCGGGTCGGGTTGAACCCGCCAACCCGCGAACACGACCCGTTTAGCACCCCTATCGTAAATGAATGAGGAAGAGATTGAGATGGAACCAACTCTAACAAAGTGATTGTAGTCTATCGGAACTGTGGTATGGAGTAATGGTGTTTCTTCCAGGTGGTTGAGGGTTCTAGTCTTATAATAGACAATGATACAGTTTTAGGAGTAGGTTCAGAGAGTATGTGAGTTAACCCTTAAAAATACCTCTAACCAATCAAGGTTAAGTATGGGCCTAGATTCGTAGGTCTCTAATACGATTGCGTAATCTAACAAGTAATCTAACAAATATCACTATTACATGAATGTTATTAATTATTCATTTACCTCATCCATCAAATGATAAACAGTTTAAGAAATTTGTATGATCATTATATATAATAAGTAATAGCTTAAGTAAATTATAATTATCAACAGAAATGTTTCCTATATCTTTAAAAAATAATCATTCAATTATTAAGTCGCTTGGGTCCATCATGGTCAACACATAAGAAGATCTTGAAAAGGATATTATTGGACATGAGACATGCACAAATATGATAATGTCGAACGAAAAGGCTCAAATCTTGAAGACATACCCATATGGAGTTAAAGACGCTACTTCTCTATCTCTCTCTCTCATTGTTTTTTTTTTTTTTTTTTCGTGAAATAAGTTGTTGACACCATAATACATTTAATTCGGCTGGTATCAATTATAGTTTGTTAGATAAGGCAAAACAATCACTATAGTCCTGAAAACAAATAATAGTTAGAACAATGATTATTTTTTTTAAAGAAATGACTAAAAAACACAATTACTATAGTCCTGAAAACAAATAATAATTAGAACAATGAGTATTTTTTTTTAAGAAATAATGACTAAAAAACAAAATGTAGAATAGGTTGATACGATTGGTGATAACAATCTTTATACGGCATGTATGCATGATGCACGACATTAAAAAAAATACACGAATACATGCACCGAAATGAGTAAAAGTAAAATCATGTGTAGTCATAAAGCCCCTTTGTGGGCGTTATGTGACACGTGTCGTGCCACGTCATACAGGGGCTTTATGGGACGTTATATCACTAGAGCCCGTAGTCATAAAACCCCTACCTCATCATTACTCAATTAATTAATAACCCCTTCAATTATACATACATATGTATGTATATATATGTGTATGAGTGGCGGGAAAGGTTTGCAAATCTTTCACGCCGCTATGAATATAGCGGTGGCATCAAAAAACTACCTCATAGCGCCGCCTGTAATAGTGTGGCGGGCGCTATGGGGCGCTATCAGCCACAAAACCCACTCCATGGCGCCTCACTGCGTTAGACCTAATGGGTAGGACTGGGAACATCTTAGCAAACTCGAAACTGAACCGTTTGTATAGTATAACATTTAATAGTTACGATACCTAAATAAACAAAAGTGTAAATCAGTGAAAACAAACAAGCAAGCCGGTTGACACAAAACATGATCTGCATCTAACACAAAAAAGTGACATGGACATGACATGATTTAGTTGGACCTTCTATAGTTCTACCAAAATCCAACATGAATTTCCCCAATAGACATAAGTCTTCCTTTGTTATGCATATAGTTAACTTAAGGAATAATGAGTATGCTAATTCAACCTTTTACACTAAGGGGCTATTTAACAACCTTTGTTCTACATCATTTATGATTGCCGTAAATGAAAAAAAAACACTAGTTTTTTTTTTTATTTTTTTTAGGAAAAGTTGATGTTTTTAGGATTTTTGGTAATCTTTTTTTTTGAAAAAACCTTTCGTAAGGCTGACTTCTCTAAGTTCTCACAACGCGTATAAGTTTTCATTTTACAATTAAGTGTAGAACCTGACCATCTTCCATAACCACAAGTTTCGTATAAATCTTTTATAAATTATCACAACATACAAGGGGGTAGCTCTAAAAGAAATAGAGAATCTCGACTCCTATGATCGAAACTTGTTCAAGATAATCCTAGCCTGAGATTTGTATTAGAGAGACTAGCAATTTTCAAGCAATTATCAATAGCGCTCTAGAAAAGAGGAAGTCCTATGCTAAAATCCTTGATCAAATTCCCAACACCCTGCAAATGACAATATAAATTAACCATCCAATGTAGTTCCATTAGGAAGATTAACTATGAACTTAAACAAACCCTCTTCTCCATTCCCAAACATCTTGTGTTTCCACCCATCAGACACAAGCTGATAAAACTACATATCTTATCTTAACTTTCGATTCCAATTTCGCTTCTTGGTACATCAAATCAAGTCTCGACAACATATAATCATATCATGGAACATCCGATAGCCCAACTTGGTTCATAAAATCTTTAAACGAATATTTTTAACTTATTCGCAAATGAAAATTTGACGAAACAAGAAAAAAGAAGATTGGTGGTTGAGTCCACATTTAAACCGAAATTTTCTTTTCAAAATATTTAAAACTGATCATCTTTGTCTTCCTATAAATCATCCAAATTTTAATTATTGACCAATTGGTTTGTCCGTTAGTATTTTTAGACTCATCTCTTGGATTTTCTGAGTTTATGTACTCGTACTTTTTTGGGTTTTCTTAGAAAATTGTACTAACCCTTACTATTTTAAACGTTTAAAGAGCAACAATATTATTTGCAATTCGCGTGATTGTTACAAGTCGTAAGAATTTTGTTTTTTTTTTTTTTTCTGTTTTATGTAACAATTTATATTTTCTGTGCAAAAAAACATGCTAAGGTCAGTTTGGCCAGCTTGGTGTACATTTGCCATTAGGTTTAGACTGACGGAAATTCTTATATAATGAAGAAGATGAAAAGGAAAATAATATAATAGTTTATAAAAAAAACGAACTATAAATGTTTATAACTAAATATTGGGTGTGACTAAATGTACCTCCATTTTTACCGTTATATCTCCCTTTTCAAAAATATTATTTTTATAATTTTCTAAATTCCACTATTTACCTTTTATATATTATTGTTTTGTTCAATTGTTTACGGTTTTTTATTTTTTATTTTTTTGGTTCATTCCCTGTTTGTTTTTTTATCAATTCTTGATTGTTTTGTTTAAGTTTCTTTCTCTTTTCACCCGGATGATTTTGTTTTGTGTTATTTGTTGACTGTTTAGTTTAAGGGTTTTTTTTTTCCCACAGATGATTTTGATACTTCTTAACAATTTGATTTGGCATGAAAGATTTTTTATATTACACGTTGCTATATATTATTTATATAAAAATAGGATGTGCTTGACAACTAAATTTCATTTACCTTACTTTATATATTGAACTGTTGATGTATAAACAATATACATCAAAACAAAAATATAATACATAATAAATGAATACAATCATTAATTGAACTTAAATATAACATTTATGAATCGATACTTCAAAAAAAAAAAAAAAAGATTAAGACTATGATGAGTTCGTTACGTTTAAAACAAATGAGTAACACATTAAAAAAACAAATGAAGGTTAACTTAAATATTTAAATTGTGGCAAGTAGATAAACCCTTAGAAAAAATAGGGATATTTTCTAATACAAATTTTCAAAAAATAGAAAATACAAGGGTTAATTGTATTTATCGAATTTAAAAAAAAAAAAAACGTTGTGGTCCTATTTTGTCTTTTAATCAAGAAGCAAAATATCTATTAATGATCATCAGATTAGGGATTTTCATTATTTGCAAACCGAATTTTAATTTGGTTAGAATATGAATCTATCGGTTTTATGAAGTGAAATATACTGTAACCTTCTGCTCTTTATGTTTAATTATTTTTTTTAAACAAGATTAGAACATATAGAAAATTGAAAATGAGACGAAGATAGAAAAAAATGAAACAAATATACCTCATTAGCTTTCTGTATGAAAAATTTAGAGAAAAAAAAAAAGAAAAGGATATTATTTACTCTTTTGTGAAATGGGTTGGATTTTTTTTTTCACATGGGATGTGTCATGTGTTAAACCAAGCACATGTAAACATGTGACATAAAACGAACAATTACACAATAAAATATTTGAACTAATCAATTAATTAATGCAACATTCACAGTGGTATCATACAACCATATCTACTTTCCTTAAACTATATTAACAAAAATAAAAAATAAAATAAAATAATGTACCACAAAACAACTATGTAATTATATCAATAATAATAATAATGAAGGGGAATAATAATGCAAGCCCATCCATCCCATACTTCAACGTTTTGGTGAGCACAAAAGTGCCTGCAAAAATACAAATAATGACATATATCAAATAATGCAATATTTTTAATTCATTTCCCATGACCCAAATGACATTCCGAATAAATGTTACAACTTAATAAATCTATGTAACTTTCAAATCATTAAAAAATCAGAAAACCAGTATATCATACATTGAAACAGTCGTATGAGTATCTTCTTCTTCGATCCACTACAGATTCTAACTTGTGTAGAATTTCATCTTGTGTCAAAATCTTGTTCCCCGGGGAGCTGAGAAACACAGTGCGTGGAACGGGTGGGGACCAGAGGCCGCTTTGGGAGTAATCGAATCCGAATTCAGACATGTCAGCGAATTTGACGAGAAGCCTTTCGGATACAGCTTTAGGAACCAACTGAACTTTGGAAGAAGGTGTAGGTGAAGATGGGATATCAGCCATGAGGAATGAAGGAGACATGATGTGTATGTAATGGATGGGGGGATAAAGAAGTGTATGGTTGTATGTAATCATAGGAGATGAGACGTGGGTAGCATAATTGGAAGCTTTATATAGGTGGTGCATGTGTTTTTGTGTGTCATATGTCGTTTATTTACTTAAGAGTGTAAGACTTTGTTATATAGCTATGATAATTTCTTTATGATTATAAACTAGTTGATTTTTCGCCCGCGCGTTGCGGCGGGGACCTAGTGTCTGCGAAACGTGTGTCGGCAACGACAATCAGATACCGAATATCAAAACATAAATAAAAATGATGTGGTAACGATAGTCACTTCGTCCTAAAAAACGATTTTAAATAATCTAATATATAATAATAGGACCAACACGTCCTACACGTTGGAAATTCGGTTGCTTTCAGTTTAGTTATTACGGTACTAACACATTAAAATATGGATGGGCTCGGTACAGGTAACGGCACCAAAAGTACCAATCCGGAAAATCATCGAAATTAGGTACCGGCACAGAAAATGCTCGGTACCATATGGTATAGTATTTGAGGGTAAAAACCGGTGAATACCGGTGCCAAACCGATACCGAAAATGTCAAAAGTCGGTACCAGTCGGTACTGAAAATATACCCAGTTTGGTAAATTTGATACCAGTACCGGTACCCGATACCATTTGCTCATCCCCTTGATGATGTTACTATTCATCGGGTTATGTATGAAAAGTAATCTAAACGGTGCAATTATTTGCGTTGTTACAGGATTTGATGAGCTCGGTACCAACCGGTACAGAAAATACCGTTACCAAAAATCCCTAAAAGTGGGTACCGGTACCGAATATACCTGGCACGGTACGGTTCGATACCGGTCGGTGCTAGTACGGTACGGGTATTTGAGAGTAAAAACCGGTGAATACCGGTGCCAAACCGATACCGAAAATGTCAAAAGTCGGTACCGATTCCGTATCGAATTTATACCTGGTTTGATAAATTTGATACTAGTACCAATACCCGATACCATTTGTTAATCCCCTTGATAATGTTACTGTTCATTGTCTTCAAATTTTAATATATAGGTAATATGTATTAAAACTAGATAAAAATTAGACACACAACTTCAAATTAACTATTTCTGTTTTCTTGTTAACGATAAATTTCAACATGAAAATATTAAAAAGCTAAAAATAAATATGCAATGTCACAAATAAATAGACCGGATCTATTATATATAGAGTAAAATGTCAAAATATCTATGAGTTGAGTTTTTTATATTTTTGTCACTTAAGTTCAAAAATGAAAAATTTTGCATCCGGGTTTCTAAGGTTTCATTATTGTTGTCATTTTTATCTAATTAGAAATTTTTTATTAACTTCACTCCTTTTTTGTTGTTTTCCTAATTTAATTAAAATATATTATGGCACAAAATGATGATTATACCCTTAATTTAAATAAATGAGGAAACTGATAAAAAGGGAGAAGTTAACAGAAAATTTTAACACAGTTTGTTAATTCGATGAAAATGACAACAAAAATGAAACCCAGGTACCCACATACAAAAAAAAAAAAAAAAAAAAAAAAAAAAAACATTTTTGAACTGAAATGATAAAAGTAGCCTAAGCTCAGGAACCATTTTCGCAGTTTAGTGTTTACTCTTATATATATTATACACAATATAAAATTAAGTATGAAACTTAATAAAAAAAACTTGCTTGTAAATCGTACTTTTTTAAATGTTACAATTTAGAAGGTAAAAGTTTTAATATGTTTCTTAATTCTTAGTATAAAACTGATTTTCACTGACGTATACGAAAGCCAAAAAAAAAAAAAAAAAAAAAAAAAAAAAAGAAGAAAAGAAGAAGAAGAAAAAAGAAAAAAGAAAAAGGAAAAAATAATTCTTCTATTGTTTTCCCAAACCTTGACGGATTTACTATGGTGCCCAAAAAATCCCAAAAAAAATAGTAACTTATTTTTGTCAATAAATTTACCTACGGAGTCCAAAGAAAATAAATTTTGATTAAGTTTCATAAAAAGTTTGCCGAGGTATCACATGTAATCTATCCTAAATAAAAAAGTATGTATATGTCTATTGTCGAAAATTACCTCACATAATTCAAAAAGTATGTGTATGTCTATTGTTTAGAATTTCTTCACATACATGACAATATATAACATGTTAAATTTAGAATTTCCTCACATACATGACAATATATAATATGTTAAATGAGACGATAAATTTTGAACCACTCAAATTCAAATTTGTATTTCTTTTTAGTCTTAAAAGAGTTTATGACATATATAAAGAAGTCTATACCAACTTAAAAAACAAGTCAACTTGAGACAAGGCGACGTGTATACGAATAAATAGTTTGATAATGAAATGATATTATTAATATTAAATGTTATCAATGAATTATGTTGAAAATGATTCAAAATCAAACCAAATCATTTTTATTGGTACGTCCAACATTTTATCCAACATATGCGAGTAAGATCAAATTAAAAAAAAGAAAATCTACTTCTTTTTTATTATTTCTGACGAAATACCTTAATTTGTAAATAATAAAAAATATGTTGTAATTTAAGTAAAAATGCGAAATGAAGATTAAACTAAATTTATTTTTAAAGAACAATTGACCTCAAATAGGACAAGTGATACTAGCCAATATAGAAAAAAAAAAAAATCCATTTTAATAATTTTGTCTTTGTTCTTATTCTTCTTCCCGTTTAGTACGTGGTCCAGCTTGAGACTATATTTTAGATGCATTCATGGTTCATTATAACTGAACAACCATATTAATCCAATCATTCTAGTTTCTTTCTAAGAGATTGAACCGAAGTAGTCATTCTAGTTTCTTTTATATTTCTTGAATATTAAAAAATAAAATGTATCATGAATAAAATATATTAATTTTGATAAGTGTAATGATTCATAACAAGAAGAATCGATAGTCCTCATAAAAATCATGAGCGGAACAAAGGAGGGTCAAGCGGATTTCTGATTCACGGGACAATTACATTTGTTTGATTTTTATTTTAAGAATATGTTTTTTTTTCTTTTCATTAAAAATACGAGTTTGACATTTTAACCATTAGCTGTAGTCGCTAGATAAGAGAACTTATAATAATCCTGTGACTAATAAGTTTTGATGTCACCATTGATGAAAACTGCATAAAACAAACAAGTGGTCTAGTGGTGGATTACGTCGGACATTTTATGTGGTGTGGTGGGTCAAGTAGAGGATTAAAGGATGGGTAAGGATAAGGAGAGATCAAATAGACTAGGCCACTCATATACAACCCTTAATGCCTTGTGTTTATACTTTCAGTCTATTTTTGCGTGATCATCAAACGTCGTTAGAAATGCTTAATACGTATATATCCCCACAGTTGCTCTCTTCAGGTTTTTATTTTTTAGAAACCTAAACTATACATAATCTAGAGAAACATTGCTAAGCAAGTATTTTAAAATATAACTTTCGCTCAAATTCTCATTACCGATATGATTACTCAAATTAGACTTCCTATACTTAATTGAAGAAAAAGTCTCTCACAACTTGTTGCAACTAGTAAAATGTGAGTTAAGTTCAATAAACGATACACTAGTATAAATGAAACATGTTTCTTTGTTTCAAATATCAAAGTAGATGAAGGTTTAATCTCATAGTCAATCATATTGACACATCTCGGTTTGGTATATCAAACCCACCATATTTATCACAATGACCCAAAGTACTCGATCAGTTAAGTAAGTCAGATGTTACCTCGTTAAAACGGTTCCCAAACTTCTAGATTTGAATATATATGACTTTGTTGAAACAATCACACCCAGTGTGTTGGCGATAGATGATGTTTGTCTCTTATCTTAGGTTCTTTTGGTTAATGTATTCATCATCTATGTTAACCATTTCAATTACAAGTTTATGTTTTTACAAAAAGAGTTTCACTTCCCCAAAAAATGAAATAAATCCCTCTAATCTAAACTTCTTGAGTAGTAGTTTGGTTGATAAATCAATGATAATGCATTCGACAAATCTTGTTATTTCCCTTGAAGACGTTGGTACAATATGTTTGTGTTCTATAAAAGTGTAGCAAAACACAAAATGTTTAGTTGTTATTTAAAATGGGCTTTAAGTGAGTTGTTTAAAGATGGGCTTAAATGTTTAGTTGATATTTAACATGGGCTTATGTAGCCATGTCTTTAAATGGCTTAATCTTAAATAGTTTATTATAGATTTATATTTGCAAAATTTTACAACTCTAATTTAATTTCTCTTGGGGGTCAGTGTTAGGGCTGTAAACGAACCGAACGTTCAGCGAACAGTTCGTGAACCGTTCGGCGGGAAGTTCGTTTATGTTCGTCCGTTTAATAAACGAACGAACATGAACAAGAAATTTCGTTCGATTAGTTAAATGAACGAACATGAACAGAGGTCTCGTTCGTTCGATTGTGTTCGTGAACGTTCGATAAGGTATTCGTGAACGTGTTCATGAACATTCGTTGATTTGCGTTCGTTTATGTTCGAATGTTTGTGTTTTAATTGAAGATATTTGTACTTTCTTATATTTTATTTGTACTTTTTATATTATTAAACTTTTATTTTTTTATTTCCCTAACAATTAAACTAGGAAACTCACTTTCACCTTGTTTATGCATCATTTCCCTTTCATTTCTCATTATTTACATCCACGAATACAATCGACCTCCGTTCCACAATAAGGGATTCAAGTTCAAGTGCTACACTCTGGGTCATCTATCTTTATCCTTCGTCGCGTTCGCCAAATTTATTTGTATTCGTTTGTGTTCGTGAACCGTTCGCGAACACGCTCATTTCCTTAATGAACGAACACGAACATAAAATCTCGTTCGGTAAGTGTTCATGAACCGTTCGTGAACACATTTATTTCCTTAACGAACGAACACGAACAAGACCTTGTTCGTTTCGTTCGGTTCGTTTACAGCCCTAGTCAGTGTCGAAATTTAATGGTGATCAATGTCAAATTTCTTGAGACTAGACATGATTGCTTGTACAGTTAGTATTAAAATATTCTTTGATTTTGAGCGACCCTTTCCCTAACTAATGGGTTCACCCTTGCGTCTAAGACAGTTTGAAATATATATTTATATATATAAATAAAGGATGTTAAAATGAAAATCACATTCAGTTGTAAAAAATGAGAGAACCACTTTCTAGCCACTAAATTAACAAAATAGATGAATAAGATTAAAAGTAACTAAAATTAATATTAAATATATTTTGTCTTATTATGTTTTTAATATTTTAATCCAAAAGGTTAGTTTAGTAAAATTTTTATTTTTGTCTTTTTGTCTTTATTATTTTTTATTACTTTTTTGTTTTATTATATTACTTTTTATTTTTTAAACATAATTTTTTTATTAAAAGCATTTTTAGATTCAAATTTTTTTAACAAAACAATTTTTTTTGCGCGCCGGTTTTTGTACGCCGTTTTTACGCCTGGATTTTTCACGCATCATTTTTATGGCGTCGTTTTTGCACGCTCGGCTTTTTCAAGCGTCGTTTTTTTAACGCGCCGTTTTTTACGTCCCGTTTTAACGCGACGTTTTTTACGTCCCGTTTTTTTTTCGCGGCGTTTTTATGCCCCGCATTCACGCCCCTTGTTTAGGCGCCATTTTATCACACGGTTTTTTACGTTTTACAATTTACATAGAAAAAGTTTTACCTTTTACGTTAAAAAGTATTTACATAAAAGTTTACGTTTTACGTTAAAAAGTTTAGGTTTTACGTTAAACTTTTTACGTTTTGCGTTTTACGTTAAAAAATTTAGGTTTTATGTTAAACTTTTTTGTATTATTATATTGGTTTTTACGTTTTACCTGAAAAAGTTTACGTTTTACTGTTTACGTTTTATGTTAAACTTTATACGTTTTACGTTAAAAAGTTTAGGTTTTACGTTAAACTTTTTTGTATTATTAAAAAGTTTACGTTTTACGTTAAACTTTTTTGTATTATTAAAAAGTTTACATTTTACGTTAAACTTTTTAAACTTTTTACGTTTTATGTTTTACATAAAACTTTTTACTTTTTACGTTAAAATTTTTTACGTTTTACGTTTTTTCGTTTTCCGTGTTATGTTAAACGATTAACGTTTTACGTTTTACATTAAACTTTTTACGTTTTACGTTAAACTTTTTACGTTAAAAAATTTAGGTTTTACGTTAAAAACTTTACGTTTTACGTTAAAAAGTTTACGGTTTTAACTTTTTTTTTTACAAAACCTTTTTTACCCAAATCGAACGCACCCAGAAATCGCAACTCGGTAGGTGTCTCAGATAGATTGTTTTCATCATCCACTGGGGAAAAAAATAAAAAAACCAACAAACAAAAATCTAAACAATAAGTGTATTCTTGAAAAAAACGGGGTTTGACTCAGATTTTCCGATAATCAGAGGCTGCAAAGTGGGGTTGCACGTTCAAAAACCTACCCCTCCACCATCCTTGCCACGCCAATCGTCATCAAAATATGCGTTTTTTTTTTCATCATCACTGCCACAAAATCCAAAACCACACTTCAATCGACCACCGGCACCAACGCGCGGGCACCACGGGGCACCAACGCGCGGGTCACCACGGGGCAGCACCGGCACCACAAATCAACAGTTTCTTTAAAATCAAGTTTTCAACCACAAAAATCAACAGTTTCTCTAAAATCAAGTTTTCAACAACAAAGATCTAAAATTCAGATTGACCTTCTCTAAAATCAAGTTTTCAACCGCAAAAATCAGATTGACCCGACACCATATACAAAAATCAAGAAAACATGGAGCTGTTTAGGGCTGTTCACGAGCCGAGCCGAACCGAGCGGACCTTTGCTCGTGCTTGGCTCGTTTACAAACTGAACCGAGTGGAGCGGCTCATATAAGACCGAGCATCAAATCAAGCGAGCATTTTTCGAGCAGTAAAAATTCCGAGCAAGCGTCGAGCGAAGTTCGAGCGATTTGGACAACCGTGTCACCCAATTTAAATTTGCTGAGAGAGTGACAATGCTGGGTCTCAAGTTTTTATGTCTTTAAAAACATGCATATTTCATGGCATAATATTTTTCTTATGAATAACAATGTTGTGGCTGACGAGGCGATGATTATCTTGCACGAACAATTACGTTGAGGGCAGAAGACGATCGACTTAGGGTAACGACATGAAATATTGAGGCGATGAAAGACTGTCATTTATTGGTTTAAGGGTTTAACTTTTAGTTTTGATTTTAATTTTTCATTGGCGTGGTTGAGCTAGTACGTATAGATATAGTTGTAAATTTGTATATAGTTGATAAAAATCTAATAGATTGGTACAATATAAAACTATAAATTTAATTTATATTTAAGTATATATGTATGTATAAGTGTGTGTATATATAGGTGTATGTGTGTATATATATGTATAATTTATATTTGTGTGTATATATATATATGTATATACATGTTTATAGATGTATGTGTATATGTAAGAACTACCGTATGTAGAGTCTTTTTACTCTTCCTCGAACCAGGGCTGAAATCATGTAGATCCATCAAGTCTTTGAAGTCGAAGGCCACGATAGGAGGAATTCTACACCCTAAAGCAATATTTTACCATATGATTTGTGCAAAGTGGCAAGCGACAAATAAATGCTCACTCGACTCCTCATATTCCCCGCAGAGAACACATAATAAATCCTGGACGTTAATCCGTCTCCTAACCAATGCCGCCTTAGTTGGAAGCCTATCAATCTCAGCTCTCCAAGACACAATTCATACTTTTTTTGGGACCCAATTGTTCCACTTAAGTATACAGCTAGGTCTTGTTTTGTTAAACTGATTGAGAGCCTTTTTAATGCTGAAGACAGTGAACATACCTGTTGAATCCAACTCCCATATATACCTATCATGTCCAGTCGATAGCTTAGTGGCACCAAGAAGAGATGAAAGTGCAATCAAGTCTTGCTGCTCATTTGCATAGGCGATGGGTCTCATCCAATCCCACACAAACCGCGGCTCAACAAAGCTGGAAGAAATACGGCAAGCAACACAACACAACTTGGACTTTTCAATGGCGAACAAGCGAGGAAATGTGAATTGCAGTGGTGTATTCCCCAACCAGCAATCTAACCAGAACGCTGTATTCGACCCATCTGCCATCACAACTCTAATAGTCTTCTTTAGGTCCAACCCAAGCCACAAAGCGAATTCTGGATACTCAAAATTTGCTTCCAAGGTCCGGGAATTGTAAGCTTAGCCGGGATCACCGTCCATGATCTATTATTATGGTGAATTGCCCATATAAGTTTTCGCCATAAACCATCTTTTTCAACTCTAAAGCTCCACCACCACTTTGCCAACATAGCTAGATTCGCGTCTTTTAAGGACCCAAAACCAACCCCACCATATTCAATTGGCGCTATTGTCTTCTCCCAAGCAACCCAATTCATCTTCGCCTTTTCTTCACACTCTCCCCAAAAGAAAACCCGTTTAATTCTCTTAAGGGTTTCCACAACTTGTATCGGAGCTTTAAATAACGAAAAATAATACGTAGGTTAGGAGTTTAGTACGGATTTAATTAATTCTACCTCCTTATGAGAGATTTTTTGCCTTCCATATCGAGAGCCTATTTCTAAAGACCTCCACCACCGGATCCCAATTACGAGCAAGATTCATATTTGCACCTATAAGCAACCCTAGGTGTTTGAAGGGGAGAGAACCTTTCTTCAATTGATAAACTCCACCATATGATGGATATCTTGATTAGCTACCCCAATAACATACACACTACACTTCGAAAGGTTAACCTTGAGCCCGGATGTTAAATAGAAGCATCGTAGGATCCTGTGAAGATTCAAGGCATTCGAATTCGACCATTCCCCGAGAAACATAACGTCATCCGCATAGATGAAATGCGAGAGTAGTGGGCCACTAGTAGTGCATCTAATCCCATTAAAAAGACCAATGGAAACGGCCATTTTCATAACCCACGTTAAAGCTTCCATGGCTATGACAAGAAGAAAAGGCGAGAGCGGGTCCCCTTGTTTAAGACCACGTGAACACTCGAATTCTCTAGATGGAGAGCCATTTACCAATACCGAAGCCCTTGCCGAGTATAAAGTGGCCATGATCCATCTCCTCCATCGGCTTAGGAAGTTCATTTGAGCCATAATAGAGTTTAAAAAAGCCCAATGAACCGAGTCATAAGCTTTATTGATGTCCAGTTTAAACAACATACCTTGCTTTTTAGACTTTTTTAACCAACCAATGAGCTCGTTTAGCATAAGTGGACCATCAATAATACTTCTACCCACCAAGAAAGTCGTCTGTTCTTCCGAGATTAACTTACCAATCACTCCTTTTAACCGATTAACCAAAATTTTCGAGATTACTTTATTAATTACTACAATCAAGCTAATAGGACGGTAATCAAAAGGTCTCACCGGGTCCTTTACTTTCGGAATTAAGGCAATGAACTAGGATGTACAACATCTATTTAGAGACCCCTCCTGTAAGACCCTTAGTTCATTTATACGATTTTCATATAAATATCGTCTATAAATGTATATTTACGATTACACATACATTTGAAAATACGGATTTCTTAAAACATTTTAAGATTTAAAACATTTCAACATCATATATTTATATCGTTTAAAACGTGACGACGAAACGTAACGCGGAAGCCTGAATCTTGATCGTGTTCGGTTCTTCGTTGAGCTTGATCGTCATCCGGCACTTCAAGATATACCTAAATTTCATAAATCATGAAATGAGTTAGTCATACGGAGTTTATAACGTGTCTAAACAAGTCCGTAAGTCGAAACAAACAAATAAACAAACTTTTTCAGCTTTTTAATGTTGTCGCAGGCCGCGACCGGGTCATAATTCACCCTTGCGTGATGCGAGGGCCTCTGGCGGGCCGCGACGGAGTGTCTAAATCCTGTCGTGGGGCGCGCTAATCGGTTCTCGATAGAAAGTTCTTAGTGCTAGCTGCATTTTTCCCAGCTTTGCCAATTCTTTCATAATTGGTCATAACTTTCTGAATTTTGATCCGTTTTACGATCCGTTTCTTCCTATGTGATCGTAATTTGTTCCTCCATCACGTGGAGTTAAAATCCGACATCTGGATTAACAACTTTCTCAGTTTTTAAGCCCTCGGCTTTATATATTTTTACAAAACTTTTGACCCGTTCATGATTTATCAAACAAACTTGTTTATTTGCATTCAAATTTTCATGAACATCATGTTATAAATGTTTCCTATTATACAAGGATCTAATCACGGGTTTCTATGCATCCTTAACCCGTTTATGCATGTATACTTATTTTGACCCGTTAAGGGACTTAAGCATTTTTAACTTACATCTCGCTCATTCTTTGCTTGCATCATATTCCCACATCTACATATCAACTTGTCTTCCACCACAACTATATTTGTGGTGGATTTAATGTGGTAAACTATTTATTCCGAGTTCTACCCCTCGGTTTGTCATTTTACGGAAAAGACTCATTTCGAGGCATTTTACCTAAAAGGTTCATACCTTTCACTTTTATACTTATCCTAAGGATTTACTTGATCGATAAACTTATTATCAAACTATCTTTAGGTGTCGTTTGCCCAGTTTATCATACAAGGGCGTTTTGGTCAACTTTAGCCCTTCCTTAACAATGAAGGACTTTCAATAACATGTTTGACCAAAATCGCACATAATAGCTATAATCTTATTTGCACATACCTGGCTCGGGCCAAAGCATAGACCCGTTTTAATACCTTACTTTAATAACTGCTAATTAATAACAACGCAAATATCCATTCGCTCTTCACTCCTGTGAGCATATAACTCGACAAACAATCATTAGTCGATATTGTCAAATGGTGATATCTTCACCTTTTGACCCGTTTGGTCTAAATGATCGTTTATCTTTGCGAGATGATATTTATTTACCATCTCATCCATATAACTCGTTCCGGTTTAAACCGTACGATCATATTACTTAAAAAATATCTTTTAATTCTTGTTACTTATTATGGATTACACCATAAGGTAACCTAAATCAAACTCATTATTTATTCGTCATTGTATGACCGAATTACCGATTTAATCCTTTTTAACCATCAACATGGTTTCCTATCATTTTCACTTATTTTGTTCCGTACGACTACACGTCGGAACATCATATTTCAATTACTTATTTATCTTATTCGTAATCAATACGATAAGGGAATATTCACAAATCAAAAAGAGTGTAAGCTTTACTTACCTTGCTTCCAAATTATGAATTTCCTTTATACTTGATTCGTTTGACCCGCTTCCTTCCCAAGCTTCCACCTAGCTTGTCAAGCGTCAAACTAACTTTTTATCATTCGTAAGATGGTTAGATCACTTACCATTATTAAGACTATCTCATCTTACGGACTTTATATTAAAATTACCATTTGATCTCATTTTGGTTTGTTTGACTTTTTAAAAGTCAAACTGCCTATTAGCGTAAGTAATTATACTATAAAGCTCAAAAACTCATTTGAGCACTTTGTTAAATATCCGGTAGGCATTATTCTTATGCTACCGTTTTAACTACTTATTCAATCAAGTTCACGTAACCGTAAATCATTGAATTAACACAACGTAAATCATTGTATGCTAAACTATCAATAGCATACAAGGATTTGGGATTGTTTTATCACTATTAAACAATCCATTGCATTATATTTGTGGAATTTATCCGATCATCAAACTTAGCCTAATACTTTAAGCATAATAAACATATGATGATTTCAACCATCATTTAACATGAATATATCATCATTTTCATCATATCACACAAAAAACCCATTTTATGGCAAGTATGATCATGTACTAAAACACATAATTTGTTCAAGTATCTTCTTATTACTATCATGTATGATGATTCTAAACACATGTATATCATCAACTTCATCATATTATTAAAACCCACTTATCCTTGTGTGGTAATTCATCTAAACATTCAAATCATGGAAATATATGTATAAATTTTCACTTAAGGTTTTGTTCCTAAGCAAGTATACATCACAATTAAGCTAACTTCTATGATTCTCACATAATTCGCAAATTAGGATGTTCATCAAATTTCACAACTTCAAAAATCATCAAAATTCTACATACCTTATGATCCCCTACCTTGGGTGATCATTAATTCATGTTTAATCATGAATTTGAGCTCCAATGGGCCCTTCAATTTGATGATTTGGTTGAATAAGGGTTTAAGCTCCTTGGAGCTTCTCCTGATCTTTCCACATAACATACACTTGATCTGTGTTTTGTTTTGTTTGCGTTTTATTTATTTAACTTTCAAGTTATCCCACTTTGGTCCCCCATATTTGGTTAGTTATTAAGTAGGCAACAACCCACTCATCCAACAATATTTCTTTTATTAACTAGGTTAAACATTCCTAGTTAACTTAGTGGGCTCGGGGAGGTTATAACCCGTTTTAATTTTAAGTCCCGTTAACTCGGGTCTCTTGTAAACTTTATTTTCTCAAAAGCATTCGTTCACCTTTTTATTTAATATTAGGTTTATTTATTTAAATCCTAATATTCACCGGGTTAATTTTACCACTTACGGTACTTTACCCGTCTTTTTAGTATTAACGTGGTTTGATTACCAAACCCGTTTTAGGGGTGTTACAAGTCTACCCCCTTAAAGAGGTTTCGTCCCCGAAACCTTTCTCACGTAGTTCATTGAGTTTAAACACAACGCACTTGGTCTCGGTAATCATTTGAGCATTGCTCATATTTTAACAATTTGTTAGTATCACCAGGAAAGTATGGTAGTATCTTTTTGGTTACAAAGCATAAGCGTCTTTCATGTGAAATAACACAACTCAAAATAACGTGATTTCGTTATTTCGACCCATTTGGTTAACTTAGCGAAATCCATCGCTTTTATACTATCGAACTCTTCATTAATCCGTTATTTTAACCTATTTGGATGTTGTAGTGCAATTCATCACTTTTAACAACCAAACTCTTTTGTTTTCGAATTTATTCATTCGGTTCATTCATATGGAATCCACCGCTTAAGAACAAGCCGAATTTCTTGATTTTTATCTTAGTTATTCAACACAATTCAATGCGTTATTTTAACAGAATTCTATAAAGCGTATAGCCACATACCTTATAGCTTTCCTTCAATCATGCCTTTGTTCGATTTGACTTCCCAACACTTCACTTGTGTTGTCTTATGATCCCTTAGTATAGGTGATCATTACTCTCCGTCAGTAAGGCCTCATGGGTCGTCATTTTCGTCATTTTCGCCATTGGGTCACTCGGTTATATGAATTTACCATCATGCTTCTCCCACGCTAATCCAATAATGAAAAGCGCATTGGATAAGTTTTTAAATTTAAAATTGACCTTAACCGGTCTTGCCGGTTAGACTTACCAGTCATCAGTTACCTTATACTCCACTACTCAGGTATACAAACATTGCCTTTCCCTGAGGCTTACAAGCATTTGACCCCTAATCCCGTAGCTCGTGCTACAATGGGGTCATGCTTTTCGTTATGTTTAAGTTCACAACAATTTTTTTTTCAAAACTTTCCTTTCGATTTTATCGTCTTACACCTATTGGTGTCAAGACATGTTTCTTTTAACATTAATCCTCTTCCAATCCCTCTCATAATACTGATGTTTGTCAAAACATTGTTTTATTAAAACTGGATTTTAGTTTAACGTTTTCTCTTTAACTTACTTAATTACTCATATCAAGAAATTGAAAATCAAGAATTTATTCTTTTCCGTTCTTATTTTACACGAGGAGTCGTAACCAGTAGGGCTGTAAACGAACCGACCGTTCAGCGAACAGTTCGTGAACTGTTAGGTGGGAAGTTCGTTTATGTTCGTTCGATTAGCTTAACGAACGAACACCAACAAAAAATTCTGTTCGGTTAGCTTAGCGAATGAACACGAACACATGCCTCGTTCGTTCGACTGTATTCGTGAACGTTCGGTAATATGTTTGGTTACGTTCATTCATATTCGTTCGTGTTCGTCTGATTATATTAAAAAATAATAAATAATAAACATTTTATCTATTGAAAACTTGAAACCCTATTTTTTCTAAGTTACCTAAAATTTGGACATTCTAAACCATTTTTTGTGTTAATTATATCTAAGTTAGTTAAACTTGATTCATTGTTTGGTAGTGTAGTAGACTTCTTGTGTTTTTATTTATCATTTGATGGTTGTGTTTAACTACTTATATTATGTTTAAGGATATCAATGTTTTTATTTTTTATTGTCACACCCCAACCAATGGCGGAAACATCGGGATGAGACGAAGTGTGAAGATTGCAAGAGACTTCATAACGCTATTTGTGACAATATTTAATAAACCGGTTTCATTTCATAAGTAAATTGTCAACAATGCAAGAAATACAAATAACAACAAGTTCAAAGGAAATACATAACAACATAATCAAAATTGATACAACATATTAAACTTAAATGTCTATATGTGTATCTAGGCATCAACGCTACTTCTTTTCATAGCATCATCATCCTCAACCTGTAACATGTTTAAAATAAAGTTCAATGCAAAAGCAAAGGCGAGTATACAAGTTTAAGCATAAGTATAAGTATAAAACGAATCCACATGGCAACTTTGTTTATACAAGATCTAACATGGCATGCAATATTTCTAGCCAACCCTCTGTTTACGCAAGCGGCCCTTTCCATAGCACATGTCATCATTTCGTTGCTATGAAAAGACCATAAGTTTATAATTCAACATGACCCAAGTTTAAAGGGGGCGGTGCGTTACTCCTATAGCGCTATACATGTTGAAGGGAGGCTCGTGAGAGCTAATGACTAAAACATATCACATAAGTATGGTCCACGTAAGCATCAAGTATCATAACATAGTATTCATGTATAAGGATTGTTTTGTGCATTGCATAAAGAATAAGTTTAAGTGTAGTTTAATAGTAAAACATGTTACACCCCAAAAAGTGGTAAACATAAAAAGGGGGTTGCGAGTATACTCACAAATTTGCATAGGCTTTCCGATTATCCAATATGACGAAGTTGATAAGGTTAGGAGGTTGAATGTGTTTGTGTAGAGATTTAGGAAGTTAAAACACAAGAATATAGGTATTCGAAAGTAATCATTCTTTACACCAAGTACTTGTTCTTGACACTATGAAACCTCAAGGGTTAATGTTTTCATGAGTAATATACTCATTAGAATCGTAACAAATCTTATGTCTTAGATGATGTTATTCTAATATCTTGACGAATGAACACAAGTCCACCATCAAGGGTTCGAATAGTATATATATGTATAAGTATTATATGTATTATTTAGTCCAATAATCAAGCATGAGGTAGAAGGTTAATCTTCATTTAGGTACCTCTATTGTGTCATAGAAATCATGTAGGAGGTAGGAAGAACAAGCTTCCATTTAGGTACCTCTTATGGTTCACCACTACACTTGATGTAAAAACATACAAGGAGGGTCATGAACTAATATTAATACAAGAATAAGAAACAACTACACTATGAGAAATCATCAAGTGATGTGGGGATTCTATGTTGGACAACCCAAGTTAGTCCATAATCACACCTTCATCAAGCTTGAAGCTTGAACATCACTTGTGGGTTAAAAACCCTAAATAAAACAGAAAGTATATGAGGATTAACCTCTGATTTTGAATGTCTCAACCTTGTTTTTAAGCCCAACTAACCATTCATTAGATTATGAGCATTAGGACACAGGTTTGAGATGAGAAAACTCAAGTTTGGTTAAGTTTAACAAAGATTAAATGAAAACAAAAACGAACAGTGGACTTTGGAGCCTTTTTTCCAGAGTTCCAGGGACTTATATACTGTGATAAACCCATGGAATCGAAGTTAAGGTCAATCCAAGCACATAGGAAAAAAGAATGAGCTAAAACGGACAAGAAACGAGTGAGTTATGCTCATTTTCGTGAGAGGTGCTGAATCTGCTCGAACTTCATTATTCAGCTACGGTTTTGAGATGTTTGAGGGAGATTTTGAGGTGTTTGAAAAGTGAAAAATGCTTGGAATGGCTTGGGTTTTATAGGAGAAAGTTTGGGTGGTTGGTAGTTGAGGTTTAAATGCAAGTTGTTGGGAGTTAAACTAACAAAAATCAACTTAAACTCAGCCATAAAGGCTGTTAACAGCTTTATATATATATATTTTTGTTGTTTAAATGTAATAAAAGGTGTGTTTGTGATGTATAACATGTAATTTAAATGTACTAATGTTTATATAACCAATAACAAGTCCTAACATGTGATTAAAACATGATTTATTTGGGCAAAATGTGAATAAATAAGTGTGTATATCAATTGTACAAGTATGTTAAACATGAGTAAGTGACGTATAAGCGTATGCGAAGTATGAATATTATATGTATTCATAAGTTGATCACATGTTTACAAGATTCACGAATAAGACAACAAATGTATAATGAATCAAAACGTATAAGTACAAATGAATAAGTAAGGTATAATATGTTTGAAATAACGAATTTTATTACGATCAAAGTCTCGGATTTTACAATGACACAACGAAAGAACGATTACAAGAACACGAGACTTCCAAAAAAGAGAAATACGAGCAAGACATTCTAAATATGGAAAGTGCGAAGAAGCAGGGCGTTACAGTCTCCCCTCCTTTAGGAAATTTCGTCCCGAAATTTATTAAAGAGGAAGACTTGGAAGAGTTTTGACCAAAAAGGTGATTATTTAAAATTGAGACTTGAAAATTTTGAAACATAGAAAGTATGAAATTTTGAAGAATGACAAGATAGGTTTGTAAAAGAATTTTTTTTTTTTTTTTTTTTTTGCTAAACTAGTTTTGAGGCATAAGCATGAGTAAAACGTGTAGGTAAAGCGATTTTTTTAAGCAAGTTTTGAATACTAAATTGGAGACGTAATTAAATGCGCTGTATTAGGAAGGAAATTTTTTTTTGTATAGAAGACGGTTTGTATTTAATGAAAAGTGAGGTAGTTTGTAGGGGAAGTTTGAAGAATAGCCAGGTAGTTTTAAAAGTAAGGAATAGATTAGGATCCGAACGTTCAAACTGACTAGATTGTAAACAGGGTTTGAATAAGGACAAGGATAATGGAGAATAATAGGAGTATGGGGCGAACGATTTGCTCTTAATGAATGTAAGTATATGAATGATATAAGTATTAGATAGACGAAAGTAGCGTGTTAAGAATGAAGTCTCGTCGTGGATAATCGAATATAATGCGTTTGTGAGCTGTTTAAAGGTTGAATTAGGTCCAAAAGGTCTGCAAAACACTGAATTTCTCATGGCACGTTTTACGAAAATTTGGTAACATGGTGAAAACACTTATATATAGGAAGTACCAGCAACGTATCCACCATGTTTTGACCATATTACGTCCGTTTCGTATTTGGTGTCATGTTACGTTTCGTGTCTTACCATACACAGTAGTACACCCTATGGTTCTCATATGCCTATCACTATAATCCCGTGTGCACCCGCGATTATTTTGATCGCCCCATGATCCGCATAGCTTGTACTAGTTGTGTATGAATCAGGGTATACAAAATTTTAAAAAATAAAGAACGTGTACGTATAAGAATGTAGTATATAAGCAAGTCCATGCTTAAGTATGTATGGGACCTACGTAAGTGAATCCCTCGGATTACGCTCGCGTACGGTACGAATGTATGAATCATGAGTATGTATGAAAGTATGAGCATAAGTATAAGTTTAACTATGAATATGCACGTAAGTATGAGTATATACATAAAACGTAAGAGTAGTATGAGTATAAGTATAAGTATAAGCATAAAATGTATTGTCATGATATGAGTATGAGTGTAGGTATGAATAATAAAATTTGCGTATATAGTATACGTTAGAGCATAACGAATTTGGACATATAAACGCTTGAGAAATTTGAGTATGTAAAACAAATGATATAAGCGATTTCGTCACGAGGTATCGATTAAAATGTGTATGATGATTTACATGTATAGTTGTTTAAGCGAAAAGTCGCGTTTATTGGATCAAAATAGATCGAGTCTGATTTTGGAATGTAGAATATAGTTTGTAAATGTAGGACAGTATAAAGTATTCACTGGTTATGCGTAACGTATTTTGTAATGAATGGAAATGCTACTTTTGTTTTAAAAGTGTTTACGAAATCCGAAGATGGTCGGTCCCCATGAAGTCTTCTTGCCCACGTGTTTTGTAAATTAGTGCTAAAAGAAGGTTTTTCAAAAATACGGGTTCGTTTCATTTGCATCCAAACAAAAAAATTTTTAATTTTGAAGGTTCTTATGAAAACGTTGATCCTAAGAAAAGAAATTTAGCAAAACGGACTTGGTGATCATTGGAAAGAGTTTTAACAAATGATTTGTTGATGTAAAAAAAAAAAAAAAATCTTTGGTAAAAGCGTTTGTATAATATCTATAGCACCTTATAAGTATATGGGAAAGTTGGTTTGAATTCCGTTAGAGAATGAAAGTTTTTAGTATGGTGATATAATGTGAGTGCGTTTTAGTGATCAAGTCAAATATGAAGTCCACGGGCAAGAGATTCACTGGATCGATTAAATTGATTGGTAGCATTTCGTAAGTTTTGGAAATTCGAGTAATAAAACGTTTTAAGACATGATTATGAATTTCGCGCGTATGAGTTGAGTGAAAATAGATTGTAGAATAAGGAGTACGTTTGATAAAACAATGTATTTTGAAATCGGTATGAGTGGGTATTTTTGAATAACATTAAACAATTTGGGTATAAAGTATGATCGAGTTTGCATAATAAGATATTTTGAAGAGACGTTTTGGGAAATGATCACCTAGGTAAAGGAATCACCCCTAACTCGTTGGTGAGGTCGTTTTTAAGAAAAAGGGAGTGGAGTTAATCGTCAAGGTAAGGAAATCACTCCTATCTCGATGATATGTCTCCACTTGTCGTTACAAGGATTATGAATTTAAATTATATGAAATCATGCATATGTATAAATGTATGGAAAAGATTCAATATGTTGTGTGTGTAAAAAGAGAATATCGAAAGTAAATTCAAATTTGAAAGATCGTATCGTATAAAATGAATAATAGAAACGCATGTTTAACCAAAGTTTGGAGTGTTCCAAAACGGAACTTTGACTAACCAAAGTGGTCGAAAAGTCTTTTGAATTTGAGGAGCATGCTTTGGCCTAATAGGTAAAATACTCTCGCCGACAAGTCGGTTAACGGTATTTACCCTTCCGGTTACTACATGTCCCAAATCAATCGAAATTTCGAGACTTGGCGGGATTAAAAAAAAAATATCAAGGAGTGGAACTAGTCGCCAAGGTGCGGGTTTCACCCCTAACTTGACGGTTTCGTATCCTAAGTGTGGTTGGTACTTGTCGGGTCGAAATTTAGTTTCGACATGTTGACAAGGGTCCACTAGAATTTAAAATTTGAGATTTACCATTAAGATGTGGATTTCACTCCTAGCTTAATGGCGATATCTCGTGTAAAAAGAAGAATATATAGATTGAGCGTCGTTCACCAAATTGTGGGTTTCACGCCTATTTTGGTGAATTCGTCCCATTTGTATAATGTGAGGGTTTACGGATTTAGAATAGTCAAGTAAAATGCATGAGGAAAAGTGTATATTAAAGATTAAACAAACAAGTATAACATGTCAAGAATATCACAATAAAAGTGAAATGATGAAACGAATATTAACGCATAAAAAAGTATGTCAAGAACACACATAAAGGATAAAACGATGAAACAAGTATTAACACATAATAAAAATAAGTATAGCATGTTAAGTGTTAACACATAAGTGACACATATGCTTACAAGATCAAAAGAGAATAAATAAAAGCAAATAAGATAGCATGCAAGTAGTTTCAAGTAAAACGTACGAATAAGGCTCTAGAACTATAGACTAGGTTAAAGCATTCCTACTTTTCCTAATTCCCTATAGTTATGGCTCTGATACCAATCTGTCACACCCCAACCAATGGATGAAACATTGGGATGAGACGAAGTGTGAAGATTGCAAGAGACTTCATAACGCTATTTGTGACAATATTTAATAAACCGGTTTCATTTCATAAGTAAATTGTCAACAATGCAAGAAATACAAATAACAACAAGTTCAAAGGAAATACATAACAACATAATCAAAATTGATACAACATATTAAACCTAAACGTCTATATGTGTATCTAGGCATCAACGCTACTTCTTTTCATAGCATCATCATCCTCAACCTGTAACATGTTTAAAATAAAGTTCAATGCAAAAGCAAAGGCGAGTATACAAGTTTAAGCATAAGTATAAGTATAAAACGAATCCACATGGCAACTTTGTTTATACAAGATCTAACATGGCATGCAATATTTCTAGCCAACCCTCTGTTTACGCAAGCGGCCCTTTCCATAGCACATGTCATCATTTCGTTGCTATGAAAAGACCATAAGTTTATAATTCAACATGACCCAAGTTTAAAGGGGGCGGTGCGTTACTCCTATAGCGCTATACATGTTGAAGGGAGGCTCGTGAGAGCTAATGACTAAAACATATCACATAAGTATGGTCCACGTAAGCATCAAGTATCATAACATAGTATTCATGTATAAGGATTGTTTTGTGCATTGCATAAAGAATAAGTTTAAGTGTAGTTTAATAGTAAAACATGTTACACCCCAAAAAGTGGTAAACATAAAAAGGGGGTTGCGAGTATACTCACAAATTTGCATAGGCTTTCCGATTATCCAATATGACGAAGTTGATAAGGTTAGGAGGTTGAATGTGTTTGTGTAGAGATTTAGGAAGTTAAAACACAAGAATATAGGTATTCGAAAGTAATCATTCTTTACACCAAGTACTTGTTCTTGACACTATGAAACCTCAAGGGTTAATGTTTTCATGAGTAATATACTCATTAGAATCGTAACAAATCTTATGTCTTAGATGATGTTATTCTAATATCTTGACGAATGAACACAAGTCCACCATCAAGGGTTCGAATAGTATATATATGTATAAGTATTATATGTATTATTTAGTCCAATAATCAAGCATGAGGTAGAAGGTTAATCTTCATTTAGGTACCTCTATTGTGTCATAGAAATCATGTAGGAGGTAGGAAGAACAAGCTTCCATTTAGGTACCTCTTATGGTTCACCACTACACTTGATGTAAAAACATACAAGGAGGGTCATGAACTAATATTAATACAAGAATAAGAAACAACTACACTATGAGAAATCATCAAGTGATGTGGGGATTCTATGTTGGACAACCCAAGTTAGTCCATAATCACACCTTCATCAAGCTTGAAGCTTGAACATCACTTGTGGGTTAAAAACCCTAAATAAAACAGAAAGTATATGAGGATTAACCTCTGATTTTGAATGTCTCAACCTTGTTTTTAAGCCCAACTAACCATTCATTAGATTATGAGCATTAGGACACAGGTTTGAGATGAGAAAACTCAAGTTTGGTTAAGTTTAACAAAGATTAAATGAAAACAAAAACGAACAGTGGACTTTGGAGCCTTTTTTCCAGAGTTCCAGGGACTTATATACTGTGATAAACCCATGGAATCGAAGTTAAGGTCAATCCAAGCACATAGGAAAAAGAATGAGCTAAAACGGACAAGAAACGAGTGAGTTATGCTCATTTTCGTGAGAGGTGCTGAATCTGCTCGAACTTCATTATTCAGCTACGGTTTTGAGATGTTTGAGGGAGATTTTGAGGTGTTTGAAAAGTGAAAAATGCTTGGAATGGCTTGGGTTTTATAGGAGAAAGTTTGGGTGGTTGGTAGTTGAGGTTTAAATGCAAGTTGTTGGGAGTTAAACTAACAAAAATCAACTTAAACTCAGCCATAAAGGCTGTTAACAGCTTTATATATATATATTTTTGTTGTTTAAATGTAATAAAAGGTGTGTTTGTGATGTATAACATGTAATTTAAATGTACTAATGTTTATATAACCAATAACAAGTCCTAACATGTGATTAAAACATGATTTATTTGGGCAAAATGTGAATAAATAAGTGTGTATATCAATTGTACAAGTATGTTAAACATGAGTAAGTGACGTATAAGCGTATGCGAAGTATGAATATTATGTGTATTCATAAGTTGATCACATGTTTACAAGATTCACGAATAAGACAACAAATGTATAATGAATCGAAACGTATAAGTACAAATGAATAAGTAAGGTATAATATGTTTGAAATAACGAATTTTATTACGATCAAAGTCTCGGATTTTACAATGACACAACGAAAGAACGATTACAAGAACACGAGACTTCCAAAAAAGAGAAATACGAGCAAGACATTCTAAATATGGAAAGTGCGAAGAAGCAGGGTGTTACATTTATTTTCAAGTTAAATGTTCGTTTTCGTTCGTTTTTATTTGCTTGTGTTCGTTTGTGTTCGAGACCAGTGTTTACGAACTGTTCGTGAACAACTGAATTTTCTTAACGAACGAACACGAACATAAACTTATGTTCGGTATGCGTTCATGAATAGTTTGCGAACATGTTAATTTCCTTAATGAACGAACACGAACATGACCTTGTTCGTGTTCGTTCGGCTCGTTTACAGCCCTAGTAACCAGTTCCCACGCTTTACCCAAGTGACCCATAGGTTCTTTTACTTAGCCTCGTAGGCTATTTCTTTAGGCTTTCACCTCTTTTAAGGTGAGGCCCTTATAGTTCATTTCTTTCTATTTGTGACCCGAGGGTTATTTTGGTCCCGTAGACCTTTACACTGTTTATAACCCGAAGGTTATGATGATCCCGTAGATCATCCTTTTTACTCATGTCATTCTTAAAATATATGTTTGGTGTCTAGGCACTCTTTTTATGTTTGAAAATCATTTGTTTTCACGTTTGAAATCCGTTAACTTTGACTGTAGTCCATGACTACAATCGTTTTCTTTCGAACCTCTTCCAGCTCTATGACTTCTTACGTCATTTACGCGTCGGTTTGTCTCATACTTACCGTTATCCGGTTTATGCCTATATTCATATTTAATCATGTCCCATTACCGGGCTCATTATTCTCTTGTTTTTAACGCTCCGTTACCAGGTTTGCGCTTACTTATACCATCAGGCATTATACTATATTTTACCCGTTTGACTTGTTCGTGTGAAATCCATCACTTATGAACAGTCAAACTTTATTCTTTATTCAACACGTTCAGCCTCGAAATAGTTGAACATAATTGTCACAAATTCTATTTGCGAAATTTTAACATCTTTGAGTCATAACTCACAATCCGAGTCTTTTGACTTTTAATCCGTGTTCCCGTTTCTCGGTTTACATATGTATTTGAATTCCTACCCATCAACCGGGTACTTTACCGAAGTCATTATTAATGCAACCATTCCGGTATACATTAAGACTTCGTTTTGACCTATTTGGTTGTCTTAGCAAAATCCATCGCTTTTATTCAACCAAACCTTTATTCTTTATTTGACCATCCTTGATGGCCTTATAAACTATGAATGATGATTATCATCATCATCCTTTCTTTACTATGACCAAAGTCAACGACTGTGATCGACTTTCTGTGTGTGCAATACCTTCGTTTCTTTGACCCCGTGGGTCACTTGTACTTTGGTTTTACTTGCCCTTTTTGTCAACCATGGTTCTTTCATCCATAATGACTTATTTCATGAATTTCATTGGGTCATTTATTTCTATATGCGTCGTATTTCGTTTTTATGGTTACCACGAAAACCATTTATACGAGTAGGCCTATTAATATTTCTTGACTCCAAAGATCTTTTAACTTTTCATTCACCTTGTCCTTACCACATTGGACATAAATGCGCTCATTATAAGAAGCTCATGGTATCATGTGTTCACTACTTAGTTGGCCAGAGTAAGCGCTCAACACATGGTACGCCTGACCTTATTATAATTATCACATCACGTCCCATGTAAGTAACTCTTCAATTTATTTCCATATTTATGATTTCATTTGGTAAAACTTTATTTCATTGTCAGTTAACAATTATTAGTTTTACCCGTTTTATCCTCGAACATATAAAATGTTTTCTTTTCAAAACATTTATACAATCACATTCGTTAATGTGATCGTTACTTTTCTCAGTAGGGTTCACATTGAGAATACTTACTTGGATGATTACTCTCATCCAAGTTTCTATTTAAACTGAATTTTGTTATTGTCTTGTTATTCACAATCGTGAATAATAGTATTTCTACAAAATTTCTCTTGGAAACGTCGTCCTGGATAGGTACCCTATCCAGGTTTCCCAAGTTTTATAGTCTATATGCAACTGTCATCATTATGTATTTGTTGCACATTACTATTTATACTATAAATTTAAGACGTGTACCTTGAAGATACTCGCCCTAATAAACTTTCCTTGTTGTTCGATCTCTATTCGAGATCATTTCTTGATTTATGTCTTTGGCGAGTATAGTTTACTCGTTATACGTCAAACCATATCTTCATCATATCGATAGATCCTTAGACTCTCGTCATCTTCAGATGTGAGTGTCCTTCAACTAAAACGTTTACAAATATTAGTAATGTAAAAGTGCATGAATGTAAAAGTGAAATATAACATTGAAGCTATATTTAAAGTCTTCAATCAGAGCAGTTATCAATCAGAGCAGTTATTTTTACTTACAAGAGCAGTTATAGTAAGTTTTTTTTACTGAAATCAGACGTGGGTAAACCACAAGTGATGTCTAGTTTGAGAAAAAACTTATGTAGATGTATTTTTTTTTAAATATGGTTACAATTCATTTATTTATAGTTATTTATAAAAAATAAAACTTAAACATAACCCTTTTTGTGATATTTTTTTAACAACTTTTTATACATATAATAGTTTACTTTTTATACATTG
The DNA here is from genome assembly GCF_002127325.2 of Helianthus annuus. Lineage (NCBI taxonomy): Eukaryota > Viridiplantae > Streptophyta > Magnoliopsida > Asterales > Asteraceae > Helianthus > Helianthus annuus. The sequence goes on from NC_035436.2 coordinate 164,205,877, forward strand.
ACAAAACATACATATAAGTATAATACAAATATTAATAATCTTAATAATATTAGTAATGTTATAATAATTTTAATACTGTTAATAATGTTATACAAATTGTCAATAATAACAATAATAATGTAATAATAATATTAAAACTGATAATAGTTATATTAATAATCGTATTAACAAAACATCTTAAAATTAATAATATATTTATTTAATTTAATTAAGGATGATTATCTATAGACTATATAGGTGTAAGCAAACCTAAAACTAATAATAAATATAGTGTTTTTTCTTATAAAATTGAAATGTTGCTAATATTTTCTTATAAAAATGAAATCTTGTTTGTTAATATATTGATAATTACTAATAATAACATTAAATTACTAATAATAATATTAAAATAGTTAATAATATTAATAAAACTACGACTATATATAATGATAATAATAATATGAATAATTAGTTTACCCCACTCTTCCACTCTCCCACTTCCTAAAATTTAGGTTTAAAAGACGTTGGATATTTTAATGTGATTTCTGGTTTTTTCCTTCTTTCTGAACTTGACCTAAACATATCAATAATAAATTTTTATCCATAAATTTTTTATTCATAACAGAAACGGTTATACTGTATATATAAAAATACAGTAATAATATGATAATAAGGTAATTACTAATATCAATAATTATTAACATATTCATTTGTAGGATTCTATGTTATATAATTTAGACAGTAATAATAATAACATGATACATGATAAGTAGTTAATTTTTAATATGAATATCGTACTAATATCATTAATTATTATTAGTATCACTATTATACTAAGGAAACTTATATGAATCAGAGATGTAAAATTTAAGTCATCTGGATTAATTTAAAACTCACTAAACATGGTTTGAAGTAAAGCTAAAAAAAAAACATAGTAAATAGTTATCAAAACTAAAGCTTTAGACGGAATCGACTCAAACAACTCTTTCACGGGTATGTATTTCAACTCGCGGAATTTTAGATTTCTTCCAAAAACTCTCCATTGAATCTGCAGTATCAGCCATCTCATCATCGGGTTGTGGATCATCTTCGGAAGCTCCATGATCGCTGCTGACATTGATAACCTCTTCCCAATTCCAGGTGGCAAGAGACTCTAACCTTTTGTTTAGCTTGTCACACTTTCGTTTCTAAGATAACAACAATTTAAAAAAATTATGTGGATATAAGAAATAAAATATATAACACTGCTGTAATTCAGATTTACCTGCTCACTGATTTCACGTAGAATTTCTGAAGCGGTTGGACTTGACTCTCCATCACATTTTATTATCTCAACACTTTTTATAGGTTTCTACAAAATCAATGTGCATCATCAGATATCACTTTTACGGTTTTTACAAAATAAACATGAATTTTAAATATGTTTACTTACATGTGATTCGAGGTGTTGTTGCTCTTCGACTTCTTCGGTTTGGGGATTATACTTTTCAACTTGGTAAGTCGGCTCCGTCTTAAATAGAAAAGATAAAAAAGATTATAAAGTAGAAATGGTAGGTAAATGTGTAGAACTGAAAAAAAAATTACATTTAAATATGTTTACTTACAGGTAATTCAAGGTGTTGCTGCTCCTTCTCTTCGGTTTTGGGATCATATTTTTCAACTCGGTAAATCAGCACCATCTTAAAATACAAAAGGTAAAAATATTGTAAGGTATAAAGGTTTAAATGGTAGTAGGTAAATGTGCAGAACTAACTTACGTTTGGCTGCATTTCTTTTTTGATAATAAGCTTCATCCAAGAGCAATTTTGAGAGAAAGAATGGTTTATTTTTTAAGCTATCTGCATCTTTATATAGATGATTTAGGAGCAGGTTTAAAATAACTTCTACCCATGATATACAAAATAAGTTCTACCCATGTTTTTTGTGTTTTTTTTTTTGAAGTTTTAAAACTAATTTAGACAATTTGAAGGGAACAAAAATTTTGAAACTGGGTTGCAGTTAAGACTTTAAATATTTTGTTAAAAGTTATTTAATCTTTAGAATCTGTAGTTTTTGTAAAATAACAGATCATTTGCTATTTTTTAGCTTAAAAATGATGAATATGCCATAAAAGAAAAGATATTTTTCTTTTTAGGAATCTGAATCTATAACTTATTTTCCAGGTTTGAGATTTTAGAGCATTTTGAGTTGGGAACTTTCACACATCTGGAATTGTCTACAATTATAAATTTGCTTTGTATTTTGATTTGTATAATTTATTTTTTATTTGATTTGTATATCCTTCAAAAGTGGGACTGTCAGAATTGTAATAATATATACATGTGCAACTGCAAAATGTGTGAAGGAGTCAACATCTCAAATTTTTGTAACTGCTCCTTCTAGAAGATTTTTTTTTTATTTTAAAAGGTTGAGATTTTATCTCAGGTTGATGTAAGGGTTGAGATTTCTTGATATTCCTATTGACTTTAGTGGGAACATAAGAATATATAATAAAACATTTTAACTATTGAAAAATTAATGTGCAGATCTAAATAGTCAATTATAAAAAAGTTTTATGTTACTTTATGTGTACACATAGTTATAATATACTAAAATCACGCGAGACAACGATAGTTTATTACAATGTTTAAGAACCCTTTATTAATAATTTTTTTTTTTACTTTTTACTTTTTCAGCATTTGTATGCTTGTTGATTTGATTCTCTTGGTCACATACTGTTTTATCTTGATTACTTTACTTTACATATCAAAAAGGTTTTTAGAACCAGGGGTTTCACAGAAAAGACCTTTTTTATCTCCTGGGATAGGGGTAAGGTTTTATCATCTTTACAGCCTCCCCAGATTCTTCTAGTAGTCTAGCTACACGTGGGCTTTAATGGGCCTAATTTTTTTTATAGTTATAATGTATTTAGTGTCAATCTTGTTCCATAAAAATAGATGTTTGCCGATCAGATGCAGTGTTGGTCTTGATGGATAATAGTATAATACTGATAAATCAATTTCAATATTCGCCAATTAAATTCTTAAATTCGATCAAAGCTCATATTGGTCAATTAAAGTTTATCATGATTGAAGCCTCACTTCACACCATTGTTGTTAAGAGTCCGACTGCTATGCACCTTGCCATTTAGGGTTCATAAAATCGTTCGCGGGAGCTCACTACCTACTTATTTTTCATGCTTAAGGCATTTTGATGCAAAGTAGATAAAAAAAATTAGAGAATTATATTTAAACCAACTCAAAAGAAAGAGAGGTGGAAAGAGGCCCAACTTATGACCGATATAACTTTCATTATATTTAAAGTTATGTTGTCCATCAGATACGGATGAAATATCTCAAAATGGTTGGACGCTTGGAGAGTAACCCATTGCCTGTCTTCCTGACCCAGTTTCCTTTGTTTGTGTCCGTAGTGCTGAACTCCAATATCAACCTTTAATTTTCATTATTTTATTTTATTTTATTTTTCTCTGGTTAAAAAAGACATATGAATCACCCACGTATGTTGTCGCAACCCCCGTCCCCTATTTACCCGGGAACTGGCGGCCGTGGCCAGTATCAGTGGTATCGGTGTTTATCATTATTTGGCAGCGGAAAGTTACACCAGGACCGTAGTTAGGAAATATTTTATCAGAGTAAAACACCACATTTTATATAATATATTGGGATAAACCCAAGTTTTCATTACAAACTGATTTATAGGGATAAATCCTATTTTATTGAAATAAACATCTTCTTTATTTTAGGTAACTTTATAGCCACTTTTTCCAAGCCTTCAGTGCTGTCCAACTGACTTCTATTTGGTTTTCACATTTTGTTACCTAAAACGCGTTTAAAAACATTTTGTTAGTGGGAAATACTGGTGAGTGAATCCCAATTTAATCAAGAAGAGTTTTATAAATTTATAGTATTGAGAGCGATTACAATGTTTATATGTACACAATTACTCATTCAGTACTGTTAATCCTGACTGGTGGGTCATATTACACATTGGCTAAATCGTTGTCCAATGGTAACGTGTTTCACATTTTGTATACAAAACCCCAACATACCATCAATAATTGAAGAATTACAAAGACTCAATCACTACTAATTATAATTTAAAATAATTAAGGTTTTGTAAAAACATTTTACAAAAGGTTTACAAAAAGGAGATTACTCACATTGCAACTTTAGGGTTTTTCCTGTGATTTTCCTGGTTATAATATATTAATTAAACAATGCGCACGCGTTAGTATAATAACCCAATATTTACATTAGTTATACCCTCCCCGAGACAGAACTCTAACGACTACGTTGGGCAGAACCTCGACGGCCGTTACGGAGCACTGGATCAATCGGGCAGCGTATCTAATACGTAACCGGGTGTTATGATACTTACAACGAGGCAGAACTTCGTTATTTAGGGGGATATAATGCCCGGGAATTATGTATACTATTCAGAATTTGAGAGAGAAAATTGTGTGTGAGTGACGGAAAATGACCGCCGAAGCTCCCAATTTATAGGAGCTGATCTGAGCTTCCTCGCGGCCCGCGTAAGAGACAGAGGGGGTCTTCGCGCCCCGTGATATAGGTCGGGTAGGCCCTAGCCTGGCCCGGTCACTGATCTAGCTTCGACACACGTTTGACACGTGGCACCTCAGGGTGCGGTCTGATCTCCTAGCTGTCGCGGCCCGCAAGCGATGACATATTTTTGTTTTTATTTTATTTTACAACATTAAAGTATTTAAGGTCCATTATTCGTATACAGGGTGTATTTTAAGACATATATGGACATTCTAAATATATTAGGGGTGTCGGAAATAATTTTGGAGGATTGTTATATCCTCCCCACCTTATTTTAGAACTCGTCCTCGAGGTCTACTGGAACAGGTGTGGATATTTACTCTCCATCTCTGATTCAAGCTCCCAAGTGTATTTCGGTCCTCGTTTGGAATCCCATTTTACTTTGACCAGAACTAACCTCTTGCGTTTGAGATTCTTGACTTTTCTGTCTTCAATTTGTAGAGGTCTTTCTACAAATTTAAGCTTTTCGTTTACCTCTATGTCCTTAAAAGGCACTACTAGTGACTCATCGGCTAAGCACTTTTTGAGATTGCATACATGAAATACATCATGTATTCCTGCCATTTCCTCTGGCAGTTGTAGCTGATAAGCTACGGGTCCTATTTTTCTAATAATCTCAAAAGGTCCAACATACCTGGGGCTTAGCTTTCCCCTTTTGATGAATCTTACCACTCCTTTCTAAGGAGAGACCTTTAAGAGTACCTTATCGCCTACCTGAAATTCCAACGGTTTTCGTCTGTTATCAGCATAACTCTTCTATCGATCACGTGCTGCTTTTAGTCGTTCCTTGACTTGAACAATCTTGTCTTTTGTTTCTTGTACTATTTCTGGCCCAGATAGTTGCTTTTCTCCAATTTCTGCCCAACAGACTGGAGTTCGGCACTTTCGTACATAAGGTGCTTCTAATGGCGCAGCATTGATGCTGGCATGATAACTGTTATTGTAGGAAAATTCTATTAATGGTAGATGATCGTCCCAATTTCCTCTGAAATCAATTACACAAGCTCTAAGCATATCCTCCATTGTCTGAATTATCCTTTCGCTTTGTCCGTCCGTTTGAGGATGATAAGCTGTGCTTAGATTTAGCTTGGTTCCCATTGCTTTTTGGAAACTTGTCCAAAAATTAGAAGTAAAATGGCTATCTCTATCAGAAACAATTGATAAAGGAATTCCATGTAATGAAACTATATCATTTACATATAACTTAGCTAACTGTTCCATACTAAAGGTTTCCTTCATCGGCAAGAAATGAGCTGACTTGGTTAGCCTGTCTACAATCACCCAGATTATGTCATTACCTTTTCTTGTTTTGGGTAATCTGGTAACAAAATCCATTGTTATCAATTCCCATTTCTAAACCGGCATTTCTAATTGTTGCAACAAACCTGAGGGTTTCTGATGTTCAGCTTTAACCTGTGAACAGGTTAGACATTTGGCAACATAAGCTGCTATATCCTTTTTCATTCCTATCCACCAACAATTCTTTTTTAGGTCTCGATACATCTTATCACTTCCAGGATGCATCGTATACTTAGACTTATGGGCTTCCTCTAATATACAGTGGCGTAGGTTTCCTAATTTGGGTATCCACATTCTTTTCTTATGGAATCTCCAAATTCCATATGTTCCCTTTTCTAATTCCTTAATCATTTCTTTCAATTTCTCAGTATCATTCTTGGTTACGGATTCTTGCGCTGATCTAATCTGTTCATTTAAATCTACTTGTAGATTTAATTTAAGAGAACGTATTCTTTTTGGCTTTTCGTGATACTTTCTACTTAAAGCATCAGCTACTATATTTGCCTTTCCTGCATGATACTGGATATTACAATCGTAATCACAAAGTATCTCCATCCAGCGTCTTTGTCTCATGTTTAACTCCTTTTACCCGAAAACATATCTTAAACTCTTGTGATCGGTAAAAATGGTAAACTTACTACCGTAAAGGTAATGTCTCCAAATTTTCAGGGCAAAAATTATAGCTCCTAATTCTAAATCATGGGTTGAATAATTCTCTTCATGATTCTTAAGTTGTCTAGACGCGTAGGCTATAACCTTTTGACGTTGCATTAACACACATCCATAACCTAACTTAGAAGCATCACAATAGATTACAAAGTCTTCAGTTCCTTCTGTTAACGCTAGTATGGGTGCGTTGGTTAATTTTTGCTTAAGGATTCTAACGGCTTCTTCTTGTTTTGGTCCCCAATCAAACTTAACAAATTTACAGGTTAACTTGGTTAAAGGAATGGCTATTTTGGAGAAATCTCTAATAAATCTTCTATAGTAACCTGCCAATCGTAGAAAACTTCTAACCTCAGTTGGTGACTCGTGGGTTTTCCATTTGGTAATTGCCTCAATCTTTGTGGGGTCCACATGAATTCCTTCATGATTGACTAAATGTCCAATAAACTGCACCTGTTCTAACCAAAATTCGCATTTTGAAAATTTAGCATAAAGCTTTTCTTTTCTCAGCAAATTTAAAAGTGCATGCAGATGCGCTGCATGTTTCTCTTTACTCTTAGAGTAAATGAGAATTTCATCTATAAAGACAATTATGAATTTATCCAAATATGGCTTACATATTCGGTTCATCATGTCCATAAATGCGGCTGGGTCATTGGTTAAACCAAATGGCATGACAGTAAATTCATAATGGCCATACCTTGTCCTGAATGCGGTCTTAGGAATGTCCTCTTCCTGTACCTTTAGTTGATGATATCGTGATCGTAAATCAAGTTTAGAGAAAAATCGAGATCCTTACAATTGATTGAATAGATCATCTATTCTCGATAATGGGTATCGATTTTTAATCGTGACCTTATTCAATTCACGGTAATCAATGCACATACGCATTGACCCGTCTTTCTTTTTGACGAATAGGATTGGTGCTCCCCACGATGATGAACTTGGTTGTATGAATCCTATTTCCAAAAGATCGTCCAGTTGTTTCTTTAACTCTTGCATTTCAGCTGGTGCCAAGCCATAGGGTGCTTTGGCAATTGGCGTTGTTCCTGGTAGCAGATGAATCCTAAATTCAACTTCCCTGTTTGGTGGTGGTCCTGGTAATTCTTCTGGAAACACATCTGGAAACTGTGACACTACGGGGATATTTTTCAATTCTTTTCCTTTAGTGTTAATGATTATGGAAATCATATACACTAATGATCCTTTTCTTATACAACTTGCTGTTTTCATCACAGAGATGAATTTTGTGGATCTAGATGGCTTATCTCCTTTAATTGTGATCTTTTCACCTTTTGTTGAATTTACTTGGATTAACTTTTGATCACATAGAATACTTGGTTTATTGGCTACTAACCAATCCATTCCTAATACAATATCAAATCCTGCCAGATTCATTGGATAAAGGTTTGCAATAAACTTTTGATTTAAAAATTCTATTCTTGCTTCCTGCAAAATTTCAGTAATCTTAATGGTTTCCCCGTTTGCTGTCTCTACCAGACATTCTTGTTGGAGTTTAGTTAATGGTTGATTGAGAAGTTTGCAAAATGAAGTATTAATAAAACTTTGGTTCGCACCAGAGTCAAATAATACTTTAGCAAAAACATCATTAACTAAAAACGTACCAACAATCACGTCCGGGATCATCTTTGCTTCTTCCGCAGTCAGAACAAATGCTCTAGCATTTTTAGTATTCTTGTTGTTCGTGGCTGAAGCTAGTTTCGGACAGTTTGGCTTGATATGACCTTGTTCTCCGCAGCTGTAGCATATCCTATTGTTAGGTTTCTTCCTGCAGTCTTCTTTTGTGTCCCGATATTTTGCCAAAATTACAATATATAGAGCATCTTCCAGAATGCTTTCTTTTGCAATATTTGCAGTAAGGAGCAGAAGTAGAACCTACATTTTTCCCACGATTAGAATTTCCAGAACGAAATTCTTGGGTAAGCTTCTAATTCTGAGCTAGGTTCCTCCTCTAGTTCTCTTCTTGGGTACGTACTAATTCATCAGTCAAGGTATTTGCTAGTTCTACAGCTTCTTCTATGGTTTGTGGTCTAGCTGCCTTGACTACATGCCTAATCTCACTGATTAATCCCCAGACGGGAGATTAATACTGGTTCTGGTGATGCAAGGGTTGGCATTATTCTAGCAAATTCGAAGAATGTAGTAGTGTAACCCTTACTATATACTCCAATCATTCTAAGGTTTAAGAATTTATTTGCTATCTGTTTCTTTTCATTAGGGGGACATAATTTCCTTTCCACCATATTCTTAAACTCATCCCATTTCATGTTATAGACCCTGTCACTTCCCCTGGTCTGGATGATTGTGTTCCACCATTCTAATGCTGAGTTCTTAAACAGATTGGAGGCAAACATTATCTTATCCTTTTCTGCGCACTTGCTTATTTTTAAGACTGCCTAAGTCTTTTCTATCCAGCGTAGAGCTGCAATGGCCCCTTCATTGCCCGAGAATTCTACTGGTTTACAAGACCAGAATTCTTTATAAGAACAACCATAAGACATGGTTCTTCTTCTTTTTGGAATGGGCACTTGAAGTATTGGTCCATTGTTTACGCTGTGCTCAGGTTCAGTAGGTGGTCGTTTACTACAATTATTACTTTTATTATCCGCTTCCTTAACCGTTTTGATAATATATGGCATTGCATCTATAATCCCTTGTGCCACTATGTGTTGGATGACACTGTTATCCACTTGGTTTCCATTATTATTGTTATTCTGGTTTTCTTCATTCACTTCGTTGTCTATCTGGATTTTAAACATTTACCACATATTAATATTACAAAATAATATTTAATGCAAACAATCACATAACAAGCGTATTGATCAAAATCGTCGAACATTGCGACCTTTTACTCTATTTTATATATATATATATATATATATATATATATATATATATATATATATATATATATATATATATATATATATATATATATATATATATATATATATATATATATAGGACAAAGATCCGTTAGGAACCACCCCTTATTGCGAGAACCGCGAGAACCAATGTGAACACATGGCAAATTTGTAATTAAGTGACATTTAATAAAAAAACAAGCTCTCCTCTTATTTCAGCCCCTATTCACCATCGTCATTCACAATCTAGGGTTTCGCTGGAGATTTTGCTTAATCGGCGACGGAGATCTACGGCGGTGAGTTTCACGGCGGCGATCTTACAGGGGATTCGATTGGGATACTGATTACGGCGTTGGGATACTGATTTCGGCTACACGTGGCTTCGTCTGACTCATCTCGTGTTGGAGTGAACCTACGGCATCTGAAGGTTTTAGTTTTCGAAACCAATTCAGATGTTTATGCTATGATTTCAATTTATGATTTGCCCTTGATTCGAATCTCGTTTTGAAAGATTATTTGGTTGTTCTAGAATCGAAACAAGTTGCAATGACATGACGATGGCTGCTGTAAGTAATTCAATTTTACATATAGCATACTCCAACATGTTTTATTCTATTTGAATCCCAAATAAATTAGGCATTATTGTTTGGTGTTTGGTGGTCGTTGCAGGTCAGAAGTGATGGTGATTTTTTAGCTAAATGGTATCTTCTCAGGTAAAAGGTTTATATATAAATCTTTAATTTGTCAATAGATGGTATAGTTTGTAATTTATGTTTACATTCACTTTAGTTTTTACTTGTAGTTGTTATTTAAGTATGCATTAAGTTGGTATTTTGTTAAAGTTATATGTTAATTGGTCAATTTTAAGGCTTGTTAAATCTATTATTGTTATAAGTATTAAATTGAAATATAAGCTATCTTACAAGTCAATTTCAATCTCAAAATAGGACTTAAAAAAAATAAAAACCTTAGAGCTGGTCACAAAAGGAGAGGTATTACAGTGATGTTGGTATTGGGAATTATCTATGATGAGTTTTCATCTTACCTATATAATTCATTATATTATCTTTATGTAATAGAAATTGATGAGCTAAATCGTTGTCTTGAAAAGCTTGTTTTAGATTTAGAGAATTGTATATGCACATGTGCATGTTGATTGTAAATGATATTGTATTAACTTACATGTACATGTGCATTATGTTGAAAATTATACCATGTCGTTGATGTATGGATTCTGTTTATGTATGGATTCTGAACAGTTGCCTTACGGATGACTATCCAATTATGTACAGAATGGCATTAAACAAAGGGTCTTGGGTGGCTGAAAACTACAAAAAATGGAAGAACAAACTGACAACCGGGGAGGCATGGGTGGAGTTTATGCATCTTATGGCGTGCTGAGAAACACCAGAGTGAAGACGAGTCAAGATGGGTGGGGTTGGCACTGATGTTGATGTTGAATTCCCTACTCTAAATAGAACGTTTAATCACTAGGAGGACATTGTGATGATGTACAACACTTATTATACAACAACTGGATTTTCCACACGCAACTACTTATATATTGATTATCACTTGTTTTTCTTTACATTCATTGTTTATACTTATTGTTTATCTACTTAACAGTGTAATATTCATTGTTTTATTCATGTCCATTTAACATAAATTACCAATATGTCCACTGTTTCAACACACATGTGCATTACCCAACGCGTGCATTTTTAACATTGAAACCGTAGCATATAAACTTGTCGATTCACTGTTTCTAATGTCATTATGTTTTAAGTGCATGTACTCCATTTTCAATCCACCTATTATACATTGCAACGTATACATTATGCACATGTGCATTGCCACCATATACTATGTCAAACACCATTAAACATTACTACCTTTACGTTATGCACATGTGCATTGCCAACATAATTTATGCCACACATTATATCACATCAATATGTGCCTGGGCATTTCCAACATATATTATACCATACACCATACAACATTGTAAACCATTGGGTGTCAGCCCAATGGCCACCAGCCCGCATTCTAACCCGGAGGTGGCGGGTTCGAGTCTTGCTCGTTCCCAATGCCCCTACGGTAGCGGATTTACCCCCAGACTCAGCCTTGCTGGGTGGCGGTCTGCGAGGTGGGATTACCTCGGCGGTTGGGAGGACCGTGGAATATCCCCCCCCCCCATACAACATTGTAAACTACATATCCTATACCAAACACCATCATGAATTACCACTATGCATCATAATATATAAATATGCACATGTGCATAGGAAACACAATCATTTACGTCACAATATTACACACCTGTGTATTTCTAACATATACTATATCAACCACCATATAATATTTGAAAACGTTGTAAATTGAATATAATCATTCGGTAACACATCATATATCACCACTGTTCATACTAATTTACCTTATGCACATGTGCATTTCCAACATATACTATACCATATTACATCAAATTATGTAATTAACGATCACATAGTTGTCATCGTCCAATAAACAAATATAAATTATCGTTAAAAGAAAATAACCAACATATAAACCATTATACAAAAAACAACCATGATTTTCAATATAACATCGTTCTATCCAACTTTCTTTCATTAATGTTTTCCACTGTCTTGTCGCCCTTATCATCCATCACATAAGATCCATAACATCGTGCATTCGTCTACTTGTCATATTCCTTGTATTTCTTTATCCTGCCATAACTGCACGTGACATCAAAGAACAACGTTCAACAGAAAGTAACAATTGGCTGCACATGTGCATATATTACCAACTGCATCATCGACTGATAACCAACCTTTTTTGGCTTTTCACTTAACACTTTTGTATTCACCTTCCTTATCATCTGGCAGTTTTGTTGCTCCTTTGTCATTCGATCTCAACAAAAGTGTTATTTTCTTTGCTTTTTTCCATTTTTTTCCTACAATAATAATTGAAACATAATATAATCAAACATGCAATTTCAATTAGTATGTGCATTAAACAACCTTTTTCATCACTGTAACGATATGAATTTGTGCATCTATATGCACATGTGCATCACATATTCTTATAATGATGCTTAAAATCAATCCATATGTAAAGTTTAATGTTATGTGCTCAAATTCAATATGCAAATATGCATTAATTTAAACAACAACATCAACAAAATCTAATTACGCAGAATCATATACACATATATTAAACAAAGCTGCTCATGTTTGCTATGCACATGTGAATCACATGAAACAATAATACCATCATATACTAATTACACAAAATCACAATAACACCATCATACCCTAATTACACAAAACCACGTATCTTACACAAAACTTATCAAGTTCACTATGCACATGTGCATTACCTAAAACAACAACACCAGCATTTTCTAATTACCCACAATCATATACACGTATCCTAAACAAATCTTCTCAAACTCACTATGCACATGAATGATATTATTAGCTTTATTTGGTTCACATATACATACTAGGTCGGCTATGGCACTGTATAAAATCTGTGTGATAACATAACAAGCACAGTTAACAGATCAACGAGTAGAATCACATTCATATAAATCATTGATGGAAATCAGAATTACTTCAAAATTACTGATAAAAAACAGATACCTAAATAACAATATATATATATCTACTGGTAATAATCAGATCCTTACCGAGTGTTGCTGATAAAAAACAGATACTTAAAGCGTTGCACTTTGCCCTATTTTTAATCCAAAGAAACCCAAGCGTGTTAACTTCCTCCTTCAGACGTGTCAGATTCGTTTGCTTCCTATTAAAAACATCATTCATGTTTCTCCATATAAACAATAGCATAATCTGAATGATTGAGAGCATAATCTGAATGATTGAGAGCATAACCTGTTTCCATTTTTTAGATCCGCAGTATCGCTGATGCAGATACACAAAATCCTTCAGATCTAGCACGAATATTGATCCCAACTTGCACCATTCAGCGACAAAATCCCATAGACTTATTAACATAATCTAACATTAAATACAAATTATGGCAAATTATGCACATGTGCATATTAACATATTTTGTCAAGATATGCACATGTGCATATCTATATATCACATAACACTACCTTATTAACATAATCTAACATTAAATACAAATTATGGCAAATTATGCACATGTGCATATTAACATATTTTGTCAAGATATGCACATGTGCATATCTATATATCACATAACACTACCTTATTAACATAATCTAACATTAAATACAAATGTGCATAACTATACATCACACCAAAATACAACTAAATACCTTATCTAATGTCACCTACATCAACATTAACTACCTTATTCACATGTTATTGCACACTATGCACATGTGCATATTGACTTACTATTACAATCTATGCACATGTGCATAACCACATATTACACAGGAATTACCTTAATAGCCAATTCTGTTAAACCTGTGATGTCAAAATATGCACATGTGCATAGCTATATATCACACAATACAAAACGAAGCTTGAATCGACAAATAATCTATCATATAAAAGTACAAACTATAAAAGTACAAACGACAAATTATCTATCATATAACAATATAAACGAATTGTATAAACTTGCAAACGGTGTCTGGATTAATATGACCATATCTATATTATAAATCCGTCAATGATTTCGTTGGCGGCGGCGATTTCGACGGCGATTAATTCCGGCGATACCGTCTTAGGGACACACTCATTGAATCGTCTATTCTTATAATCACTGGACGAATTTTGGGAACTAATCTCGATTATATGATGAAATATGAAATAACTGCTGGTAAACTCTCAAATCTGAGATAAAATCTCAATCCAGATGCTTCGATATGGTGAACTGATGATGGTGAAGTGATGATGTATTCGAGACGATGATGAAATCGATTGTAATCGACGAATTGTTGATAGATTCAGGTTGATAATCGTTGAGAGACCTGGATGTATTCAGAATTTTGGAGAGTGGACATGAAAGTTTGTATTAAATGTAGTTTAATTTTGGCTTGAACTCCGATATAGTAAAGCAGGTAAGCGTGTTTTTTTAAAAGTTATTTGGTATTTACAAAATTTCCACTTGTTCACATTGGTTCTCGCGGTTCTCGCAATAAGGGTGGTTCTCGCATGAACCTTACCCTATATATATATATATACATACATGCGTCTAGTACAAACTGGAACTGAAATTTAAAATTACAATACTAGTATGCATCCTAGCTATTTATCTATTTTTTTCAACCATACACACATATATATTTTATTATTATTATTATTATTATTATTATTATTATTATTATTATTATTACTACTACTACTACTATCCCTAATAGGGGTTCATCCAGAATTGCATATTGCGCCCGTCGTATTTCCAGACGAGTCGCTCCCCTATCTACCTCATCCTTTCACTTCATTCTAATATCTCCTCACCAAAGGTGCGGAGTTCTTGCACATTCTCAGAGCTCATGGGGGTGCGGGTGCTGGTATCGGGTCTGGGAATTGGGGCATGGGTTCTTCGTGAGGGTACGGGTTTTCTAGGATCTCCCTGATATATTGGTCATTATCATAATATGGGTCTAGAGGATCCGGGTCTGGGTTGGGTGCTATTGGGTTTTGTATGGGTACCTCTGGTGGGTACAGGGCTGAATACGACCTATTCTCATCAAACCATGGGTCATAGTCTGGGGGATGGGGTGCTGGTACACTAGAGATCTCAGCTGGGTCAAAAGCAGGCATTAGAATTTGGTTTTCTGGGTTGGCTTCAATTTCCATAGGTTGTGTGGGAAACAGTGGTAACGACTGGGGTGCTATGAGTTGTTCTAGATTCGGGTCGGCGGCTGCTAAGGCTCTCTGCTGCTGTAACTTTTTCATCCTTTTTCTACGTTCATGAGCTCCTCTGTCGAACCATCCTCTCTTCTTGGGAGGGAATGGCTCTTCAGATTGTGCCTTGAACACGAAAATCCCATCTTCGGTATCAGCCGAATACCCCGAGGGGGTAGGCTGTGAAGAGGTACCTTCGTCCCTAGGTGAGCTGGACAACTGACGGTAAGCGTCTGAAGGTCCTTGGTCGCTCATACTGTAAACTAACCAATTGTCAAATAACACAAAACAATAATATACAGATATGCACATAATCACGTAGATTATTTCCTAACATATAAAATTTTAGTGTCAGCAGAACACTTTTGTGGCTGAATCAGTGGCTGTAGCTCTGATACTACCTTCTGTGGCAACCCCCGTCCCCTATTTACCCGGGAACGGGCGGCCGCAACCAATATCAGTGGTATCGGTGTTTATCATTATTTGGCAGCAGAATTTACATCAGGACCGTAGTTAGGAAATATTTTATCAGAGTAAAACACCACATTTTATATAATATATTCGGATAAACCCAAGTTTTCATTACAAACTGATTTATAGGGATAAATCCTATTTTATTGAAATAAACATCTTCTTTATTTTAGGTAACTTTATAGCCACTTTTTCCAAGCCTCCAGTGCTGTCCAGCTGGCTTCTATTTGGTTTTCACATTTTGTTACCTGAAATGCGTTTAAAAACATTTTGTCAGTGGGAAATACTGGTGAGTGAATCCCAATTTAATCAAGAAGAGTTTTATAAATTTACAGTATTGAGAGTGATTACAATGTTTATATCTACATAATTACTCATTCAGTACTGTCAATCCTGACTGGTGGGTCATATTACACATTGGCTAACTCGTTGTCCAATGGTAACGTGTTCTACATTTTGTATACAAAACCCCAACATACTGGCAGTAATTGAAGAATTACAAAGCCTCAATCACTGCTAATTATAATTTAAAATAATTAAGGTTTTGTAAAAACATTTTACAAAAGGTTTACAAAAAGG
This sequence comes from Helianthus annuus, assembly GCF_002127325.2. Classification (NCBI taxonomy): domain Eukaryota; kingdom Viridiplantae; phylum Streptophyta; class Magnoliopsida; order Asterales; family Asteraceae; genus Helianthus; species Helianthus annuus. The sequence goes on from NC_035436.2 coordinate 164,222,167, forward strand.
AGATTACTCACATTGCAACTTTAGGGTTTTTCCTGTGATTTTCTTGGTTATAATCTATTAATTAAACAATGCGCACGCGTTAGTATAATAACCCAATATCTACATTAGTTATACACTCCCCGAGACAGAACTCCAACGACTACGTCGGGCAGAACCTCGACAGCCGTTACGGAGCACTAGATCAATCGGGCAACGTATCTATTACGTAACCGGGGGTTATGATACTTAAAATGAGGCAGAACTTCGTTATTTAGGGGGGTATAATGCCCGGGAATTATGTATACTATTCAGAATTTGTGAGAGAATTGTGTGTGAGTGACGGAAAATGACTACCGAAGCTCCCAATTTATAGGAGCTGATCTGAGCTTCCTCGCGGCTCGCGTAAGAGACATAGGGGGTCTTCGCGCCCCGCGACGTAGGCCGGGTAGGCCCTAGCCTGGCCCGGTCACTGATCTAGCTTCGACACGCGTTTGACACGTGGCACCTCAGGGTGCGGTCTGATCTCCTAGCTGTCGCGCCCCGCGTAGCCCGAAGACTAAGTCTTCTCGGCTCGCGAGCGATGACAGATTTTTGTTTTTATTTTATTTTTACAAAATTAAAGTATTTAGGGTCCGTTATTCGTATACGAGGTGTATTTTAAGACATATAGGGACATTCTAAATATATTAGGGGTGTCGGAAATAATTTTGGAGGGTTGTTATATCCTCCCCACCTTATTTTAGAACTCGTCCTCGAGGTCTACTGGAACAGATGTGGATATTTCCTCTGCATCTCTGATTCAAGCTCCCAAGTGTATTCCGGTCCTCGTTTGGAATCCCATTTTACTTTGACCAGAACTAACCTCTTGTGTTTGAGATTCTTGACTTTTCTGTCTTCAATTTGTAGAGGTCTTTCTAAAAATTTAAGCTTTTCGTTTACCTCTATGTCCTTAAGAGGCACTACTAGTGACTCATCGGCTAAGAACTTTTTGAGATTGCATACATGAAATACATCATGTATTCCTGCCATTTCCTCTGGCAGTTGTAGCTGATAGGCTACGAGTCCTATTCTTCTAATAATCTTAAAAGGTCCAACATACCTGGGGCTTAGCTTTCCCTTTTTGATGAATCTTACCACTCCTTTCCAAGGAGAGACCTTTAAGAGTACCTTATCGCCTACCTGAAATTCCAACGGTTTGCGTCTGTTATCAGCATAATTCTTCTGTCGATCGCTTGTTGCTTTTAGTCGTTCCTTGACTTGAACAATCTTGTCTGTTGTTTCTTGTACTATTTCTGGTCTAGATAATAGCTTTTCTCCAATTTCTGCCCAACAGACTGGAGTTCGGCACTTTCGTCCATAAAGTGCTTCGAATGGCGCATCATCGATGCTGGTATGATAACTGTTATTGTAGGAAAATTCTATTAATGGTAGATGATCGTCCAATTTCCTCCGAAATCAATTACAGAAGCTCCGAAATCAATTAAGTTGTAATATTTTAATTCTGTTCTTTGAGATTCGTATTTTCTATAATTTATTGTTACCATTAAATTGAGATTTATCAAATATTAAAGGTTTGATATAACATCTAATCAATGAATAATCAAGAGTAGAACAAAATTTGTGTCTCTGTGGTTGATATGAAATGACACCTTGAGCCCCTAAATTTTTTCATACTATCTGAGTCCTCGTGGTTGAATTTTCTTGCACCATGAGTCCCTTCATTAGATTTAAGGGGAATATTCCGTTACTTGGTAACGAAGACGATTAAGGGTGGGGTTATTTTCGTCTTTTCACCACACCCAATCTCTAAAACCCCAATTGTGTCCCCCAATTTTTGACCGCGGTGGAAGAGGTTCTAATTGACCGAGTGAACTACCTCTCCATGGCATTGGAAGATTGCTTTAGGGAGATCATCCTTCTTCACCAAAGGTTGAATATTTTGTTGGTGCCCCCAATGGAGCCAATCTAGCCTCAAGATGATGGGAACCTTGCTAACGAGGTCATTCACTCCACCAGATGGGACGAGATGCCACTGAAACCTCCTATTAATGCCACCTTTGAGGTTCCGATCAATCCGCTCCCCTACCTCAAGAAGAGGACGACGAGGAACCCTTTATCTTCCTTCTGAGGGAGATAGAGGAAATCCTCAACGACCTCTAAAAGAGTATTCCCGGGAATAGCTTGAAGCCCTCCGAAGATTTATCTCAGTTTTCACTAGTCGTAGATCTATTTAGGGAGTAGCTATTAGGGTTTGAAATAAGATCTCATAGGGCATCCATCAAGCTCTTATCTATCTAGCTCAGGATCTTAATTTTTAATTCACCTTGTATTTTTTTCTTTTTAATGGATGAAATGAAAGTATCTTTGGTGGTGGTAAGAATAAAAATGTGCAAAAGTGATTATAAAGGCCAAAGGACGTTGACCCAGCACCCCATGCATGAAAACAGACGACTCTCGACTGAAAATCTTCAATTTAGTAAGTGCAACACGGGTCCGTGTCAGGTAAGCACGCCCCCGTGCCCCATGTCTGCTGTAACATTTTTGTTTCTGGAACCTTGACACGGGGCCGTGTCCCATGGGCATATTCCCGTGTTTGCCTTCTAGAAAAATTCGGTACTGGCACTTTTGACACGGGGTCGTGGCTCCCACACACGAGGCTGTGTCAAGTGCCTGTTTTCTTAGAATTTTGTTATTTTTAACACATATCTTACACATTTAATCAATTTAACCAATTTGGACACATTGAGTACAATGTGTAATTTAAGTGTTGGGGGGGGGGACTTAGTAACTTGAAAATTATTTGTCCTAAATACAAGCCTTAAACAAAACTCTACTTGTAACTGCTAAAACACCCCAAATCTTTTTCACAACTTTCTTTTTATTTTGTTTTGTCTTCTTTATAGTTTAAGCTAAGAAATCAAGTTCTAAAAAAAAGTGTAGGTTTTTATAAATATTTACAACCAATAGCGCCGTGATAAAAAAAGAACCATACAAGAAAAATTTATAAAAAGGGCATGGCAAATTTTTTAAAATTTGATGGTATATATACGTTCACATTTTTACCCTTTTTCCCACAAATTTGTGAGTTTTGAGGCTTTAAGGAGCATCCACTATCATATTTATACTAAATGCTCATCCTTCATTTTTTGTGTGAATAGCCCGTACGGTTCCTACAAATCTAGAACTTGACAAGACAATACATTCCTGGTCCTTTCCGATTAATCCATGTAAGTATATGATTGAGGTATTAGGATTTTTAACCACTTTTCCATTTCAACTTTATTTTCTATTTTTATCTCCCTACAAAAACACAAAAATTCCCCCTAGTTAACCACTTTGAGACTAAACCTTTTCGTTTCAAAACCCACAACACACCATCACCCAAAAATTATATTTTTTTTATCTTTACACCCTTTATGTTAGTAAAAATCGTTTTTTTGGAAAAATGCAAAGACATGTGACTAAGTCTTAAAAAAAACACTATTGTTTAAAGTGCCTGAAATAAATAAGCAAATCCATTGCTTAAAAGCGCTTAGTTAGCTCATAAAGTCACAAATAAAATTTCTAAAAGAAAACTGACTTTTTACGCTTTTAGCCACTTTTAAATAAAACTGCCCTACCCTACACCAAAAACCTACCCTTTCAAAGTACTCTTGATATTTGCAAAAATTAAGTCAAAAAGGAGGAGGTTTGATTGATTGTCAAACTTATGGTAGAAGTAAGTTCCTTATCGGGACCGGTCGTTTCACGTATACATTTTCAGCCAAGTGTTGAGTGATCATTTATGAGGTATGTGAATGTATATATAGCTTAATGAAATTTTAAGATATACGTTATGCCTAAAAATATTTATTTTTCTAAAAAAGTTTCCAATAAATCATGTTAGGATTGTAAATAAAATAAAAACGAGAATAAATAATGAATTTAGATTCCCAACACTCTATACACAATACGCAAAACTTCTCTTCTACCCATTCTATTTGGGTGTGTAAGCAATAATATAAGAGTTTTGCTTGAGGACAAGTAAAGATTCAAGTGTGGGGGCATTTGATATGCACAAAATGCAACATATAAATTATATCAAATGAGGTATAAAAACAACCATTTTTAGTACTAATGTTGGAAAATGTGTGTTTCTTTGTTTACTTTTGATTTTCAGGATTAAAAGAGCTTAAATAGACAAAAGGAACAAATTAACGGCGAAAACCAACATAAATACGAAGAAAAGAAGTTGGCACACTATACCGACCCTCTAAGCTTCACCCTAAAGACAAAAATAACAAAACCAGAACCGAAGCACAGGGCCGTGCCCGATTCAAGATTCCAAGAGAGTAAAGACAAACAGAAAACGACAATGGACACGGGGCCGTGTCTCCTAAGCATGGGTCGGGGTCAACTCTCAGATTTTCAAATCTGGGTTCGTACAGCAAGTACAGATGACACGAGGCCGTGCCGTTGGCACACGAGGCCGTGTGTGTAGATGGGCTGACAACAACATTAAATGAAGACAGAGCAGGGAAGGACACGGGGCCATGTGAAGCTACTGTTTTCAGCTATAAAAGGAGGTGCTTGGCTCATTTGCAACTCATCCCTTGGCAAACCACTTCTCTCACACCTGCCACCACTCCACCACCATAATACCACCATCATCCACCACTTTCATCCATCATCCATCCTTAGAGTGTGTGTGTAGTCTCAGGATCCACGATCGATTGTAAGAGTTTTTGTCAAACAAAGGTAATGCTTGGCTAATCTCTTACATCCCTTGGTGAAAACAAAATCATTTATGTATTACTTTTGATTTCCTAGCTTTGGTAACTTTTTGTTTGGGTTTGTATTAATGACTTTAATAACTAGCTTTTTACATTGAAGGTGAACTTTATGTAATCATTTCTTCATGTTTTGTTGATTCACTTATTCGTGTCTTTACGGTTTATATAAAGCGTGTTAACTGCCTGAAAGGGGGTTAGAAGGGTGGTTGGGTAAAGTTCTTGCCTCGTTCAGTGTATAGATCCTGCGAGAACCTGATTCAAGCTTATTAGGACTTCCCTTGAGGCAGATAACCTCAAATCGGGGGAAGTAAGAATGGCTTTTAATCCCTTATAAATTAACTACTATTAAAACTTTAAACCAGCCTTGCTGGACTGTATCCCTGCTGACTCATACCAATATGGCAGAGGGTAGCGTTGCCTCCAAAAGTGGGACATGCCACTTTTTGCATTAATAACTCAGTTAATTATCTTTCAATAATCCGGCCCTGCGGGACTGTATCCTTGTCACACCCCGATATTTCCACGCATTACCGGTGGGCCCAGTGGGGAGTATCGTGACGTAGTTGATATCATCATAGTCAAACAACACAAATTATAAATGCACAGCGGAAGCAAAAGATAGATTCATTTCAACTTGAATAAATTGTAATATTAAGTGTCACAAGATAGTTGAAATAGATCCACAGGCGGATCAAATAAAAAGGAAAACTGTTCAACAGACTTTGACATCTAGAGCTTGCGAGACTTGATTATTGATGCCTGGAGTAGCCAGCCTATTACGTATAGTACCTGCACTTAGCCTTTTTGGAAAATACGTCAGTTTACACTGGTAAATACAACTTAACTGACTTATTTTGAAAAGAGTTTGAAAATTGATTTGAATGCACTACGGCAAAAATATTTTTATAACTTGGGACAATTATTTGAAAATAATCTTGTATACAGTTTTACTCATTTGTCGTCCATTAGGGCCGGTTTGTAGGGCCGAACTTAAGTTAACTAACACGCCACATGTATAATGCCCACAAGGTTGATTCCTTTAAGTGGGTTACCAGATTTTACATAATGCATCTGTCAGGTGTACGCCTACACCCCGTGCTTAGGTCGTGGCCATTTCTTGAATGATGCCAAGGATATCCGGGACATGGTCATTTAACCCCCAAAGGCCATACACCAAGTAATACATATTAAACAGGTTATGTAAATACATCAATCACAATACGATTTAAATGACTACATACACCCGACCAAGCGGTACTTTTATAGTACCGTATCCCAAGCCCGTATAGGGAAAATAAGTTAAGAGTATTTACCTGAGCAAAGTATAAATCAAATATAGCAAGTGCACGTAGCTTTTACTGGGCTCCTAATCTGGAACGAAGGTTTTTAATAACCTATTAGAACCCTAACGGGTCTTTAATTAAGCCTAGACTTAGACCGGTTAGTTTTCGAAAGAAAGACACGGTTCAAACGCATGATAAAGCGAAGACCGGTTTAGAATGTGGTTTTGACCCGACAAGCTTGCATGCTTGTTTAATATGGGTAACTTAAACACATTCTGGATTTTGAGACAAAAACGTTATGGTTTGACCCGTTTCGGCTAATATATGCAAACTAGTTACATAAGCCGATCCGAACGCGAAATGTGCGTAACGAGTAACCACAAAAGTCATATATAAGTTTTCTAAGTTAATATGCCTTAAATATGTTGTGACATCAGTAAGATATCTTCTATTATGCCCCAAATGAATATAAACTCAAATTATGCCCCGTAAGGGCATTTTGGTCATTTAAAGGTTATAAAAGAGTTTAATTATAATTCTGAGTTTCGGGTCTGATGTAATCAGTAAAAATACTTAATTTACTAAGTTATATCAGTTGGGTATAACCTATATGTGAAATTTATCATTTCTAACCATACTATGCACCGAAAGGGCATTTTGGTAATTTCACCTAAGGTTTAAAGGTCAAAACTGGAATTCTGAGTTTAAAACTTTTGTTTACTGATAAAGTATAAAAATTTACTTAAAACATCAGTAGGTATCAAGTCTTATATGTCTAATATGGTTTTAATACATACTATACGTTTAAAACGCTTAAAAACACTTAAAATGGCGATTTTGAGCTATTTCCGGGTTCTTAAAGGAAAGCTAATATTTTTACTATTCCAGAAGGCTTAAAATATTCTATTTATCATATTAGATCAGTAGAAAAAGGTTTGGTATCAAAAGGTTTGGTAAAACTCATTTTATAGCTTAAAAGGGTAAAACCGACAATTACCAAATTAAGCTTAGAACTCTAGGTTATGATCAGCCTAAAAATAAATAAAAATCTCCAAAAATCCCAAAATATTATTTTATATCAGTAGGTATAAAGTTTGGTATCAAAAATCGGGTTTAGATAGGCTATACGCTAATTATTTGGTTCAATTACTAAAAAGCTTTCTAATTACGCTAATGAGCATAACTCTTAATCTAGACCTCAAACTGATGTCAAATTTTAGGGACAAGTTTATAAATCAGTAGTGAAGGTTTCTATTCTTTCACTTTTTCAAAAATCACATTTTAAGGTGATAAGGGCATAATAGTCAACAATTAGGCGATTAACAGAAACATGCATATAAATCGGATAACTAATGAACCAAGTTGTATAATCACAGAGGGTTATACTTATAGGTAACTTGGTCCTATTAAGGCTCTAAGGCATTCCTAAATCATGCTTAAACGGGTCAGAACTGAAAGTCAAAGCAGAAGTCAAACTATGCGACTTTCGGTCCCGAACCGAGCCTAAACTGAAAATTGTCGAGTTGAACATGTTTAGACATGTTCTTACATTAATTACCAAGTTATATTAATGTTAAAACAGGTTGCATAGCTTCTACATTACTAATTATGCATTTATTTGAAAATTAGCTTTCTGTTGACTTTTTAATATCAAGTTTGACCCGACAATTGACCTGGTTAGAGTGGGAATCAGGGGGTGCCCTTTTAAGGGTTTATTGTCCACATAATTACCAACTCATAGGTACTTTTAATTTCGAATTTGACTGGAGAAATTAAGATTAATGACGAAGTCAAATCTTAATTACGACGGTTTGACTTTACGCTAATAAACTAAGCAAAACTAAATTAAGAAAGGTTAAATACACTTACAATAGTCCTAAGCACGACTAATGATCACTAGGAATGAGTCTTGAGCTCCAGGAACCTCCAAGAAGTGAGTTGTGAAGTTTACAAGTGAATGAGCAATGAAGAACCCAAATTCATGGCCCTTATATAGGTTTCTAAATGCAATTTGATCATGCCAAACAAGTCTATGAATGAATCCAGATGATTACAAGTGTCCCTAGACCTTTTAAAATCATCAAACAAGCTCCAGGTATTGAAAACAACCCTATAAGTCGGTTAAATGGACTTAACTGGCAGTTGTGTTGAATTTCTAATACTGGGGGACTCTGGCGGCCCGCGTAAGGATCCATAGGGACCTTACGCTCCCCGTGTGAGGGTCTGATCCGGTTACAAAGTTTTAAATATTGCACATTTGGTCCCTGGTCCTTCCAAACTTGATTTTAAAGACCCCAAGTTGTAAACCAACTTTTTTAAGTCCCCGGTTATTCATACGTTCACCGAAAAGTCTTAAATTTCAATATTGACGCTTTTTACCCCTCGTATACGAATATTGTCATAACTTTCTCATACTTAATCGAAACCTTGTAAAATTTTTATCACACATTCTTGTGAGTATAATTAACCATTACAAAGCTTTGGGTTTGCTAAAAGGTCACTCAGATGTATACTTTAAACATGTTGACTCATTTAACCCCTGTAGTTTGTAATTCCTCACTTTCTTTCACAATTAGCTTCGTATGATCCATGACTCATTCGTTTAAGGGTATAAACATCATGTAGGGCTATTGAAAGATATATTAATTCATTGTTGACATTTTGAACCCTTATATTCACATACTTTCCTTGTTTGTCAACTTTAGTCCTTCGTAAGAAATCTTTTACACGTTCAAAGCTCATGACATGTGTCAATACATTATTGGACATGAATTTTCGAGGTGTTACATCCTCACCCCCTTAAAAGAAATCTCGACCTCGAGATTTACTGAAACAAATGAGGGTACTTTTCTTTCATTGTGGACTCTACCTCCCACGTGTACTCGGGACCTCTGCCGGCATCCCATTTAACCTTGACAATAGGCACATGCTTCCTCCGAAACTTCTTAACCTGTCGATCCTCAATCGACAAAGGTTTCTCCACAAATTTCAAGCTCTCATCTATGTGCACATCTGTATGTGGTATGACTAGTGACTCATCAGCTAGACATTTCTTTAAATTGCAGATGTGGAATACATTGTGAATACCACTGAGCTCTTCAGGTAAGTTCAACTTATAAGCCACTGATCCTACACATTCGATGATCTCGAATGGTCCTATATATCTTGGGCTTAACTTACCTTTCTTACAAAATCGCATCACCCCTTTCCAGGGTGATACCTTGAGCAAAACTTTATCACCAATCTCAAACTTTAAAGGTTTTCGCCTTTTATCAGCATAACTCTTCTGCCTATCCCTGGCAGCTTTCAGGCAGTCACGAATCTGGACAATCTTGTCCGTCGTTTCAAAGAATAGTTCAGGTCCTGATAACTGAGCTTCCCCTACTTCTGCCCAACAAATAGGCGTTCTGCATTTTCTACCATATAGTGCCTCAAAAGGCGCAGCCTGAATGCTTGTATGGTAGCTATTGTTATAGGAGAACTCGATCAATGGTAGATGGTTATCCCAACTACCACCTAAGTCAATCACACATGCACGAAGCATATCTTCCAAAGTTTGAATTGTACGCTCACTCTGCCCATCCGTCTGAGGATGGTAAGCCGTACTGAAGTTTAAGCGCGTGCCCAAAGACTGTTGGAAACTTTTCCAAAAGCGCGACGTGTATCTGGTATCTCTGTCAGAGATAATAACCACTGGTACTCCATGCAGAGATACAATTTTATCAACATACAATTGGGCTAACATGTCAGAACTATAAGTTTCTTTAATGGGTAGGAAATGTGCTGACTTAGTCAGTCTATCTACTATCACCCATATAGTATCATTTCCTTTCTTTGTCTTTGGTAACTTGGTGATGAAATCCATTGTCACCATTTCCCATTTCCAAGTGGGAATCTCAGGCTGTTGTAGCAAACCTGACGGCTTCTGATGTTCAGCTTTGACTTGCGCACACGTCAAACATTTAGCTACATAGGCAGCTATAGACTTCTTCAAGCCTATCCACCAGTAGTTTGCCTTCAGATCCTGGTACATCTTATCAGCTCCAGGATGAACGGAATATTTAGAACTGTGGGCTTCCTGGAGGATAACTTCCCAAAGTCCTCCATAAACTGGAACCCATATTCGTCCATTTAACCTTAGGATTTCGTCCTTGCCATAGGATAATTGTTCTTCAGTTACTCCTAGCTTTTCATCAGGATAGTTAGCTTTCAATATAGCTTCCTTCTGCGCAGCTAACAACCTTTCATTCAAACTATTCTTGATCTCAATGCTCTTGGCATTGATTCTAATCGGCTTTACTCTTTCCTTTCTACTTAGGGCATCAGCAACTACATTTGCCTTGCCCGGATGGTATCTTATTTCACAATCATAATCATTCAAAGTTTCCATCCAGCGTCTTTGCCTCATGTTCAAGTCCTTCTGGTTGAACAAATGTTGAAGGCTTTTGTGATCAGAATAGATCACACACTTAGTTCCATACAGGTAATGCCTCCATAGTTTTAGTGCAAATACAACGGCACCCAACTCCAAGTCATGGGTGGTGTAATTCTTTTCATGCACTTTTAACTGACGTGAAGCGTAGGCAATGACTTTGCCTTTCTGCATAAGCACACATCCCATACCGGTGTGTGATGCATCACAATACACTATAAACTCATCAATTCCCTCAGGCAACGTCAGCACAGGAGCGTTGCTTAACTTCTGCTTCAGAATGTCGAAAGACTCTTGCTGCTTAGGCCCCCAATCAAACTTGCTATTCTTGCAAGTGAGAAGAGTCAGGGGTGCTGCAATTCTTGAGAAGTTTTCGATAAATCGCCTATAGTATCCTGCCAGTCCTAGAAAGCTGCGAATCTCCGTAGGCGTCTTCGGCTCTTGCCAGTTCATGACAGCTTCAACCTTAGCGGGATCTACTTGGATACCACGCTCACTAACCACATGTCCAAGGAATTGGACTTCACGAAGCCAAAATTCACACTTTGAAAATTTGGCAAAAAGCTTTTCTTGATGAAGCAGTTCTAGAATGCAACGGAGATGCTTCTCGTAGTCAGCTTGGCTCTTCGAGTAGATAAGAATGTCATCGATGAAGACAATGACGAATTTATCCAAATAAGGTTTGCAGACGCAATTCATAAGATCTATGAATGCGGCAGGTGCATTAGGGAGCCCAAAAGGCATCGCTAGGAACTCGTAATGACCAAACAAGTCCTAAATGCAGTCTTGTGTACATATTCATCCTTTACTTTCAATTGATGATAGCCTGACCTCAAATCGATCTTAGAAAAGTAGCTTGCTCCTTGCAATTGATCGAACAGATCGTCGATCCTGGGCAAAGGATACCTATTCTTGATAGTAACCTTATTAAGCTCACAGTAATCGATACATAAACACATCAACCCATCTTTCTTCTTGACGAACAAGATTGGTGCTCCCCATGGAGATGAGCTAGGTCTAATAAAACCTTTGGCTAACAAATCATCTAGCTGCGTCCTCAATTCCTTCATCTCTGTTGGTGCTAACCTATAAGGTGCTCTCGCAACAAGCGCTGCTCCAGGGATGATGTCAATTCTAAACTCCACTTGTCTATCTGGTGGCAAGCCAGGTAGTTCTTCAGGGAAAACTTCAGGGTATTCAGAAATGACTGGAATGTCTTCGATCTTGGGCTTCTGCTCATCAATGGTTACCTGTGCCATATAAATGACACAACCCTTCTTCAGACACCTAGATGCCTTGAGCATAGACACTTGCTCAGGCAGTCCATACCGGGTATCTCCTTGAATGGTAAGTGACTCACCAGATGGAGTCTTGACTACCACTTGCTTCTTATTGCAAACGATCTGGGCTTGGTTATGCGATAACCAATCCATGCCTAATACTATATCAAATCCGGCTAACTTCAAAGGAAGCAAAGACATAGGAAAAGAGTGGTTCCTAATGGATATAACGCATCCATCTAACATGGTTGACGCGGTTTCTATGGTTCCATCAGCTAACTGCACCTCATATTTCACTCTTAAGGTTCTAACAGGTAGGTTTAATAACTTACAGAACTTATCATCAACAAAAGACTTATCTGCTCCAGAATCAAATAACACTCTTGCATAGACATTGTTTACGAGAAAGGTACATGTGATCACATTGTCATCCTGAATGGCTTCCTGTGCGTTCATCTGGAAGACCCTAGCATTAGTCTTCTTGGCTTCCTCAGGCTTCTTGGCGTATTTAGGGCAGTTAGTCTTAATGTGCCCTTTCTCATTGCAGCCGTAGCAGGTAGCATCTTTGATCCTGTTGCAGTTAATAGTCTTGTGCTCTTTAGACTTTCATAACCCACATTCAGGTGATCCCGATTGAGACTTGGTCTCAAGCCTGCATTTTCCAAAGTGGCGTTTTTGGCAAGTCGTGCACTTTGGCTTTTCCTCTGATCGCTGATTGCCTTTGTTGGACCCTAGACTCTTTATTGTGGTCTGTGTTACCTTTATGCTTCTTCTCAGATCTTCGTGAGGTATCATCCTCACACTTCCTCTTACTCTCTTCAGAGTTCTTGAGTGATCTTAGCCTGACCGCATCTAAAGTGAGGGACAAGGATAGATCAGCTGCTGATCTAAAAGTAGCAGGTCTTGAAGCCTTAACACTGGCTTTGATTTCTGGGGCTAAACCCCCAATGAAGCGAGCAATCCTTTTGGGTTCCGGGGTTACCAGATACGGAACCAGTCTGGACATGGTATTGAAACTGGTGAGGTAAGCCTGACAATCTAAATTCCTCATTACCAGTGATAAGAAATCTGACTCAATCCTTTCCACCTCATGCTGCGGACAATAATTCTCCTTAATGAGGACTACAAACTGTTCCCATGACATATTGTAGAGTGGGATCCTCCCAGCAGCTTGAATGAGAGACTTCCACCAAGCTAATGCCTCTCCCTTGAACGATTGGGATACATGCTTCACTATATCCCTTTCAGCACAACCGCTGATATCAAAAACAGTGTCCATTTCATCTAACCAAGTCATACAATCTATTGCCCCTTTCTCCCCAGTGAAATCCCGGGGTTTGCAGGAAACAAAGTACTTATAAGTACAGGACTTGGTACGCGCTCCATCATCGAACACTATCCTCTTGGATGGAACACTGTGTTGGTTTGAGGAATGTTCAACATTCTCTTTCTTGGGTTCATCTTTCTTAGAGGGTGGCTTGCTGTGAGCTTTTGAATGAGTCTTAGGAACAGACTTAGAGTGGGGTACTGAAGAAGTTCTACTATGTGTCCCACTAACCTCCTTGAATTGCTCCTCTACAGCTTTAGATACAGCTGTATCAATCAGTGTACGGAGCTCTCCTCTAGTTATATTAATCCTATCGTCATCGTGTTTTTCCAGAGGATGACTATCACTTCCTCTGATCTAGCCATGTAGCTTTAATTTCTACATAAAATCAAACGAGGACAAGGTTTATACGGAAGCTTATATAGTTTTATCGTTTTAAACGATTTATTAATCATGGTTTTTAACACACACGCTAGTTAATAATTATTCAGGATCTTTATCATAACCCTAATTATAAGTTAATAATAGACAAATTTAATTTATAAGCCCTGATTTTATGGAATCGAGGCATTAAGGTTTGAATCAAAGTTCATTACCTTTTCTTGACAGGGAGTTGTAGGCTACCACTGTCTTTAGTCCCAGAGGACGTTAATTATAGCCCGTGGGCACTTCATCCTTAAGGGATGATTATTTTAATAAGGGATTTAGAATAACCTAATCTAAGAATGACTTATGTGATTTTATCGAATCACATTTGTCAAGCATGTTAATATGCTTTCAGATGTTTAACAAGGATTCGAATCTTTTGAATAGGTTTTACCATCTTGGCCATGTCTGCAATGACATTTAAGCTAGGTTTTACCCTTAAGATTCTTTTTAATATTTAACGCAGAATAATCCTAAATTGAGATGTTAACAAGGATCTGAATCTAATTGTGGAACTACCATCTTGGCCCTATCTTTAGGTGACATATGGCTAGGTCTTGTCCTTTTTAGATTTTGCCATTTTATTATAATGGTAGATCTTATAATATAGGAATCTAACCGTCCCATTAAAATTTAAACAAGTACATGGTTGCCCTAAACGGGACTTCTAACAGAAAATGACTTGCCCATGCAAGGGCTAATCAGAAAATAACAAAGGAAACAAAATATAGCGAATTAGGATTTGTCCTATGTTCTTGTCTAGACTCCAAGAGTGTGCAACTGTGTAACTGAGATTAAACACAAAAGGCTAGCGTTTAATTCACTCAGTGTTGGCTCTGATACCAACCTGTCACACCTCGATATTTCCACGTATTATCGGTGGGCCCGGTGGGGAGTATCGTGACGTAGTTGATATCATCATAGTCAAACAACACAAATTATAAATGCACAGCGGAAGAAAAAGATAGATTCATTTCAACTTGAATAAATTGTAATATTAAGTATCATAAGATAGTTGAAACAGATCCACAGGCGGATCAAATAAAAAGGAAAACTGTTCAACAGACTTTGACATCTAGAGCTTGCGAGACTTGATTATTGATGCCTGGAGTAGCCAGCCTACTACGTATAGTACCTACACTTAGCCTTTTTGGAAAATACGTCAGTTTACACTGGTAAATACAACTTAACTGACTCATTTTGAAAAGAGTTTGAAAATTGATTTGATGCACTATTGCAAAAATATTTTTATAACTTGGGACAATTATTTGAAAATAATCTTGTATACAGTTTTACTCATTTGTCGTCCATTAGGGCCGGTTTGTAGGGCCGGACTTAAGTTAACTGACACGCCACAGGTATAATGCCCACAAGGTTAATTCCTTTAAGTGGGTTACCATCTTTTACATAATGCATCTGTCAGGTGTCCGCCTACACCCCGTGCTTAGGTCGTGGCCATTTCTTGAATGATGCCAAGGATATCCGGGACATGGTCATTTAACCCCCAAAGGCCATACACCAAATAATACATATTAAACAGGTTATGTAAATACATCAATCACAATACGATTTAAATGACTACATACACCCGACCAAGCGGTACTTTTATAGTACCGTATCCCAAGCCCGTATAGGGAAAATAAGTTAAGAGTATTTACCTGAGCAAAGTATAAATGAAATATACCAAGTGCACGTAGCTTTTACTGGGCTCCTAATCTGGAAGGAAGGTTTTTAATAACCTATTAGAATCCTAACGGGTCTTTAATTAAGCCTAGACTTAGACCGAATAGTTTTCAAAAGGAAGACACGGTTCAAACGCATGATAAAGCGAAGACCGATTTACATTGTGGTTTTGACCCGACAAGCTTGCATGCTTGTTTAATATGGGTAACTTAAACACATTCTGGATTTTGAGACAAAAACGATATGGTTTGACCCGTTTCGGCTAATATATGCAAACTAGTTACATAAGCCGATCCGAACGCGAAATGTGCGTAACGAGTAACCACAAGAGTCATATACAAGTTTCCTAAGTTAATATGCCTTAATATGTTGTGACATCAGTAAGATATCTTCTATTATGCCCCAAATGAATTTAAACTCAAATTATGCCCCGTAGGGGCATTTTGGTCATTTAAAGGTTATAAAAGAGTTTAATTATAATTCTGAGTTTCGGGTCTGATGTAATCAGTAAAAATACTTAATTTACTAAGTTATATCAGTTGGGTATAACCTATATGTGAAATTTATCATTTCTAACCATACTATGCACCGAAAGGGCATTTTGGTAATTTCACCTAAGGTTTAAAGGTCAAAACTGGAATTCTGAGTTTAAAACTTTTGCTTACTGATAAAGTATAAAAATTTACTTAAAACATCAGTAGGTATCAAGTCTTATATGTCTAATATGGTTTTAATACATACTATGCGTTTAAAACGCTTAAAAACACTTAAAATGGCGATTTTGAGCTATTTCCGGGTTCCAGAAGGCTTAAAATATTCTATTTATCATATTAGATCAGTAGAAAAAGGTTTGGTATCAAAAGGTTTGGTAAAACTCATTTTATAGCTTAAAAGGGTAAAACCGACAATTACCGAATTAAGCTTAGAACTCTAGGCTATGATCAGCCTAAAAATAAATAAAAATCTCCAAAAATCCCAAAATATTATTTTACATCAGTAGGTATAAAGTTTGGTATCAAAAGTTGGGTTTAGATAGGCTAAACGCTAATTATTTGGTTTAATTACTAAAAAGCTTTCTAATTACGCTAATGAGCATAACTCTTAATCTAGACCTCAAACTGATGTAAAATTTTAGGGACAAGTTTATAAATCAGTAGTGAAGGTTTCTATTCTTTCACTTTTTCAAAAATCACATTTTAAGGTGATAAGGGCATAATAGTCAACAATTAGGCGATTAACGGAAACATGCATATAAATCGGATAACTAATGAACCAAGTTGTATAATCACAGAGGGTTATACTTATAGGTAACTTGGTCCTATTAAGGCTCTAAGGCATTCCTAAATCATGCTTAAACGGGTCAGAACTGAAAGTCAAAGCAGAAGTCAAACTATGCGACTTTCGGTCCCGAACCGAGCCTAAACTGAAAATTGTCGAGTTGAACATGTTTAGACATGTTCTTACATTAATTACCAAGTTAAATTAATGTCAAAACAGGTTGCATAGCTTCTACATTACTAATTATGCATTTATTTGAAAATTAGCTTTCTGTTGACTTTTTAATATCAAGTTTGACCCGACAATTGACCTAGTTAGAGTGGGAATCAGGGGGTGCCCTTTTAAGGGTTTATTGCCCACATAATTACCAACTCATAGGTACTTTTAATTTGGAATTTGACTGGAGAAATTAAGATTAATGACGAAGTCAAATCTTAATTACGACGGTTTGACTTTACGCTAATAAACTAAGCAAAACTAAATTAAGAAAGGTTAAATACACTTACAATAGTCCTAAGCACGACTAATGATTACTAGGAATGAGTCTTGAGCTCCAGGAACCTCCAAGAAGTGAGTTGTGAAGTTTACAAGTGAATGAGCAATGAAGAACCCAAATTCATGGCCCTTATATAGGTTTCTAAGTGCAATTTGATCATGCCAAACAAGTCTATGAATGAATCCAGATGATTACAAGTGTCCCTAGACCTTTTAAAACCATCAAACAAGCTCCAGGTATTGAAAACAACCCTCATAAGTCGGTTAAATGGACTGAACTGGCAGCTGTGTTGAATTTCTGATACTGGGGGACTCTGGCGGCCCGCGTAAGGATCCATAGGGACCTTACGCACCCCGTGTGAGGGTCTGATCCGGTTACAAAGTTTCAAATATTGCACATTTGGTCCCTGGTCCTTCCAAACTTGATTTTAAGCTCATTTCTTGCACTTTAAACCCCCAAACTTGACTTTTAAGGACCCCAAGTTATAAACCAACTTTGTTAAGTCCCCGGTTATTCATACGTTCACCAAAAAGTCTTAAATTTCAATATTGACGCTTTTAACCCCTCGTATACGAATATTGTCATAACTTTCTCATACTTAATCGAAACCTTGTGAAATTTTTATCACACATTCTTGTGAGTATAATTAACCATTACAAAGCTTTGGGTTTGCTAAAAGGTCACTCAGAGGTATACTTTAAACATGTTGACTCATTTAACCCCTGTAGTTTGTAATTCCTCACTTTCTTTCACAATTAGCTTCGTATGATCCATGACTCATTCGTTTAAGGGTATAAACATCATCTGGGGCTATTGAAAGATATATTAATTCATTGTTGACATTTTGAACCCTTATATTCACATACTTTCCTTGTTTGTCAACTTTAGTCCTTCGTAAGAAATCTTTTACACGTTCAAAGCTCATGACACGTGTCAATACATTATTGGACATGAATTTTCGAGGTGTTACATTCCTTCTTGACTCAGACCAATATGGCTGAGGGTAGTGTTGCCTCTAAACGAGGGACATGCCACAATAACTAAAATAATTTCTTAAAAATCCCAAAGCGAGGAAATTATCAAAGGATACATAAATGACAAGTCGGATCCAAGTGATTCTATCTTGTCTATCTGTTTTATTTATTTGTTCTGTTTCTTTATTTTATTTATTTTTAAACAAAAACAAAAAAAAATCTCTATATTTGTTCAGATTAGACGTCGACAATATTCCGATATTAAAAGCTCTTGTGTCATTGGACGACCTCGGTATCTTACCATCACTATACTACGCCAACGATGGGTGCACTTGCCCTAGCGTGTTTTAGAGAGTGATTGTTTTATATCGTGTTGTAAAAAGTTAAAGCTTGATTAAAAGGTAAAAAGGTAGTAAAAATACATCTAAAATTCAGTACACTCCACATCACGTCAGCTGGCTTCAAAGTTTGGTTTTTTTTTTGGGCGTTTCCCTGGGAAACTATACCGCCGGCTGCCACTTGACAGTCGTTGTGCCACCACAAGAGCAGAACTCTCTGGTGTAACACACGCTGGGACGAAAACCCGGTTGGGCTCGGGAATCGAACTGACAACCTCACACAAGGCCTAGTCCAAATCCTTCATTGTCTATATCCGCCCCAATATGACACAAGTGAGAATTGAACTTGAGTCTCCATTGGAAAACCCAAACTTCCTACCACTAGACCACAAGTGGGGGGATGAATGTTTGTAAGTTAAGTGTTGAGTTTTTAAGTTGAATGTTGAATCTTGGGATAATTCATTTAAGTGCATGTTGAATTTTTGTAAGTTAAGTGTTGAATGTCTGGTGATAATTGAGTGTGTAAGTTGAATGTTGAGTTTGTAAGTTAAGTGCAATGTCGGTTGATAACAACTTTGTTGCTGCAAGCTACAGTGTTAATAAATTTGAACTTGTTTATAATATTTATAATTGTTATTAGTGTTTGGAGCTTGAGGTTACTGTGGAATCTTGGAAGTTGATAGCGTTTCGAACTGAACTTGGAAGTTGCAGTGTTCCAATTTGGAGGGAAAAAGGATACCATCAAGTAGGGGTCGCATGTGCTTTCACAAATTAGGTATATTGGTCTTTTTACGTCATTTTAAACAAATACTTAACAACTGTTACACCGAGGGACTCATAGTGGTAAGAAAATGCAACCATTGGGGCTCAGATAGTATGAAAATAAGTTAAAGGCTCAAGATGTCATTTCATGTCAACCACGCAAATTGTGTTTTACTAAAACTTAATATGTTTTCAATAAAAGGCGGGCATAGGCCCTTGATGTCGTGATATGTTGCAATATGGGACATGCTGTATTTGCCTTACTTTCAGGTCCAAATTCTTGTGTATGTGTCCTTGATTTTGAATTTCAATATCACCTTTATTTTCACTATCTGATTTGATTATATTATACGTGTGATACGAGTTTCACTAGTTCTTGCGTTTATCGAGTTGTTTACTTTTAAGTTTCCCTTCTTAATTTTTTTTTTTTATTCATAGGGTTAAATTTAGGTTTTCTTCCTATCAAAAAAGAGTTTGATATAATAGCCATTTTATTTATTTAAAGGATTATTGTTTCTTCTCTAAAAGCGTATTTTTACCTCCAAAATTTGGTGCTAAGTCATTCTAGTTTCATATGTGTTGCAACTTGGTGATACGAGGTCATTAGAACATGGACATAGTTTTGAAGAATATAAGAAGCAACGTGTTGTGAGATGATGTAAAGTTTTATCATTATGCGGTCCAATAGTATAAACTAAAATTAAACTTAACCAACTAGTGTCGTAATACTGTACGGGCTTGTCCCACCAGGCCACCATCATATAATCGGTATTATTTTCTTCGGTGCTAGCTTTTTTGCTAGCATGATAATGAGATCTACTATTAAAAAAGCATTGATTAATATGAAGTCTTTAAGTTGAGAGTACATACTAGACATGTTGAATTGTATACGTGAGTTACTAAACTTAACTATAATATGTAAACTAACTAATCAACATTTAACCTACATATTAAATGGGATACTTGACATTATTATTGATCAAACTTCATCCACAATCCACATCGATCATTGGGTTACACTACAAGAATAATTAGTATTGGTGGCAACAGTATTAGCGGCGACTTCATATGTGTCGCCGCTAAAGGGTTCAATCCGGGTCAAGGGTTACTGAGCATTTATTGGCCGTTGGATGAAGATCTGATCCAACGATCAGGGTAATGTCTGATAGTTGTCGCCGCTAAAGGGTTTTAAGCGGACAAAACCCTTCCACTACTTGAAAACTGCTACTATTTCCACGTCAATTTCCGTGGGAAATCCGTGGGTAACTGCGTTTACTCACGGATTTCCCACGAAAATGGGTTGTGGGAATTCTCTTCGTGGGTAATTTTTTTCTGATGAAGTTCCTACGGATTTTCCTACTCCTTTCCCACACAAATGTTTCGTTAGAATTCTCCTACTTATTTCTCACGGAATTAATTTTCTTAACTTTCCGACGCATTTCCCATGGAATATATATTTTTTTAAATTTTGTGTTTAAATCTTATATATTTATATTTACTATAAAATATTTATTATATTTTAATTTTCTTACATAATTCCTACGAATTATTTTTCTTCCTACACATTTCCAACGGAATGTATACGTTTTCCCTACACAGTTCCTACGGAAATATTTTTTTCCCTACACAATTCCAACTAAATGTATTCATTTTTCCTACGCATTTCCTACAAAATTAGTTTCTTTCCCTACACAATTCTAACGGAATGTATTTTATTTTCCTACACAATTCCCACAAAATTAGTTTTTTTTTTTCTTACACCATTCTAACAAAATGTAATCTTTTTTCTTACACATTTCGTACGAAACTATCTTTTTTCCTACAGAATTCCAACAGAATCCAATGAAACCTGTTTAGTCTTTTTCCTACACATTTCTTACGGATACATTTAAAAATTAATGTAAAAAACAAAAAAATACCAGTTTTTTCCTGCTGAAAGATGCATATTGATAAATATTATTCGGAATATAAATTTAACAAAAATAAATAGCATAAATTCAGAGCACGTTTAAATTACAAATCATCAATTGTTAAACATAAAGATTCGAAATAAATAACAAAAATTCTGAGCCCGTTTCAATCACAAATCCACCGTTGCTAAATATAAAAATTCGGAATAATTAAAAACTACTATAATGACTAACGGGAGGCTGAAATTTTTTCATAAACTCTTCAAATTGTTTTTGCCTCTTTTCTTCATTTTCTTTCATTTCTTTTTCCATCTATTGCACTCTTTGCTCCAACTCTTGTCTAGCATCCCTTTCATTTGTAAGTTTATTTTTCATTCAACTAGGACTTTTTCAACCTAAATTGTTAAAACGAGTCAATAATCTAAGTTATTATCTTCTACAAATTAATTGTTAAAAACAAATTAAATTATAGAATTGCAATGGAATATGATAGATCAGTTCCGACATTGGCATTTACCACAAAATTCACACCTACCTCAGCCATCATGTCAAGTCGTCTTTGAACCACGTCGATTTTGTCTGGCTTCAAATTAGGAACCTTATACATCATCAATCCTCTGATTCGGTCAGCGCGCTCAAACACGACGACTGTATGGCCTATCCTATTTAGTTAACCTGCAAAAGTATGATCAAAATACTTTTAGTAAAAATTAATATTTATTCTTATAATAACCTCCTAAAATTGAAGTGGTATAACCTGGTAAATAAAACAAAATACTCAAGTGGGTCAAAAGGAAAGTTTTGTAGGTGTGAAGTTGGACATAAAAGAGCCAAACAAAATAGAACATATGCTACATAAAATTCGGTCCATATTCTTTATTTCGGTTTTTATTAGGTTTTTGAACCGAACCGACCCGAACCCGATCTCATAAGAATTACTGGAACCGACCGTTGTACCTACCTTATTCGGTTCGGGTCGGTTTGGGTATTTTTCGGGTCGGTTATTGGGTTTTATCGGTCCGGACCAAGATGAAGGTTATCGTATTACAACCAAGCATAAATGAAACAAGATGAAGGTTATCGTATTACAACCAAGCATAAAAAAATTAAAGTCGTTACGTAACACATGAGTTTGTATATGCACTTAAACGAACCATCTTTATGGCCTAGCTACATTTAACCACCTAAAAGTACCTTAAAGTCTAATATATATATTAACATTTCAGTCATTCATATAATATATATAATAATAACATTTCATCAGTTCACATAATTCATTAACTTATGACTATAGTAAACGAAATGCAACATTGCCAAACAATAGATCAGATCTAAGTACATAAACAACAAAATAAGTTCCATCTAAAATTGCATCAATGAAAATAAGATATTTTTAGTCAAAAAGGAAGGAAATGAATCGTTTACCGTCCCACTGGAAGATGCAAGAGCAGGTTTACCGCCATGGATTTGGGATCTAGCATCACTGATCTAACCTGAAATCAAACCACCATATCTAACATTAGAGTTATCAGATCTAACCTGAAATCAAACATGAAGAACTGATTGCTTACCACCGTCGATGTATACTTCGAACATAGCTTCGTCAATTGACCTGGTCGTCTTAGTTGGCCAGCATTGCTTTGTCCAATCGTAAATTACAACACCGCCACTCGATTGCTAGCATCTTATGTCCTCTCTATCGGAATAAAGAGGCACATGAATATTTAAACGGCTCTCGTTTCATCCCCAATCTCCTCTTTCCAGTTCTCACTCTGTGTTTTTGTTTGATTGTTAAGCAAATAAGGGTGTTTGGAAATAACTAGGGCTAAGAATAGAGGGAAAATGAAAAATTTTGAAAGGAGGATTACCGCGTGTATGTTATACCCACTCCACCACATATTGTTTTTAAATATAACATATTTAAAATTACTTTATTTTACTCTAAATAAGTTATAATAATATAACATATAATATTTTGTATAAAATTAATTGTTTTAAAATATCTTATATAAATTTAAATACACCGTCGTGTCGTAATCTATATTATGTGGTAAATATGATTCCTTAAGATATATATAATCTACTAAAATCTATTGTGATCTATTAAGTTCTAATATGGTCCATTAACACTTATATGACATATAATTGTTCATTGTGATCCATTTAGGCCCAGTATGATCCATTAAGACATCTTATTATTATGATCCATTCAGGCCCAGTACGATTCATTAACACTTATATAACATATAATCTACTAAAACCCATATTATTATTCGGGTCAAATATTTCAACCCTAACCCGACCCATATAAATTCGGGTCAACCCTAACCCGACCCATATAAATTCGAGTCCGACGGGTATACCCGAAACCCGACACAAATGAAACGGGTATACCCGATATCCGATGGGTATTGTGTCGGGTATGAGATTAGTTTTAAAATTTTTCGTGGGTATGGGATTAGGTGATACCCGACCCGATTACCCGAAACCACATACCCGTTTACCCGAACTATATATACCCGATCTTATACCTGATTTTTATAATTTATATTTTTATTTTCCTATAACACTTGTCTATTGGTGATTTATTTTAGTATTTTCATAATATGAAAAAATAAATTTTCTTTTAGTATATGCATTTGATAATAGTATTTATATTTTGTATGTTGCGAAGTCTATTACATACATGTATGTAAGTGTATAAGTATTATAAATTTATGATAGAACTTATATGTATGTAATGTACATTTTTTAACCAACTAAAAAGTTAGACTGTTATGTATGGGGCCGTTGTGGGGCGGTGCCGCCCCATCCTCCCATTTCCCTTGGAGCATCGGCGTCCTCTTCGTCTTGTTGTTGTCGTTTAAGCCGGGGCTCCCCTTCTCGCACACACATATACATACAACACACACACACATATATATATATATATACACATATATATGTCCCTCCTCCATTTCCCTTAGTACATCCTTGGAGGGGCATCCTCCATACCAAGTAGCCTTAATGGTCAAATGACGTTCACTAGATCAATTGGCCCCTCCGAATGTTGTCCCATGTAAGGTTTGTCTACTTGTGAACGAAACCTAACCTACGCCTTGCAGGGGAAATTAGCTAACCAGATTTAACTTTTCGCATTTAGGGGTAGGGGTGCTCCACTTTCCATCACTCACCACACCCAATCATCAAACGCCACGTCATCGAACTTGGTTCCATCACTAGTGATGGATTTTAGTGGGGTACCCATCACTCACCACACGCTCATCTCCACCAAACATGGTGCGGGGCACCTTCAATTCTTCACGCGTCATGGTGGACACTCGTTATAATGTTCACGCGTTTTTTCGATGGTGGCGGCCGTGTATCACGCTTCTCCACGCGTGAATTGTGCTTCTTCACGTTGTGCCCTGGGTGGCCTTAGTATGTAAAATTCGAAAATATAAAAAAATGTATAGTAGATTTGGTTGAGGAGGTTGTGTAACGGATTAACAAGTGGTTTTACTTAATGTTATTGTTATGTTAGTGCTCAACTCTCCAAAATACAATAATAATAGTGGACTTTAGCTAGTATTCTTGTGATCGGGTTAGTAGACGTTTTCTTTTATGGTTCATATTTTGGATTTGGTTCATCTCTGTAGCTAGTATTTATACGACACCGCCACCCGGTATATCAAATAAAAGAGAAATACTTAAAAATAATGTTGTGATATGCCCAAAAGGATATTACACTTGTTTTACATAGTTCGAAAACTATAAAGACGAATATCGATAAGGATTCAAATAGTACAGGTAACGGTACCGATTATTGTCACAGTTGCAAATTTTGACAATCAATGCGACATCAATTCCCCGGCTATGATGAACCCAATTTTCCGGTCGGTCGTTATTTGGGTCGGGAGGGTCCAACAACAATACTTTAATAAAGAATTACAAGTCGTACATGTCACACCCCCAAATTACCACATGCGGAAACCCCCGCGAGGCGTGTGACGTACCAGGATTCAAGCCACCAATCACATTGAACTCATAAATATATTTAAATAAAACTTCCATTCAATAACATAAAGTGTTACAAACGTTACATATCATTCATTGCATACAGCGGAAGCATAACACATTTGTTAAGTGTTTTGTAAACCATGTGTAAATAAACCATTAAGCTTGTATTGAGGTTCCATGTATCTCGACCCATGACCACTCCAGCATCCCAGACAGCAAGTCCCAATGATATAAACCTATAAACCTGCAAGCATGCAGACAAGTGTGTCAGACAACGCTGGTGAGTTCAAAGTTTGTTAACGTGTTTAGATACCAGTTACCAGATTAAAGCGTTTCACAGATTCGATGATTTGATTTGATGTTGTTATTAACTCGATTACCGTATGTGGCGACTAGATGTGAATGCCCAACCCCAATGCCTCCATTTAGGCATTGGTCATGAGGTCAAGGTATCAAACAACCTTGAATAGATGTAAGGGGTCTTATATGTACACGATGAGAATGCCCAACCCCAATGCCTCTAACTAGGCATTGGTCATGAAGTCCAGGTACTTAGTTCACGCCCGTCCTTTCGGCCCGGTGTGAGGGTGCCAAACCTAATAGCGCTATCAACTAAATACCTCGTTGCTTCTTCAACAACACGGTAGATGTATGGGGTCTTACATGATTTATACTGTGTTCAATAACCAACATCCCAAATAAATAGTTTACCCAGTATTCCCTTTAGAAACGTTTACCAGATGTCCCAAACCACCGGGACGCATGCTTAGAAAAGTGCAGTGAACTCACCTTAGGTTGCTCGGTTGTTACGTACTTTTACGCGTTAAATGTTAAGTCCGTTACATGCAACCTAATGTATACAAAACGTAAGTACACGTATGTTGGATCATGCAATACCCTAGTGTTTCCACACCACTCAAGACTTAAGTGACCCAAGTTAACCAGTGGTCATACAACAGTACCACGCAATGATATATATATATATATATATGCGTCCACATCTATTTAAACAGTTTGCCATCAAATACAATTACCATAGAAGGTTTTTTTTTATTCACATTGACAACTCCATATCTATATATTCATAGATTATTAAAATCACATCACAACAATATGCAATTAGTATGTACTTCTCAACACGTGCTGCATGTATATGGCCCCTACATCCTATCATAGACAATTAAATCAATTAACATAATTCTTTCAATGATCCATCGTCACCATGTATACCTAACCCATGAACTAAGTTTGCTACCAAGTACATAACCACTCTGTGTTTATTATATCATATCAACCACTATTGAAATCACATAATATATATCACATAATCAGAAATCATGAAATTAACAATCCTTATTCCAGCCAACTCAAGGATCCCTTATCGCACAGATGAACAACCGCCCTTATCGTGAAGCCGAACATAGACCCCTCGCCCGTTTTCCTAAATTGTCATCACGTATTGCACATGAATTCATAATCGTTCGATAATTTCCGTGCATACATAATTCACAAACTAAGTTTTCGTGGTAGTATCTAGACTTCTTTATGATCAATGTTAGCAAGCTTTTACATGATATCCTAAGTTAAATCATGATGCATCACGTACAATACTCAGACCTATTCACAATTGTATTTAATAACATATATGATCATGGTTTGCAAACATTAATCTGCTGCATGTTGTAATCATTCCTAATCCACATATTCGATAGCATGTACAAACACAACATAAAACACGTATAAACAATAACTCTCATACGTATAATTTACATGCCAAAATCAACATAACAGGGAATGCAAATAGATAAGAGGTGAACATACTCATGACTGTAGAAGTGTGTATGTGTGTGTTATTCTGTTGTTGCCTTTATCCTGCTCCGAGACCCGACACCCAGCCTCGGATGCGAAAAGAATCCACCAACATCACTACTGCCGCGGAGAGGAGAATCCCGACTGCCATTAACATCACCTCCACCGTTAGAGCATCTTTGTCGTCCATTCATCAACGATCATGGCCAACCGTCATCATCGAGACCCCCCCTGGTCGTCGGTCATCGGAAAATAGCTTCTGCCGCCACATATACCGCTGATGATGATGACTGAATTGCGGGTGAAAGCAAATGCTGAGGAAGGTGTTATTTGGGGTGTGGTCTGTCGGGTAGTGTGACGTCGGCGTGCTGCCAGAATAAAGAATCCCACGACCGGAATTTCTGGATTGAGGGAGCAGAGGAGTGTTTTTAGAGAGAGGCTAGGGTTTTTGTTTCTAAATATTTTTTTTTTGAAAGATGCATGAGATCCATATATTATTTTTGTGTGTGTTTCAATAAGTGGGCCGAACCTTTAGGGTTTCATGGGTTCAGTATATAAACAACGCAAACAGGGCCGGCCACAACTGGATGTTTCATCGAATTCCATTATGGCGAAATACCAAGTGTGGTGAAACTCCATTTTTTTTGAGACTTATACTTAACAATATACAATTCATTAATGACATCAAAAGACAACAATAACATCAGCGGATATCACCATCATCGAAGGCCACACACAAAGTCAACATCACTTGAAGTTTGTTTTTGAAGAAACATCATTATCACGTGGCCACCATATTCAACATTAATTTTATTATATTACTAATTTTATTATATTAACCATATTAATGACGATTTGGTCAACCGTGTATCCCGCTTACTAAGATTAATCTTGCACCATGAGCGGCTAAACCTTCAGTGGACACTTCGGGTGAATGATTCTTGTGAGACACTATTAATTCTAGTTACAACCAATCATCACACAAATCACACAAATCATTCAGATAAACTGTACACACGACAACATGTAAATCATATAGTAAAAATAGGGTTGTGAAGTCAGTGAGGTGTATAGGGAAACCTTGGAATCTCGGGTTGTCACATCATCCCCAACTTGAAAGAAATTTCGTCCCGAAATTTGACAAGCAGTTAGTCTAAAACGGCAAAATGTTAACTCAGGATGACTGGATTTTCCGCGAGTACCACATCATCCCCAACTTGAAAGGGAATTTCGTCCTGAAATTCGCCAGTTGCATTTAGATTGGTCAGTTTGGAATAAGTGAGGGTTCTTAAACTTCATTTGATCCTCGCGTTCCCACGTAAACTCCGGTCCACGTCTTGAGTTCTAACGAACTCTCACGATCAAGTTTGACTATGCTAATGAATCTTGACGTCCTGATCCATGATTTAAGTAGATTTCTTGACAACTGCAACTTGTCATTAACCTCAGACTCTAGTAAGAATATCACAGGCGTTTTATCGGACAAACACTTCCTTGGATTTGAGACATTAATGGCATCGTGTACGTTACCCAATTCGTCGGGTAACCCGAGTTTAAAGGCCATGCCACTGATTCGTTCCAGAAGTCCAGATGTCCCAACGTATCGTAGACTAAGCTTGCCATTGTTTCCATAGTGTATCGCACCCCCCAGGGTGAGACTTCCGCTACGTTCGTCTTCAGCGAACTCCCAGTGTTCCCTAAGGTTATCAGCTTCCCTGACGGTCACATGTTGCCGTCAAACGATTTCCGATCTGGACAATCTTCCCATGAGGTTCGAGTACAAACTCGGGATCGGTGATTAAATTGTCACCCACCTTAGTCCAACAAGGAGATTAGCGTATTGTCCATGCAATGCCTCAAACAGAGCTGTCTGAATACTAGAATGGTAACTACTACGGTAGAACTCAGCCAAAGGTATGTGTCCTTCCAAATCTCACTAAGTCAAGCACACATGCTCGCAGCATGCCTTCGAGTGTCAAGATGGTTCGTTTACTCTAACCGTTGCCCTACGGTGATAAGTAATGCTCTTGTCCAGATGTGAGCCATGGGTGTTGCTTATTTCCGGTCATAAATCAGGTATAGCTCAAAATCAAAAGGTAATAGAAGCTGGCACCTCGTGCCTAAAAGCCGCCTCTCTCAGAGGAACATTCACAGCTTTGAAGTCTCGTCAGTTTCCTTACTTGAAAGAAAATGTGCTGATAGCATGAGACAATCAACGATCACCAGGTGTAACTGTTTCCATTTCGAGTTGTAAGCAGACTTGTGACAAAATCCATGGCAGTCTGTTCTCATTTCCATATGGGTGTTTCTGGTTGCTGATACTCCACCTTGACTTTCCCTCAAGTTAACGTCATTCACATACGTAGCTAGGCGGGCCTTCATGCCCTATCACCAGTACAAGATCCTATAGATCCTAATATCTCTTATCAAAACCCAGACGACTAGAATATCGAGGTCGGTGTGCTTTGTTCTCCACGAGTTCCCTACAGTTGCCGTATAATAAGACCCACATTTGTTCCAGGAGGTAGCGCATCTCATCTGACCTGCCAAAGGTTGCTTCTCCATGCCCCGGATGGATTCACTTGAAACTTCTCTTCCTTCAGTTCTCCAGTTTGAACTGAGCGAGTCTGATCAGGTAGGTTAGAGTCGATAGTGAGCTGCAAAGCTCACACACGTTCGAGTTCCACGGTCGTAATCCTCTAGAAGTTCTATCCAGCGATGCCCTTAACCGATTTTGCTTTTCCAAGTCCAGGGTACACGGGAGGCCCTTGTGCTCGGTCTAAGTAACGCATTCGGTACCGTCCAAGTAATGCCTCCAAGTAAATCCATAAACCACGGTTTCCTCTGTAGGTTGCGTGTCATGCAGTTCTTCTTTGTAATTCCATTACGTAAGGCATCACTATCTTGTGTTGCATCGGCGAGTAACTGGGACTCTGATTCGATTCATCCTGGTATACTACTAAATCACCCACACCCTCGGATAAAGGCGATGCTCAGAGCACTTGCAGAGTTGGGATTCGAGAGCTGAAAAGACGTCCTCCTGTTTTGTTTTCCACGAACACAGCACCCTACTATGTCAAGGAGATTAAAGCTGCGCGATCTTCGAAAATCCTGGGATAAATCTGCGATAGTATCTTGCGAGACCAAGAAATTGTTGTACCCTCGATGGGATCTTTGGTGTCGATCAGTTTCTAATAGAATGGATCTTAGCGAGATCCACTTGAATTCCCACTTCGTTGATTTCATGACCAAAAATGTACTTCTCGAATCCAAAAGATACAAATACCGCCCATGTTGTTCCCTTCGTCTGGAAATGATCCAAAACGTCATCAATAAACACAGTCGATTCATGTGGTCCATAAAGCTGCGGGTGTGTTGGTTAGCTCGATGGTCATGGTGTACAAAGTCGCAATGGCCGTATTGCGTTCGATACGCCGATCCAAGAACATTCTCCTTTTGGACTTCCTTCTGATGGAAGCTCGTTTGTTAGGCAGTCCTTGAATAGAGGTTTGACCTTCGCAACTGGTCAACAGGTTGTCAATACATGGTCGAGACAAACGGTTCTTGGCTATCACCTGGCTGAGTTATCGATAGTCAGTATACATGTCCAACAATAAGGCTCATCTTCACAGATAAAATCGGGGCTCCCCAGAGCGAAAACTAGGTCCGACAAAACTCTTGTCCCACAGTTCCTGTAGTTGATTTAACAGTACTTGCGACCCTCCTGGCGCAAGACGGCAAGAAGTATGAAGAATCATGGTTGCCTCTGGCGCGGGATCAAACTGAGAGTCCCTGTAACAGTTGTGGAAGTAAACCTGAAAGTCCCTCGAGTAGCTCACCAAAGGAATCACAAACAATTGTTGGATCCTCGATCCTCTCTTTCTCATTCAGTAACGGTTGTCGACGTAGCGGGCTAATCCTGCTGTAGGCACTTCTGGGCCTTCTTTGCTGACATGGTGCTAACCTTTACACCATTTTGGTACTTTAGAGTATATAGCGACACTAAATTTCTTCTCACAGGGTACGTCTGCGCGATATCCGGATAACCAACCAACCAACACTAACTACTGCGTCGAAACCATCAAATATGGTAAAAAGAAGGTCGATGTCGAACACTGTTTCCACAAGGTCGAGTTTGCATCACAACGAACATATGAGGTTTCATTTGACTTGCCATCTGCCGACTCCACAACAGGTTCGGTTTCAAGAAGTATCAGGGTCAAATAGAACAGAGACGAAGCGATTGGCTACCCATCCAAGCTACCATGTTGCTACTACGCCTGGCATTGCCTATGCCAACCATAAATGCCTTTCCACGGGTACCACTTCCAGTGTTGTTGTTACGGTTGCGAGGATTCCCAATGCTGTCATTATTCCCTTCGTTGATGACGTCTTAACAACAGTCAATCCTTGCCAATGTCACCTTCGTTTCCTACATGCACGAGTACCTTGATGTTGCCATGACTGATGCCTCTAATGTCGTTGCTTGAAACGGAGTCCCACGATCTTCCACCGACAGGGTCCATTTTTTTCACATTCCGTGTCACGTCCTAAGACGCTACTCATTGTGCTGGCAGTTTCACATTCCACATCGTAGTCGATTGTCATCGCTTATGCCCCGATTGATTCGTAAGAGTTGACTCTCATGAGTCGCTGACTAGGGTTAAGGATTCGACTGAAGTCATTTTGCTGGTGTCCGTTTCCGGTTACCAGGGTCGTTCTAATTCTGAGGTCGATAAAGTATTACATTCATCCTCTTGTCCATCAATCTTGCAAGTCGATTAAGTAATTCGCGGCATGCTGCTGGCGTGTTGCAGAGGTGATCGCACTCGGAATCTAAGGTGTCAGTATGTTAAGTTCCATCAAACGACGATAACTGAGAAAGGTATAAGCCAATCATTCGACACGGCGGCATCCAACGCAGGGACGTTCGTACAAGCACCTAACATTCTACACAGTTCGCTAGGCGTTCAGATGGGTGTTCAAGTAATACCCGATAGCTTCGTGATTCGTAAGGATTCAGAGTGAAGTGAAAAGGTCACATTCAAGTAAGAGACAATCACTGCTATGACTCTTGTAGACCGTTGTGTTTCACATCGATCAAATAACAGAACGGAACCCCTTTTTCACTAGTTAAGCCTCACTGGGACTCACATGCACCCCACATTATTATTATGTGTGCACCCATAATAATATTGTGATTTGCATGCTCATCTCAGCTCATCCTAACTCATGTCAAATGGTTCCTCAAACTCGAGTAACAAACAAAGAGCATCACAAAACGGGAGTCATGAATGTTTAGGGAATTACCATCCTATTAATCACATAACACATGCAAGTAATACATGAATTCATACTATTGTGCTAAACGTGCAATCACATGCAATATCATATGTACGTGTTCACTAGTTATGTTGTGCAATGAGTAAACGAGAGACGAACCATGCTATCTGGAGCTGAGTGTCATGGTCGTATTCTTGTTTTCAGAACGGTTCGGTTATAGTCTGATTTTATTAAAAAAACGTTTTAAAACCAAGTTCACTATAACCAGTGGCTCTGATACCAAACTGTCACACCCCCAAATTACCACATGCAGAAACCCCCGCGAGGCGTGTGACGTACCAGGATTCAAGCCACCAATCACATTGAACTCATAAATATATTTAAATAAAACTTCCATTCAATAACATAAAGTGTTACAAACGTTACATATCATTCATTGCATACAGCGGAAGCATAACACATTTGTTAAGTGTTTTGTAAACCATGTGTAAATAAACCATTAAGCTTGTATTGAGGTTCCATGTATCTCGACCCATGACCACTCCAGCATCCCAGACAGCAAGTCCCAATGATATAAACCTATAAACCTGCAAGCATGCAGACAAGTGTGTCAGACAACGCTGGTGAGTTCAAAGTTTGTTAACGTGTTTAGATACCAGTTACCAGATTAAAGCGTTTCACAGATTCGATGATTTGATTTGATGTTGTTATTAACTCGATTACCGTATGTGGCGACTAGATGTGAATGCCCAACCCCAATGCCTCCATTTAGGCATTGGTCATGAGGTCAAGGTATCAAACAACCTTGAATAGATGTAAGGGGTCTTATATGTACACGATGAGAATGCCCAACCCCAATGCCTCTAACTAGGCATTGGTCATGAAGTCCAGGTAATTAGTTCACGCCCGTCCTTTCGGCCCGGTGTGAGGGTGCCAAACCTAATAGCGCTATCAACTAAATACCTCGTTGCTTCTTCAGCAACACGGTAGATGTATGGGGTCTTACATGATTTATACTGTGTTCAATAACCAACATCCCAAATAAACAGTTTACCCAGTATTCCCTTTAGAAACGTTTACCAGATGTCCCAAACCACCGGGACGCATGCTTAGAAAAGTGCAGTGAACTCACCTTAGGTTGCTTAGTTGTTACGTACTTTTACGCGTTAAATGTTAAGTCCGTTACATGCAACCTAATGTATACAAAACGTAAGTACACGTATGTTGGATCATGCAATACCCTAGTGTTTCCACACCACTCAAGACTTAAGTGACCCAAGTTAACCAGTGGTCATACAACAGTACCACGCAATGATATATATATATATATATATATATATATATATATATATATATATATATATATATATATATATATATATATATATATGCGTCTACATCTATTTAAACAGTTTGCCATCAAATACAATTACCATAGAAGGTTTTTTTTTACTCACATTGACAACTCCATATCTATATATTCATAGATTATTAAAATCACATCACAACAATATGCAATTAGTATGTACTTCTCAACACGTGCTGCATGTATATGGCCCCTACATCCTATCATAGACAATTAAATCAATTAACATAATTCTTTCAATGATCCATCGTCACCATGTATACCTAACCCATGAACTAAGTTTGCTACCAAGTACATAACCACTCTATGTTTATTATATCATATCAACCACTATTGAAATCACATAATATATATCACATAATCAGAAATCATGAAATTAACAATCCTTATTCCAGCCAACTCAAGGATCCCTTATCGCACAGATGAACAACCGCCCTTATCGTGAAGCCGAACATAGACCCCTCGCCCGTTTTCCTAAATTGTCATCACGTATTGCACATGAATTCATAATCGTTCGATAATTTCCGTGCATACATAATTCACAAACTAAGTTTTCGTGGTAGTATCTAGACTTCTTTATGATCAATGTTAGCAAGCTTTTACATGATATCCTAAGTTAAATCATGATGCATCACGTACAATACTCAGACCTATTCACAATTGTATTTAATAACATATATGATCATGGTTTGCAAACATTAATCTGCTGCATGTTGTAATCATTCCTAATCCACATATTCGATAGCATGTACAAACACAACATAAAACACGTATAAACAATAACTCTCATACGTATAATTTACATGCCAAAATCAACATAACAGGGAATGCAAATAGATAAGAGGTGAACATACTCATGACTGTAGAAGTGTGTATGTGTGTGTTATTCTGTTGTTGCCTTTATCCTGCTCCGAGACCCGACACCCAGCCTCGGATGCGAAAAGAATCCACCAACATCACTACTGCCGCGGAGAGGAGAATCCCGACTGCCATTAACATCACCTCCACCGTTAGAGCATCTTTGTCGTCCATTCATCAACGATCGTGGCCAACCGTCATCATCGAGACCCCCCCTGGTCGTCGGTCATTGGAAAATAGCTTCTGCCGCCACATATACCGCCGATGATGATGACTGAATTGCGGGTGAAAGCAAATGCTGAGGAAGGTGTTATTTGGGGTGTGGTCTGTCGGGTAGTGTGACGTCGGCGTGCTGCCAGAATAAAGAATCCCACGACCGGAATTTCTGGATTGAGGGAGCAGAGGAGTGTTTTTAGAGAGAGGCTAGGGTTTTTGTTTCTAAATATTTTTTTTTGAAAGATGTATGAGATCCATATATTATTTTTGTGTGTGTTTCAATAAGTGGGCCGAACCTTTAGGGTTTCATGGGTTCAGTATATA
Organism: Helianthus annuus; assembly: GCF_002127325.2. Classification (NCBI taxonomy): domain Eukaryota; kingdom Viridiplantae; phylum Streptophyta; class Magnoliopsida; order Asterales; family Asteraceae; genus Helianthus; species Helianthus annuus. The sequence continues at coordinate 164,256,962 of NC_035436.2, forward strand.
AACAACGCAAACAGGGCCGGCCACAACTGGATGTTTCATCGAATTCCATTATGGCGAAATACCAAGTGTGGTGAAACTCCATTTTTTTTTAGACTTATACTAACAATATACAATTCATTAATGACATCAAAAGACAACAATAACATCAGCGGATATCACCATCATCGAAGGCCACACACAAAGTCAACATCACTTGAAGTTTGTTTTTGAAGAAGCATCATTATCACGTGGCCACCATATTCAACATTAATTTTATTATATTACTAATTTTATTATATTAATCATATTAATGACGATTTGGTCAACCGTGTATCCCGCTTACTAAGATCAATCTTGCACCATGAGCGGCTAAACCTTCAGTGGACACTTCGGGTGAATGATTCTTGTGAGACACTATTAATTCTAGTTACAACCAATCATCACACAAATCACACAAATCATTCAGATAAACTGTACACACGACAACATGTAAATCATATAGTAAAAATAGGGTTATGAAGTCAGTGAGGTGTATAGGGAAACCTTGGAATCTCGGGTTGTCACAGTACATGCCCTAATAGACTATGTTGGAGGATTATATCATGTTGTATTGAGTGAAATATATCGTAACGAACAACAAGTCATACATGCCCTAACAGACTGTGTTAAGCCTTGATATATATCTTAATGGCTCGTGAAGGCCTTTATGTTGAAGGGTTACAACACATTGTATTGAGTGCTATTAGGCCATGGGGTATGGTGGGGCTTGGGTTGGGGCTTGAGTTGGGGCATTGGTTGACACGTGGAATGGGAGTCCCCCCACCACTCAAACCCATGCCCATGGGGTATGGTGGGGCTTGGGTTGGGGGCTTGGGTTGAGGGGCATGAGTTTGGTTTGGCCATTCAAAGCCTGCCATGTCACCTACTAGTCCGCCCCACGCCCGGCTTCAAACCCACGCCAATGTGGGCCACGCCCAAAACCCACGCCCAACCCAAGCCCCCGGGGTGGTGCCTTGGGCGTTTTACCCCAACCCACGCCCAAACCCCCGCCCCATACCCCACGGCCTTATATGGTAACGAAGAACTATTAAATTCGTTATTTTCCTACGAATTTCTGACAAATTGTTAAAAAAAACGTATTTTGTAGGAATTGTGTCGATATTTTCCTACACATTTCCTACAGATATTAATTAAAAACCATTCCGTCGGAAATCTGTTGGCAATTATGGCAAATTTCCTACGGATATTAATAAATTTGTTTTAAAAATAATACACATATAATACAAAATATATATTACAAAAAAATTATCAATTTCGTGAGTAATTTGTCGGTAATTTCTGACACACTTCCTACGAATAGGAAAATTGTTAAAATGAAACGTATTTCGTAGGAATTGTGTCGGTATGTTGCTACACATTTTCTATGGATATTAAATAAAAACTATGCATATTAATAAATTTATTTTAAAAATAACATATATTTTTTATAAATAATAAAACTTTATATTTTAATATCAGTAATTTCATTTTATTATAATGATAAATTGGATTCCTACGCATTTCCTACCGATGATTAAAATGAAAATGGATTCCGTAGGAATCCCGTCGGGAATTGCCGACACTTTTCCTACGCATAACGATTCCTACGAATTTCTGACTAATGGTTAAAATGAAAAACGATTTCGTCAGAGATCTGTCAGAATTTTCTTACATTTTTCCTACGCACACCAATTTGTCGTTTTTTTTTTTTGTCACAAAACTAAGACCCTTTCTAATACGTCGGAAGTTCGTAGGAAATGTGTCGCGATTTTTGTTCGTAGGAAATACGTAGGAAATTTTGGTAGGAATAATAGCAGTTTTCTAGTAGTGTTCATCCCTCCCATTCCCTCCATTCTATCCTACTATACCCCTTCACCATCGATCCGCCGGTCTCCGCCAGCCGTAATGCGGGGCTTTCGGTGTCTGTGAGCCCGTTCCAAGCTGTGCTCCGTCCACCCCACTCAAATCACCCAAGATTCCGGCCAACTCCACTCAATTCCAAGCACCTCTGTCACAACCCGATTCCCACGTGTATCACCGGTGGGCCCGGTGGGGGATTACCGTGACGTAGTTGGCAACAATATAGTCAAACCACACAATTATATAAATGCACAGCGGAAGCTTTAAAGATAAATATATACTTCAACCTCTGGTGGTAATATCAAATGTATTACAGAAGTCGAATGTATCCACAGCGGATAAAAATAATAATAAAATATTGTTTATTCAGATACGGCATCGAGTTTGCGAGACTATTCGTGATGCCTAGGAAGCTATTACCAGCCCATTTCGTATAGTACCTGCACTTAATCTTTTGGGGAAAAATACGTCAGTTTACACTGGTAAATACATTCAACTGACACATTTGAAAATGTTTATTTAAAATTGATTTGAATGCACAAGGCACAAACTCTTTTATAACTTGGGAAAATTATTAAAATCTTGTAAACGTATTACATGTTCTTTTATGCGTTCAGTAGCCCGGATCGTGCCGGGTTAAAGATTAATAGGCACACCACATTGCGTAAAACCGTAGTATAGAAACCAACGGCTACGTCTTTTAATTAAGTGTCGAAAATATATACCGGGTGTACGCCTACACCGGGATGTCGATGGTCGTGGCCATTTCGTAAAATGATGCCAAGGATATCCGGGACAACGGTCATTAACCCCCCAAAGGCTTTTAAGAAACAAAACTGTTTAAATGAGCTGATCATAATATTTAATTAACCACCTAAGCGATGGAAGATATGATGCTCAATCAAGCGGTAAATATTATACCGTATCCCAAGCCCATATAGGGGAAATAAGTTAAAAGTATTTACCTTTGCAAGTATTATTGCTTAATTTGATTATATCACCGATAGCTTTTACTGGGCTCCTAATCTGGAACGAAGGTTTTAATTAACCTCTTAGAATCCTAACGGGTCTTTATATTGGCCGTAGCCTAGACCGGTTAGTTCCGGAATATAAATATGGTTTAATCGCGTGAAAGGCGAAAACCGAGAATGGAATGTGATTCTGCCCCAAACAAGTTTAGAGACTTGTTTTATATGGGTTCAATGTTCACACTCTGTATTTTGGGGTCAAAATAATATAGTTTGACCCATATCGGCTAATTTATGAAAACTAGTTTCATAAGTCGAACCGTGCGCGCAATAGGCGAAACGGTTAACCATGAGAGTCTTACGCTTATTTCCTAAGTCAATATGCCTTAAAGAGGTTGTGGTATCAGTAGGATACCTTCCGTGGTGCCCGTAACGAGTTTAAGTTACTATTATGCCCCGTAGGGGCTTTTCGGTCATTTTAAAGACTTTTAAAGAGCTTTTCGAGTTCTACAGGAAATCTGAGTTTCCCGAACAGTTTATAAAGTCTAAAATACTTTATTTATTATTTAAAATCAGTAGCAACTGGAATCGGGTCAAAAGACCTTGTAGAACTCAAGTTTTGGCCGAAAAGGGCATATTTGGTATTTACCGAACCGTAGCCATAACCGCAGGTTATGAGCAAGGTAAAAATTATTAAAAATCTTTAAAGTTCCAAAAATATTATTTTATAACAGTGGGTAAAGGTTTTGGTGACGAAATCTTGGTTTAGATGGGCGTTATGCTAATTGCGCCGTTTATTACAAAAGTTTACTTTAATCGCGCTATTTAGCATAACTCTCATTCTAGACCTCGGATTGACGTGAAACTTTAAGGACATGCTTATAATTTAGTAAGCAAGGTTATGGTCCGTTCACGTGTCCGAAATACTCGTTTTATTTTATAAAGGCCGTTACGGTCAACTTTTAGGCGATTAACGGAAATGCGTAAAAGACTCGGACAATTCATGAACCGATCACAGAGGTCTATACCATCATGTAACCTGGTCCTAAGAGAGTCCTAAGGCATATCTATACCTCACTAAAACGGGTCAGAACTGAAGTCAAAACAAAAGTCAAACCTTTGCGACATTCGGCTCCGAACCGGGTCAATATAGCAAATGGTCGATTCAAACGAGCGTAAACAAGTTTATATACTTAATATCATGTTTTATGAGTGTCAAAACAGGTTTCATAACATATACATTACAGATTATGTACAAAACGGCAAAATAGCTTTCTGTTGACTTTTTAAGTGCACGTTTGACTCGACATTTGACATAGTTAGAGTGGTGATCAGAGGGAACCCTTTTAGAGGTTTATTACCCACATTAATACCAACTCATAACTACCTTTGATTCGTCATAAGACTGAACCATCTCGGATTTATTTTAAAGTCAAACCGTATTTACGACGGTTTGGTTTCTAGTGATTTTCTAAGCATAAATTGAACTACAAAGGATCTAATGAACTTACAGAAGTTAAGACTTGCTTAGAGAGCAATGAAGAACACTTGAGAGCCTTTAGAATGACCAGAGAAGTGTTGTTGTGCTGTGATGAAAGTTATGAACACAAGTATGCTATTTATAGCCAAAGTCAAGGTCTAAGATCATCACACAACACCCTACAACTGATCATGGATGGTTGGCATGTGTCCTAGAGGGTTATGGGTCGAGTAGGGGGCACCCATGCTGCACTAATTGTCCAAATGATCGTTCACAAGTTCAAAAGGCAAGTCTGTCCAAACATTCTGCATCTGGGCGTCTAATGCGGCCCGCATGGGAGTTTCCATGCATTTGTACGCGGGTCGCCTGAGATTCAAACTTCAGGCGCGTAAAGGAGGTGGCTCGCGGCCCGCCTCAACTTAGGCCAAAACATCACGCGGGTCGCGAGAGGCCTGTTTTTCAGGTTTTTAAAATCTTTTATAATCATTACGAAATCCTGGTAATTAATAACGAAATCTTTCGTAATTATTAACCTGACCTTTCGGGTTTGAAGGGGTAACTTTGCGGTTTGGCCCTCGGTTAATTATAACTAAGGACCTCGTGTTATTTACCCGCTTAGTTAAGTCCCTGGTTAGTTTATTAATTATTCAGAAAGCCTTAACTTTCACTGTTGACGCTTTTAACCCTTCTCATACGAATTCGATCATAACTTTCTCGTTTTAAAACGAAACTTCGCAGAATTTATACAGTATTTTCTAGTGAGCGTATAATACTGTTACAAAGCCTCGGGAGCGTTAAAGGGTCACTCAGAGGTATAATTAAACATGTTGACACGGTTAACCTCTGTAGCTTGTAATCTCTCACTTTCTTCCGCGTTTCGCTTCCGTACGATCTATGATTCATTCGTTTGAAGGTACAAGCACCATTTAGGGTTACCATACAGTATATTTACCCTTGTTTGATATCTATAACCCTCGAATTTACATACATTCAAGGTTTGTCAAAATTAGTCCTTTATTTAATATCAATGCCACGTGTAATCAAATGACACGTGTTAACACATCATTGGACACAAAAATTCGAGGTGTTACATCCTTACCCCCTTAAAATAAATCTCGGCCCAAGATTTACTCAAATAAATAGGGGTACTTTTCTTTCATTGTGGCTTCGACTTCCCACGTATATTTGGGACCTCTACGAGCATCCCATTTGACCTTTACAATCGGTACGTGCTTTCTTCGAAGCTTCTTCACCTGTCGATCTTCAATCGACAAAGGTTTTTCTACAAACTTTAAGCTCTCATCTATATGCACATCTGTGTGTGGAATCACCAATGATTCATCGGCGAAGCACTTTTTGAGATTGCAGATGTGGAACACATTGTGAATTCCATTGAGCTCTTCAGGCAAGTTCAACTTATAGGCAACTGACCCGACACGTTCAATGACCTCAAAAGGTCCTATGTACCTCGGACTCAGCTTGCCCTTCTTGCCGAAACGCATCACCCCTTTCCAGGGCGACACTTTAAGCAACACCTTTTCACCCACTTCGAAGTGAAAATCCTTACGCTTTGGATCAGCGTAGCTCTTCTGCCTATCGCGGGCAGCCTTGAGACGTTCCCGTATCTGGACAATCTTGTCCGTTGTCTGGAAAACTATCTCTGGTCCCGATAATTGGACCTCTCCTACTTCCGCCCAACAAACAGGCGATCTACATTTCCTACCGTATAATGCCTCGAAAGGCGCAGCCTTTATGCTGGTATGGTAGCTATTATTGTAGGAGAATTCGATTAGGGGTAGGTTCTTATCCCAGTTACCACCTAAATCGATTGCACACGCGCGTAGCATGTCTTCTAACGTTTGAATGGTACGCTCACTCTGACCGTCCGTCTGTGGATGGTAAGCCGTACTGAAGTTCAAACGCGTGCCCAAAGATTGCTGGAAACTCTTCCAGAAATGAGACGTGTATCTAGTATCCCTGTCGGAGATAATAGACACAGGTATGCCGTGTAAGGCTACAATCTTATCAGCATACAGTTGGGCTAACATATCGGAGCTATACGTCTCCTTGATGGGTAAGAAATGAGCTGATTTAGTCAGCCTATCGACTATAACCCATATTGTATCGTTTCCTTTCCTGGTTTTGGGTAACTTGGTTATGAAGTCCATAGTTACACATTCCCACTTCCACTCGGGAAGCTCAGGCTGTTGTAACAAGCCAGACGGCTTTTGGTGCTCGGCTTTGACTTGAGCACAAGTCAAGCACTTTGCTACATGGGCGGCCACAGACTTTTTCAAGCCTATCCACCAATAGTTTGCCTTTAAATCTTGATACATCTTGTCTGCACCAGGATGGACAGAATATTTGGAACTATGGGCTTCCTGGAGGATAACATCTCGTAGTCCTCCATAAATCGGAACCCATATACGTCCGTTCAGTCTAAGGATTCCATCCTTGCTAAGAGTCAACTGCTCCTCAGTTACTCCTAACTTTTCATTAGGATAATTAGCTTCCAACACAGCCTCTCGCTGTGCAGCTAATATCCTCTCAATCAAATTGTTCTTGACTTCAATGCTCTTGGCATTGATTCGAATAGGTTTTACCCTTTCTTTCCTGCTCAAGGCATCAGCGACTACATTCGCCTTGCCGGGATGGTACCTGATCTCGCAATCATAATCATTCAATGTTTCCATCCAACGGCGTTGCCTCATGTTCAGCTCTTTCGGATTGAACAGGTGCTGGAGGCTTTTATGATCAGAATAAATCACAAATTTAATACCATAAAGGTAATGCCTCCACAATTTCAGTGCAAATACAACGGCACCCAACTCCAAGTCGTGGGTGGTGTAATTCTTTTCGTGCACCTTTAATTGCCTTGAAGCATAGGCAATCACCTTGCCCTTCTGCATAAGCACACACCCCATGCCTGTGTGTGATGCATCGCAGTAAACTACGAATTCGTCTGTACCTTCCGGTAATGTCAACACAGGTGCGTTGCTTAGCTTCTGCTTCAGAACTTCGAAGGACTCTTGCTGCTTTGTGCCCCAAATAAACTTTTCCTTCTTCTTGGTTAGGGAGGTTAAGGGTGCAGCAATCCTCGAAAAATTTTCAATAAACCTCCTGTAGTATCCTGCCAATCCCAGGAAACTACGAGTTTCGGTAGGCGTCTTTGGCTCTTGCCAGTTCATGACCGCCTCTACCTTAGCGGGATCCACTTGGATACCACGCTCACTCACAACGTGACCTAAAAACTGAACCTCTCGTAGCCAGAATTCACATTTCGAGAATTTGGCGTAGAGTTTCTCACGCTGTAGTAATTCGAGAATGCAACGGAGGTGCTTCTCGTGGTCAGCTTGGTTCTTGGAATATATAAGGATATCGTCGATGAAGACTATGACAAATTTGTCCAAATCAGGCTTGCAGATGCGATTCATGAGATCCATGAACGCAGCCGGTGCATTTGTGAGCCCAAAAGGCATCACTAGGAACTCGTAATGACCATAGCGAGTCCTAAATGCAGTCTTATGTACATCTTCATCTCTGACCCTTAGCTGATGATAGCCCGACCTCAAGTCGATTTTTGAGAAGTAGCTTGCTCCTTGCAGTTGATCGAACAGATCGTCGATCCTTGGCAAAGGATATCTATTCTTTATGGTAACTTTGTTCAGCTCTCGGTAACCGATACACAACCGCATCGATCCGTCCTTCTTCTTTACAAATAGGACAGGTGCTCCCCAGGGAGACGAACTAGGTCTGATAAAACCTTTTGCCAACAGTTCATCCAACTAGGTTCTTAGTTCCTTCATTTCCGTCGGAGCTAGTCTGTAAGGTGCTCTTGCTATAGGAGCTGCTCCAGGTATGATATCTATTCTGAATTCCACTTGTCTATCTGGTGGCAAACCAGGTAGTTCTTCAGGAAAAACCTCGGGATATTCAGAAATGACAGGAAGATCCTCGATCTTCGGCTTAGGTTCTTCAATTATTACCTGAGCCATGTAAATTACACAGCCTCTGTTCAAACACCTAGAAGCTTTGAGCATAGATACATCTTCGGGCAATCCGTACTGTGTATCTCCTCGAATGGTAAGCGATTCACCCTTCGGAGTTTTTAACACTATATGCCTTTTGCCGCAAATGATTTGGGCCTGATTACGGGATAACCAGTCCATGCCTAGAACAATGTCGAAACCCGCTAGTTTGAAGGGAAGTAGAGATAGAGGAAAAGAATGGTTCTTAATGGACATTTCACATCCCTCTAGAACAGTGGAGACGGTTTCTATCGTGCCGTCTGCTAACTCTACCTCGTATTTCACATCTAGGGTTTTGATAGGCATATTTAATAGTTGGCAAAATTTTTGGTCTACAAAGGATTTATCGGCGCCTGAATCGAAAAGTACTCTTGCAAATATATTATTTACGAGAAAAGTACCTGTAAGCACATTGTCGTTCAGCACAGCCTCCTTTGCATCCATGCGGAAGACTCTAGCATTAGTCTTCTTTGTCTCCTCCGCCTTCCTGGTATTCTTAGGGCAGTTACTCTTGATATGCCCCTTTTCATTGCAACCGTAGCAGGTTGCGTCCTTGATTTTCTTACAATCCACAGTCTTATGATCCTTGGACTTGCATAGTCCACAGGAGGAAATCTTTGGCTGCGACTGTGAATTCGATGCAAACCTACATTTCCCAGAATGGGGTTTCTTGCAGATTTTGCAGTTGGGCCTTTCACCAGTTTGCCCATCCTTCTTTGCTTCAGCCCCTCTCTTGCCGTCACCGTTTCCACGGTGCTTCTTTCCTGACTTTCGTGAGGTATCATCCTCACGTTTCCTCTTCTCAGCCTCCTTGCTCCTTAGCGTCCTCAGACGGACAGCATCTAAAGTGAGAGACAAGGAGAGGTCAGTAACTGACCTGAAGGTCGTCGGCCGAGAGGCCTTCACACTCGCCTTTATCGCAGGCTCCAAGCCCCCAATGAAACGGGCGATTCTTCTAGACTCTGGTGTCACAAGGTATGGAACCAGGCGAGACATCGTATTGAAGCTCGTCAAATAAGCCTGGCAGTCCAGGTTCGTCATCACCAGTGACACAAAGTCAGCCTCGATCTTCTCAACCTCATGCTGAGGGCAGTAGTTTTCCTTAATGAGAGTAATAAATTCCTCCCATGTCATCTTGTATAAAGCAGACTTACCTGATGCCTGCACCAACGCTCTCCACCATGCCAGGGCCTCGCCCTTAAATGACTGGGACACAAACTTCACCACATCCTTCTCTGCGCACCCACTGATGTCCACAATAGTGTCCATCTCATCCAGCCAGGTGATACAATCAACAGCACCCTTCTCCCCTGTAAATTCCCGGGGCTTGCAAGATACAAAATACTTGTAGGTGCAACCCTTGGCACCGGATGCATCAGTGTATTCTCGTTCACGACGAATACTATTCTCAGCGGACGAGTGGTTATCATCATCTTTCTTGGGTTTGGAGAGTGGTTTGGATTGTGACTTTGGTTTGGAGGGTGGTTTTGACACGGTTCTGCCTTGGGACTCAGTATATTGACGATCCAGAGCTGCCTGAACAGCGTTGTCAATCAGAGCCTTTAACTGTGCGCCTGTCAAATGCACTGGCGCATTGTCGTAGTCATCTTCATTTGTATGGCTGTTCTCTCCATTGGGATCCGCCATTGTAACTTGAATCTGTTACAGAAGATAACAAAATTTTGTTTAGAAGCTTATTATGGAATTGTCTTTTATGACAATTCGTTAACCATGGTAACAGAGACCATATTTGGTTAACTTATTACTTACTTGGTTTTAGGATTTGAATACATCCTATTTTAGCTATACTAATAATATTGGCGGCATAAGGCCTAATCACGAGGATGTTTTATAATTTTAGCCGAGATTTCAGAGAATCAAAGGCATAGAGGTTTGAACCGTAGTCCTCTTACCCCTTTCTGGCAGGGAGTCATAGACCACCACTGTCTTTTGTCTTTATAAGACAATTATTGCGGCCCATAGGCACTACACCTCTAATGGATGTTTTAATATGGTTGGCCCGTAGGCACTGCATCACTTAATGGATGTTTTAATAAGATTTGGCCCGTAGGCACCCGTAGGCACTACATCACTAATGGATGTTTTAAATAAGGTTGGCCCGTAGGCACTACATCACTAATGGATGTTTAAATAAGATTGATCACCTTTATTGGTGATTTAACCCATGATTTATAAATCATCTAGTTGGGTTTTGAAATCCTTAAAGGATTATTGTATAAGAATGACGCGCGCGATTTTTAACGAATCACATCTGCCATGATTGTTAACATGCTTGCAGCGGTTAACAGGGAATCTGAATCCTTTAATTAAGTCCTACCATCTTGGCCGGATCTTAAAAGACACCAGGCTAGGTTTCACTCGTAAGATTCTTTATTTAGGCAGATCAATTTAAAAGGAATGGTTTTGATTTATTTCATACATATTAAAACAAAACTCATAACATACATTCCATAATCTCAAATACAATCACATATTGCCCTAAACGGGTCTTTCAAATAGTACATACCTCCATAGAGGTTTAAAATAAGTGACAAGTCCACGCAGGGACTAACATAAGATAAGTGTCCATGCAAGGACTAAAAGATAAGTCCACGTAGGGACTGAAATACGATAAATGTCCATGTAGGGACTTCTTTTAAAGTAGAAATTACATTAGTACAACTATTAAGGGCTAGTGGTCACGTTTCTTCTTTTTGCCCTTTAGTAGGTTCGCCAAGCCCTTGAGAAATCCTCGGTGGCTCTTTTTCTCTTCCTCGAACTCTCTCTCCACACGATCTAGTCGATGGAGTATCTCTTCCTGTTCAGGAGGAGAGAAACGTGGTTGTGGCGCTTGTTGCGGAACTAGAGGTCTGGGAGGTATTGGATACCCATGAGCTGAGTAGTCCGGTGCTCCCATGTTCCCAAGAGCTCCGTCGGGATATCGTGCATTATATCTAGCCGATACCACATATGGGTCGCGCTCATAATTGTAATTGTAATGTGCTTGTGACGGTTCGAACGGGTTGTAAGCCGTTGGACCCGTGTAAGCAGGTATGGGTTGGTCATACCCAAATGGTGGCGAATTTGGTGCAGCTGGTGCGGAGTTCGCCTCCTGTATAGGACTTGAAGGTCCTTCTTCTTGTAGTGGTGGATAGTGGCTACTACTAGAGTGTCGAGGGGTGCTGAAGTGGATACCCCCTCCTCCTCGTGTGGACATACGAGCATTTGTCCTCCTACGCCTTGGCGGATCAGGCATTACTGGTTGCGCCGGTGGCGGAGGTGGTGGCGTAACTGCCACAAAGCGTGAATCCTCAGAGGGATCCTGTGGATGTCGCGGTTGTTGTGATGTCTGTTGAGGTGGTGTGTAGTACCACTCATGTCGGTCAAATAACGCTTGGAAACTGTCTGGTCCCTGATAGGGTGTGCCATGGAAGGATGACCCATCAGAGACTTCTATCGGATGCGTGGGCGTACCACGAGCAGGTTCTGTTGGATCAGTATCTTCATCCATATGGTCTTCGGAGAAGTGATCTTGTGGTCCTAACGGAAAAAAGCCTGAAGGTTCCTGTATGTAGTCAGCTGGATTAAACTGACCTATGAAGTATGGAGTAGGGTCGTCGTAATTTCGGTGCGATACCGAACGTTGTAGAGGTATGAAGGAAGGTTGCGGGTTGTTGGGATCATTCTCTAAATTTGGCCCAAAGGAGTGCCGGTATGATGGCGTCGAGCTGTGCGAGGTGGAATGCCTCGCAGGTTCGTAAAGGTCTCTTCGTCGTTATGGTTCTTCGCTCCTCGTCATTGAAGGAGGTCTTGTACCAGAAGGTCCGGCTTCGTGATCGTGATGAGTAACGATCTCTCCTCTGCCTCTTCTTCCCCTTCCTCTTCCTCGGAATATCACTGGCGGCATTTTTCCTGCTTTATAAAACTTTAAATACCAATAATAAAAGAAAAAGACAAAATTGGAATAACAATTCGAATTTGTCCTAAGTTCTTGTCTAGACTCAAGTATGTGCAATTGTGTCATTGAGATTAAACACAATAGGATAGTGTTTAATTCACTCAATGTTGGCTCTGATACCAACATGTCACAACCCGATTCCCACGTGTATCACCGGTGGGCCCGGTGGGGGATTACCGTGACGTAGTTGGCAACAATATAGTCAAACCACACAATTATATAAATGCACAGCGGAAGCTTTAAAGATAAATATATACTTCAACCTCTGGTGGTAATATCAAATGTATTACAGAAGTCGAATGTATCCACAGCGGATCAAAATAATAATAAAATATTGTTTATTCAGATACGGCATCGAGTTTGCGAGACTATTCGTGATGCCTAGGAAGCTATTACCAGCCCATTTCGTATAGTACCTGCACTTAATCTTTTGGGGAAAAATACGTCAGTTTACACTGGTAAATACATTCAACTGACACATTTGAAAATGTTTATTTAAAATTGATATGAATGCACAAGGCACAAACTCTTTTATAACTTGGGAAAATTATTAAAATCTTGTGAACGTATTACATGTTCTTTTATGCGTTCAGTAGCCCGGATCGTGCCGGGTTAAAGATTAATAGACACACCACATTGCGTAAAACCGTAGTAAAGAAACCAACGGCTACGTCTTTTAATTAAGTGTCGACAATATATACCGGGTGTACGCCTACACCGGGATGTCGATGGTCGTGGCCATTTCGTAAAATGATGCCAAGGATATCCGGGACAACGGTCATTAACCCCCCAAAGGCTTTTAAAAAACAAAACTGTTTAAATGAGCCGATCATAATATTTAATTAACCACCTAAGCGATGGAAGATATGATGCTCAATCAAGCGGTAAATATTATACCGTATCCCAAGCCCATATAGGGGAAATAAGTTAAAAGTATTTACCTTTGCAAGTATTATTCCTTAATTTGATTAAATCACCGATAGCTTTTACTGGGCTCCTAATCTGGAACGAAGGTTTTAATTAACCTCTTAGAATCCTAACGGGTCTTTATATTGGTCGTAGCCTAGACCGGTTAGTTCCGGAATATAAATATGGTTTAATCGCGTGAAAGGCGAAAACCGAGAATGGAATGTGATTCTGCCCCAAACAAGTTCAGAGACTTGTTTTATATGGGTTCAATGTTCACACTCTGTATTTTGGGGTCAAAATAATATAGTTTGACCCGTATCGGCTAATTTATGAAAACTAGTTTCATAAGCCGAACCGTGCGCGCAATAGGCGAAACGGTTAACCATGAGAGTCTTACGCTTATTTCCTAAGTCAATATGCCTTAAAGAGGTTGTGGTATCAGTAGGATACCTTCCGTGGTGCCCGTAACGAGTTTAAGTTACTATTATGCCCCGTAGGGGCTTTTCGGTCATTTTAAAGACTTTTAAAGAGCTTTTCGAGTTCTACAGGAAATCTGAGTTTCCCGAATAGTTTGTAAAGTCTAAAATACTTTATTTATTATTTAAAATCAGTAGCAACTGGAATCGGGTCAAAAGACCTTGTAGAACTCAAGTTTTGGCCGAAAAGGGCATATTTGGTATTTACCGAACCGTAGCCATAACCGCAGGTTATGAGCAAGGTAAAAATTATTTAAAATCTTTAAAGTTCCAAAAATATTATTTTATAACAGTGGGTAAAAGTTATGGTGACGAAATCTTGGTTTAGATGGGCGTTATGCTAATTGCGCCGTTTATTACAAAAGTTTACTTTAATCGCGCTATTTAGCATAACTCTCATTCTAGACCTCGGATTGACGTGAAACTTTAAGGACATGCTTATAATTTAGTAAGCAAGGTTATGGTCCGTTCACGTGTCCGAAATACTCGTTTTATTTTATAAAGGCCGTTACGGTCAACTTTTAGGCGATTAACGGAAATGCGTAAAAGACTCGGACAATTCATGAACCGATCACAGAGGCCTATACCATCATGTAACCTGGTCCTAAGAGAGTCCTAAGGCATATCTATACCTCACTAAAACGGGTCAGAACTGAAGTCAAAACAAAAGTCAAACCTTTGCGACATTCGGCTCCGAACCGGGTCAATATAGCAAATGGTCGATTCAAACGAGCGTAAACAAGTTTATATACTTAATATCATGTTTTATGAGTGTCAAAACAGGTTTCATAACATATACATTACAGATTATGTACAAAACGGCAAAATAGCTTTCTGTTGACTTTTTAAGTGCACGTTTGACTCGACATTTGACATAGTTAGAGTGGTGATCAGAGGGAACCCTTTTAGAGGTTTATTACCCACATTAATACCAACTCATAACTACCTTTGATTCGTCATAAGACTGAACCATCTCGGATTTATTTTAAAGTCAAACCGTATTTACGACGGTTTGGTTTCTAGTGATTTTCTAAGCATAAATTGAACTACAAAGGATCTAATGAACTTACAGAAGTTAAGACTTGCTTAGAGAGCAATGAAGAACACTTGAGAGCCTTTAGAATGACCAGAGAAGTGTTGTTGTGTTGTGATGAAAGTTATGAACACAAGTATGCTATTTATAGCCAAAGTCAAGGTCTAAGATCATCACACAACACCCTACAACTGATCATGGATGGTTGGCATGTGTCCTAGAGGGTTATGGGTCGAGTAGGGGGCACCCATGCTGCACTAATTGTCCAAATGATCGTTCACAAGTTCAAAAGGCAAGTCTGTCCAAACATTCTGCATCTGGGCGTCTAATGCGGCCCGCATGGGAGTTTCCATGCATTTGTACGCGGGTCGCCTGAGATTCAAACTTCAGGCGCGTAAAGGAGGTGGCTCGCGGCCCGCCTCAACTTAGGCCAAAACATCACGCGGGTCGCGAGAGGCCTGTTTTCAGGTTTTTAAAATCTTTTATAATCATTACGAAATCCTGGTAATTAATAACGAAATCTTTCGTAATTATTAACCTGACCTTTCGGGTTTGAAGGGGTAACTTTGCGGTTTGGCCCTCGGTTAATTATAACTAAGGACCTCGTGTTATTTACCCGCTTAGTTAAGTCCCTGGTTAGTTTATTAATTATTCAGAAAGCCTTAACTTTCACTGTTGACGCTTTTAACCCTTCTCATATGAATTCGATCATAACTTTCTCGTTTTAAAACGGAACTTCGTGGAATTTATACAGTATTTTCTAGTGAGCGTATAATACTGTTACAAAGCCTCGGGAGCGTTAAAGGGTCACTCAGAGGTATAATTAAACATGTTGACACGGTTAACCTCTGTAGCTTGTAATCTCTCACTTTCTTCCGCGTTTCGCTTCCGTACGATCTATGATTCATTCGTTTGAAGGTACAAGCACCATTTAGGGTTACCATACAGTATATTTACCCTTGTTTGATATCTATAACCCTCGAATTTACATACATTCAAGGTTTGTCAAAATTAGTCCTTTATTTAATATCAATGCCACGTGTAATCAAATGACACGTGTTAACACATCCTTGGACACAAAAATTCGAGGTGTTACAACCTCCGGTAACGTCCACTGAAATCCGACCACCTCCGGCGACATACACGGTTAGGGTTCTTTATATTGTTGTTTATTTTAGTTATATATTTATATTTCTTGATTTTGTGTAGTTTTTGTAGGTCACCTCCACTAAAATGCAACCACTTCCGGTCATCTCCGCTGAAATCCGGTCAACTCTACTGAAATCCAGCCACCTCTACTGAAATCCGGTCACCTTCACTAACATTCGATCACCTCCGGTTCGTTCTTTTCAATTTCTCTTTTTATTTATTAATTTTGTGTAGTACAATATGTATAAGCATGTATATTTGTAGGTTTGTTATTTTTATTTTGTGTCGCCCCTAAAAGTCACAAATGTCGCCGCTAAAAGTCATTAACAATAGCGACGACACACCCTTTTTAGCGACGACAGGTGACCAATAGCGGCGACATCTGTCGTCGCTAAAGGTGCCTGATTCTTGTAGTGTTATTTTTTATTAGAGTAAATTACAAGTTTTGTCCTTTATGTTTACATCAAATTTCAGGTGCTGTCCTTTTAGCCAAAAGTTGACAGGCGTTGTCCTTTACCTTTCAAAATCTTGCACGTTTTGTCCTTTATGCCAAACACACTTGGAATTTTTGGTTAAATCTGGTCATGTGCCTTGCACAAGAGGGCATTGTTGTCATTTCATCTATTCAGTGACTATTATGTAAATCAACCGTCTGTAGTAACCCGCCAAACCCAAGAATTGGCGTATTTCTGTCGGCGTACGCGGTGCAGGCCAGTTTCTGATCGAATCTACCTTGGATGGATCGACATGGATCCCATCCCTGTTTACCACATGGCCTAAGAAGTGGACTTCACGAAGCCAAAAGTCGCATTTAGAAAGCTTGGCGTACAGCTGTTCCTTCCGAAGGAGTTCCAAAATAAGACGAAGATGCTGCTCGTGTTCTTCCTGACTCTTGGAGTAAATCAGGATGTCGTCGATGAACACAATGACGAACTTGTCAAGATAGGGTTTGCACACCCTGTTCATAAGATCCATAAATACAGCAGGCGCGTTCGTTAACCCGAATGGCATGACAAGAAACTCGTAGTGACCATAACGAGTTCTGAAGGCTGTCTTGGAGACGTCCTCATCCCGGACTCTCAGCTGATGGTAACCTGACCTCAAGTCTATCTTCGAATAATAACACGACCCTTGCAACTGGTCGAATAAGTCGTCGATGCGCGGAAGAGGATAACGGTTCTTCACCGTCACCTTGTTGAGTTCACGATAGTCGATACACATCCTGAACGTACCGTCTTTCTTTTTCACAAAAAGTACTGGAGCTCCCCAAGGCGAAGAGCTTGGACGTATGAAGCCCTTTTCCAAGAGCTCTTGTAGCTGCTTAGACAGTTCCTCCAATTCCGATGGAGCTAAGCGATATGGTGCGCGAGCTATAGGTGTTGCTCCTGGAGCGAGCTCGATTTGAAATTCGACCTGACGATGAGGCGGTAAGCCAGGTAAGCCTTCAGGAAACACCTGAGGGTAATCACGTACAATTGGAATATCCTCCAATTTCTTTTCCTTTGCTGATGCGTCTGTAACGAGTGCCAGAATGGCAGTGTGCCCCTTTCGTAAACATTTTTGCGCCTTCAAGAAAGAGATGATGCCAACCACTGCACCACTCTTGTCGCCTTGAACTTCGAGAGGTTCTTGACCAGAACGTGGAATACGAATGATCTTCTCACTGCATAAGATTTCTGCCTGGTGTTGGGATAACCAATCCATCCCAATCACGACGTCGAAACTACCCAAAACTATGGGAATGAGATCGATAGAAAAAGCTTGACCAGCTAAGATAAGATCACAACCCTGAACTACGTGCGTGGCTTCTAGACTTTTACCGTTAGCTAACTCTACTACATGTTTGGTGGGTAAAAGTGTTGGTGCACGTTTTAGCAGTTGACACATTTTCACAGACATATAGCTTGTATCCGCACCCGAATCAAACAAAACAGTAACGTAAATATTGTCGAGGAGAAACTTACCCATAACCACATTGGGATCGTTCACTGCGTCGCCTCGACCTAGTACGAATGCACGACCACGAGCTTCATTGCCGTTGTTGTTGTTTCCCCCATTGTTGTTATTCCCGTTGCCCTGGTTGTTGTTGTTGCGATTCTGATTCTGGTTCAATTGAGGGCAATCGCGTTTGAAGTGACCTTCAGCCCCACACTGGAAACATCCCCGGTTCCCACGCTGTGGCTGCTGCTGCTGCTGGTTTTGTGGAGCTGGTTGCTGAGGCTGCTGATTCTGATTCGCAGGCCGTGGACTCCTACAGTCTTTGGCCTCGTGACCCATCTTAAGACACCTTTGACAACGACCCTTGTTGCACGGGCCATTGTGATGTCTGTGGCAATTGTAGCACTTAGGTTGACTTCCCTGATATCTCCTCTGTCTGTGGCCACCAGAGGATTGCTGACTGGGACTCTGATAGTGGTCAATCTTCTGCTGCTGAGCTTGTGGCTGAACAGATGCTGAACCTTTACTAGAATCTCCTTCCCACTTTCTTTTGCTTTCGCTAGTAGTAGCAGGAGTAGCTGAAGGAGTGACTGTAGCAGTAGCGTTGACACGCTTAGGCAGTTTATTCTGATCCACTGCCTGGTCGGTGATGCGATGAGCGAGACGCTGGATTTCCTGGATGTTGTCGAGATTAGCCGACGTGACATGACTCTGGATTTCTGGTGCCAATCCCTTGAGATACATCTCAATGCGCTTGTATGGAGGGTCTACCATAGTTGGGCACAATACGGCCAGCTCATTCGACCGTTTAGTATACGCTTCAATCTCTGATCCAACCATTTTCAGGTTATACAGCTCGTCTTCCAGCTTGTGAATATCTTCACGCGTACAATACTCACGCTTGATGAGTTCCTTGAAATCGTTCCATGGGGTGGCGTTAGCAGCTGCCAACCCTAAAATCTGAACTTGGGCGTTCCACCAAGTCAGTGCTATTCCCTCCAAGGTGCCGGTGGCAAACTTGACCTTGCGAGCCTCAGGGCACTCGCACATTTCGAATACTGATTCTAGCTTTTCAAACCAATGGAGGAGTCCCACTGCCCCCTCTGTGCCGCTGAAAGAGTTTGGACGACAGTCCATGAAGTTCTTGAATGTGCAGACAGGCTGCTGCGCGTGTTGACCTATTGTGTACGAATAGGACGAAGTTAAATACGAGAGTTAAGGTAGGATCTAAAGATCCTAGTGTGTGCCTATACTGCAGGATATACTACCTGCTTGAGCTGCTGCAACTGCCGCAACAACTTGAGCTTGAACGAGAGCCTCTAGCTGGGCTTGTGTCATGTTGATTCGTCCAGACATGATCTTCATAGTAAAAGTAACGTAAATGAGAGTAGTTCGCGAGTAGGGCGATGACAGAAAAGTATAAGCACGTAGGGATTCTCATGCTATAGTATCATGTGTATCTAGACGTAATGCGAGCAAAGTTCTAAGCAGTTCTAGCAAACAGGCAATAAACATAAACCTTATTACCTAGGATGTCGAGTCTTGCACGTGGGGCGAAGCGTCGTAGTGGATCGTTGAGAGCATTGTTCTGGTTATAGTCCGGTTTTAATAAAAATGTTTTTCCATATTAAAACCAAGTTCTCTATAACCAATGGCTCTGATACCAATCTGTCACACCCCCAAAATCCACCCGCGGAGTACCACCGCTTGGGAGCGTGACATGACCAGGATCAAGCCATCAATCATATCAAACATAGCATTTAATAATCAAAGTAATTAACGTAATTCATCATGACATGATTGATGTTTCAAAACCAAACATTGTTTAAGTAGCGGAAGCATAGTAATGTAAACTCAAAATAGTTATAAGTTCAGATATCGTTCATGATCCAGATCCCACAACAACCTGCTCCTCCCTGTGCAAGCTCCATAATGTACCTAAGGTCCTGCAAGGCATGCAGCAATTAATCAACAAACTAGTTGAGCGAGTTCACAGAAAGTAAGTTCATAACATAGTGCATAAGTATAACTAGTGGGGGCTTCCCATACTAGTGTGTACTAAGGTGGGGGCTTCCCAAACCTTGTGTTTATATTACTGGTGGGGGCTTCCCATGTTTATCCTTACTAATGAGGGCTTCTCATTAGTGGTACTTACTAGACTAACTTCCGACCATGTGTTCTTCTTTACCGAGAACAGGAATACGTACTGGGTCACGTAGGCTTTACGTGACGTGCCCTTCCCCGAGGACAGTGGTACGCGTGGGGGGCTACGTAGGCTTTACGCAGCGTGTCCTTCCGACCCGGAAGACAGTAGAAGGTATTGGGTTACGTAGGCTTTACGTAACGTGTCCTCCCGACCCGGGAGACAAATGGCAAATACTGGGTTACGTAGGCTTTACGTAACGTGTCCTGACTATCCTGAGGACGATGGTCTATAGTCTAGTGAATGCGTAAGTACGAGTAACTCTTTCAATATCAACATATCCAACCCAATTCCCAACCCGGGAATCCCATGCCTTGGCTGTGTGAACTCACCTTGGTTTGCTCGGCAGATACACAAAGAGTACAGGTAAGCTAGTAAATGGTCAACCACGTCCTATCACGGTTTATACAAGTCAGGTTTTGACTAAGGTAATACACGTGTGCATCACATATGTTAACACGTTACTATCACGTATATATCATGGAAATCTTTGACAGTCAAGATATACAACTCGTACGGTTTAAACAAGTAGGCTCAATACTAACCGGCCCAAGTAATCATAGCAGCCCAAACATCAATTGCGAAAACAGTCCAATTACTTGGCCCAATCTATTGGGCCCGTGATAGTGCAAGGTCCAAACAGTGTGCGTGCAAAGGTGGTCTCGAGTCGCAACCGGCGATCTCGAGTCGCAACAGAGAGTTACGAGTCGCAACAGCTGGTTACGAGTCGCAACAGGTGGTCTCGGTTCGTCATGGTCTGGTTACGAGTCGCAACGGGACTCGCAACCGTGGTTTCGGCTGATGTCGTTGTGTGGTCTCGAGTCGGGATCATGAGGTCTCGACTCGCAATCTGTGTCGCAACCAAGAGTGTAACAGCTTTCCTGATTTCATGCAATTCAGTTACAACATTTATGCAATTCAATCATCGTTGTCAGTTTCCAAAAATCAATTAACAACTAACAGTTTACCATACAAGAAATCATCGATCAAACAGGGTTTTTAACACTAAATCCGTATGAACCCTAACTCACAACCACATGAACAACATATCAAAACCTTGAATAATTATCCTGATTTAACAACATGAAGCCGGTTTAAAACATCACAACAATCAAACATCATATCTAATTCAAGTGACAGAAGCATATTAGCCGATTAACATCTATTCGGTACCAATCATCTAGTCTAAATCATCCCAGTCGAGAACATATACATTCGGTTCTAGTTAGGATCATAACATCATCACATACAATCACTAACATACAATCAATAATATCACACGGATCATACATAACCCAATCAAGCATACTAACATCATACAAACAATCCGATAATCCAAAATCAAACAATAATTTAACAAGCAATTTAATAACAAACACTAACCGGATTACGAGTAGTAAGGATGATCCGAGTAGTGTGGATCTTGTGCCGTCGGGTTCCAAGTAAAACGAGAGAGAGAGCCTAGGGTTGTGTGTGTTATGTGTTTTGTAACAATAATCAGAATCAACCCTTACCAAAAGGTTTTGTGTTTGCGAGTGGGGAGTGGGCCAAGCCCACCCGGCTGCCTAATGGGTCCGTGAACAAGGTGTGGCCCAAAGGGCTTGTGCACTCGATTGTAGTGTTGTGCGATCGGACCAAGTTGTGCGGTTTGGGTTCGTGTAACATTCACATAACATAAATACACATAAGGCACATAACATCATAACATTCAATTAATAACGTTCTCATAACCATGTATCGTTACACAAAGTAAGTCTAAAGTCCGAGTTGTCACATTATCCCCAACTAATTAGAAATTTCGTCCCGAAATTTGGTATGCACTCACTGAGGAAGCTAGGTAAGTTCAATCGTTCACTGGTTTTCCTGGGGTGTCACATCCTCCCCCCGTTGATCTGGAATTTCGTCCCGAAATTCCGAAGTAGTAGCTTCAGTCTCAGTAGTGGTTGCATTGGTTTCGAATAACTGGGGGTACTTTTCTGTCATCCTATCTTCGCGTTCCCAGGTGTACTCTGGGCCACGTGTGGAGTTCCAACGAACTCGAACAAGAGGGATTCTCTTGTGTTTGAGGACCTTCACATCCCGGTCCGTGATTTCAACTGGTTCCTCGACGAACTGCAACCGCTCGTCGATAGTGAGTTCCTTAAAAGGAATGATGAGGGTTTCATCTGATAGGCACTTCTTTAAGTTCGACACATGAAAGACATTGTGAACTGCCCCGAGTTCAGCTGGTAGGTTCAACTTGTATGCTACTTTGCCAATTTTCTCAATGATCTCGAATGGTCCGACATATCGCGGATTTAGTTTGCCCCGTTTGCCTAAACGAACCACACCCTTCCAGGGTGAGACTTTCAATAAAACCCGGTCCCCGACCTGAAATTCCAAAGGCTTTCTACGCTTGTCCGCGTAGGCTTTCTGACGGTCGCGTGCTGCCGCCATGCGTTGTCTTATTTGTGCAATCTTTTCTGTGGCGTCCACTACAATCTCTGGACCCGTAATCTGACTATCCCCCACCTCTGCCCAACAGAGAGGTGACCGGCATTTACGCCCGTACAATGCCTCGAATTGAGCGGCTTGAATGCTGGTGTGATAACTGTTATTGTACGAAAACTCCACCAAAGGGAGGTGCTTTTCCCAGCCGTTGCCGAAATCAATAACGCATGCCCGAAGCATGTCTTCAAGCGTTTGGATCGTTCGCTCAGACTGTCCATCTGTCTGAGGGTGATAAGCTGTGCTCATGTCTAATCGTGAGCCAAAGGATTTATGCATCGCTTGCCATAGTTCTGACGTGAATCGTGCGTCGCGATCCGAAATGATGGACGTGGGCACCCCGTGCCTCGAGACAACTTCTTTAAGATAGACGTCTGCGAGAGTGGAGAACTTATCCGTTTCCTTTATAGGTAGGAAGTGTGCAGACTTGGTGAGTCGATCCACGATCACCCATATGGTATCATTCCCACGCTGGGATCTAGGTAAACCCGTAACAAAATCCATGGAAATTTCTTCCCATTTCCATTGAGGTATCTTAGGCTGTTGAAGTAGGCCAGCTGGTTTCTGATATTCAACCTTGACTCTCGCACAGGTCAAACATTTTCCAACGTACGTAGCGATGTGGGCCTTCATACTAGGCCACCAATAAGTAGTGCTGATGTCGTGGTACATTTTGTCCGACCCTGGATGTACCGAGTAGCGAGACTTGTGAGCTTCGTCCATCACAAGCTCTCGTAGACCGCCATAAAGCGGGACCCAAATACGCCCCGTTACATAGTAGGCGCCGTCTTCCTTTAGTTCCATTCGTTGCCTTGAGCCGCGTAAGGCTTCAGCCTTGACGTTTTCGGGCTTCAGTGCTTCTGCCTGAGCATCTCGTATCTGTGCAGGAAGGCTAGACTGAATTGTAAGCTGGAGCGCTCGCACGCGCCGTGGTAAAGTGTCTTTCCGACTGAGGGCATCAGCCACAACATTGGCTTTGCCTGGATGGTACTTGATAGCGCATTCGTAATCGTTCAGTAGCTCAACCCATCTTCGTTGACGCATGTTCAAATCCTTCTGCTTAAGGATATGCTCCAGACTCCTGTGATCGGTGTAAACCGTGCACCTGGTACCGTACAGGTAGTGTCGCCATATCTTAAGCGCGAAAACGACAGCTCCCAGCTCTAAGTCGTGCGTCGTGTAGTTCCGTTCATGAACCTTGAGTTGACGAGAGGCGTAAGCGATAACCTTGTCGCGCTGCATTAACACACATCCAAGTCCCCGAATGGATGCATCGCAATATACCACGAAGTCATCTGTGCCCTCTGGCAATGAGAGGATAGGTGCACTGCAAAGTCTATCCTTTAGGTGCTGAAAAGCAGTCTCCTGGGGTTCTCCCCAGCGATAGGTGACACCCTTCTGTGTCAGTAGTGTAAGTGGTTGCGCGATCTTCGAGAAATCCTTGATAAACCGTCTGTAGTAACCTGCCAAACCCAAGAATTGGCGTATTTCTGTCGGCGTACGCGGTGCAGGCCAGTTTCTGATCGAATCTACCTTGGATGGATCGACATGGATCCCATCCCTGTTTACCACATGGCCTAAGAAGTGGACTTCACGAAGCCAAAAGTCGCATTTAGAAAGCTTGGCGTACAGCTGTTCCTTCCGAAGGAGTTCCAAAATAAGACGAAGATGCTGCTCGTGTTCTTCCTGACTCTTGGAGTAAATCAGGATGTCGTCGATGAACACAATGACGAACTCGTCAAGATAGGGTTTGCACACCCTGTTCATAAGATCCATAAATACAGCAGGCGCGTTCGTTAACCCGAATGGCATGACAAGAAACTCGTAGTGACCATAACGAGTTCTGAAGGCTGTCTTGGAGACGTCCTCATCCCGGACTCTCAGCTGATGGTAACCTGACCTCAAGTCTATCTTCGAATAATAACACGACCCTTGCAACTGGTCGAATAAGTCGTCGATGCGCGGAAGAGGATAACGGTTCTTCACCGTCACCTTGTTGAGTTCACGATAGTCGATACACATCCTGAACGTACCGTCTTTCTTTTTCACAAAAAGTACTGGAGCTCCCCAAGGCGAAGAGCTTGGACGTATGAAGCCCTTTTCCAAGAGCTCTTGTAGCTGCTTAGACAGTTCCTCCAATTCCGATGGAGCTAAGCGATATGGTGCGCGAGCTATAGGTGCTGCTCCTGGAGCGAGCTCGATTTGAAATTCGACCTGACGATGAGGCGGTAAGCCAGGTAAGTCTTCAGGAAACACCTGAGGGTAATCACGTACAATTGGAATATCCTCCAATTTCTTTTCCTTTGCTGATGCGTCTGTAACGAGTGCCAGAATGGCAGTGTGCCCCTTTCGTAAACATTTTTGCGCCTTCAAGAAAGAGATGATGCCAACCACTGCACCACTCTTGTCGCCTTGAACTTCGAGAGGTTCTTGACCAGAACGTGGAATACGAATGATCTTCTCACTGCATAAGATTTCTGCCTGGTGTTGGGATAACCAATCCATCCCAATCACGACGTCGAAACTACCCAAAACTATGGGAATGAGATCGATAGAAAAAGCTTGACCAGCTAAGATAAGATCACAACCCTGAACTACGTGCGTGGCTTCTAGACTTTTACCGTTAGCTAACTCTACTACATGTTTGGTGGGTAAAAGTGTTGGTGCACGTTTTAGCAGTTGACACATTTTCACAGACATATAGCTTGTATCCGCACCCGAATCAAACAAAACAGTAACGTAAATATTGTCGAGGAGAAACTTACCCATAACCACATTGGGATCGTTCACTGCGTCGCCTCGACCTAGTACGAATGCACGACCACGAGCTTCATTGCCGTTGTTGTTGTTTCCCCCGTTGTTGTTATTCCCGTTGCCCTGGTTGTTGTTGTTGCGATTCTGATTCTGGTTCAATTGAGGGCAATCGCGTTTGAAGTGACCTTTAGCCCCACACTGGAAACATCCCCGGTTCCCACGCTGTGGCTGCTGCTGCTGCTGGTTTTGTGGAGCTGGTTGCTGAGGCTGCTGATTCTGATTCGCAGGCCGTGGACTCCTACAGTCTTTGGCCTCGTGACCCATCTTAAGACACCTTTGACAACGACCCTTGTTGCACGGGCCATTGTGATGTCTGTGGCAATTGCAGCACTTAGGTTGACTTCCCTGATATCTCCTCTGTCTGTGGCCACCAGAGGATTGCTGACTGGGACTCTGATAGTGGTCAATCTTCTGCTGCTGAGCTTGTGGCTGAACAGATGCTGAACCTTTACTAGAATCTCCTTCACACTTTCTTTTGCTTTCGCTAGTAGTAGCAGGAGTAGCTGAAGGAGTGACTGTAGCAGTAGCGTTGACACGCTTAGGCAGTTTATTCTGATCCACTGCCTGGTCGGTGATGCGATGAGCGAGACGCTGGATTTCCTGGATGTTGTCGAGATTAGCCGACGTGACATGACTCTGGATTTCTGGTGCCAATCCCTTGAGATACATCTCAATGCGCTTGTATGGAGGGTCTACCATAGTTGGGCACAATACGGCCAGCTCATTCGACCGTTTAGTATACGCTTCAATCTCTGATCCAACCATTTTCAGGTTATACAGCTCGTCTTCCAGCTTGTGAATATCTTCACGCGTACAATACTCACGCTTGATGAGTTCCTTGAAATCGTTCCATGGGGTGGCGTTAGCAGCTGCCAACCCTAAAATCTGAACTTGGGCGTTCCACCAAGTCAGTGCTATTCCCTCCAAGGTGCCGGTGGCAAACTTGACCTTGCGAGCCTCAGGGCACTCGCACATTTCGAATACTGATTCTAGCTTTTCAAACCAATGGAGGAGTCCCACTGCCCCCTCTGTGCCGCTGAAAGAGTTTGGACGACAGTCCATGAAGTTCTTGAATGTGCAGACAGGCTGCTGCGCGTGTTGACCTATTGTGTACGAATAGGACGAAGTTAAATACGAGAGTTAAGGTAGGATCTAAAGATCCTAGTGTGTGCCTATACTGCAGGATATACTACCTGCTTGAGCTGCTGCAACTGCCGCAACAACTTGAGCTTGAACGAGAGCCTCTAGTTGGGCTTGTGTCATGTTGATTCGTCCAGACATGATCTTCATAGTAAAAGTAACGTAAATGAGAGTAGTTCGCGAGTAGGGCGATGACAGAAAAGTATAAGCACGTAGGGATTCTCATGCTATAGTATCATGTGTATCTAGACGTAATGCGAGCAAAGTTCTAAGCAGTTCTAGCAAACAGGCAATAAACATAAACCTTATTACCTAGGATGTCGAGTCTTGCACGTGGGGCGAAGCGTCGTAGTGGATCGTTGAGAGCACTGTTCTGGTTATAGTCCGGTTTTAATAAAAACGTTTTTCCATATTAAAACCAAGTTCTCTATAACCAATGGCTCTGATACCAATCTGTCACACCCCCAAAATCCACCCGCGGAGTACCACCGCTTGGGAGCGTGACATGACCAGGATCAAGCCATCAATCATATCAAACATAGCATTTAATAATCAAAGTAATTAACGTAATTCATCATGACATGATTGATGTTTCAAAACCAAACATTGTTTAAGTAGCGGAAGCATAGTAATGTAAACTCAAAATAGTTATAAGTTCAGATATCGTTCATGATCCAGATCCCACAACAACCTGCTCCTCCCTGTGCAAGCTCCATAATGTACCTAAGGTCCTGCAAGGCATGCAGCAATTAATCAACAAACTAGTTGAGCGAGTTCACAGAAAGTAAGTTCATAACATAGTGCATAAGTATAACTAGTGGGGGCTTCCCATACTAGTGTGTACTAAGGTGGGGGCTTCCCAAACCTTGTGTTTATATTACTGGTGGGGGCTTCCCATGTTTATCCTTACTAATGAGGGCTTCTCATTAGTGGTACTTACTAGACTAACTTCCGACCATGTGTTCTTCTTTACCGAGAACAGGAATACGTACTGGGTCACGTAGGCTTTACGTGACGTGCCCTTCCCCGAGGACAGTGGTACGCGTGGGGGGCTACGTAGGCTTTACGCAGCGTGTCCTTCCGACCCGGAAGACAGTAGAAGGTATTGGGTTACGTAGGCTTTACGTAACGTGTCCTCCCGACCCGGGAGACAAATGGCAAATACTGGGTTACGTAGGCTTTACGTAACGTGTCCTGACTATCCTGAGGACGATGGTCTATAGTCTAGTGAATGCGTAAGTACGAGTAACTCTTTCAATATCAACATATCCAACCCAATTCCCAACCCGGGAATCCCATGCCTTGGCTGTGTGAACTCACCTTGGTTTGCTCGGCAGATACACAAAGAGTACAGGTAAGCTAGTAAATGGTCAACCACGTCCTATCACGGTTTATACAAGTCAGGTTTTGACTAAGGTAATACACGTGTGCATCACATATGTTAACACGTTACTATCACGTATATATCATGGAAATCTTTGACAGTCAAGATATACAACTCGTACGGTTTAAACAAGTAGGCTCAATACTAACCGGCCCAAGTAATCATAGCAGCCCAAACATCAATTGCGAAAACAGTCCAATTACTTGGCCCAATCTATTGGGCCCGTGATAGTGCAAGGTCCAAACAGTGTGCGTGCAAAGGTGGTCTCGAGTCGCAACCGGCGATCTCGAGTCGCAACAGAGAGTTACGAGTCGCAACAGCTGGTTACGAGTCGCAACAGGTGGTCTCGGTTCGTCATGGTCTGGTTACGAGTCGCAACGGGACTCGCAACCGTGGTTTCGGCTGATGTCGTTGTGTGGTCTCGAGTCGGGATCATGAGGTCTCGACTCGCAATCTGTGTCGCAACCAAGAGTGTAACAGCTTTCCTGATTTCATGCAATTCAGTTACAACATTTATGCAATTCAATCATCGTTGTCAGTTTCCAAAAATCAATTAACAACTAACAGTTTACCATACAAGAAATCATCGATCAAACAGGGTTTTTAACACTAAATCCGTATGAACCCTAACTCACAACCACATGAACAACATATCAAAACCTTGAATAATTATCCTGATTTAACAACATGAAGCCGGTTTAAAACATCACAACAATCAAACATCATATCTAATTCAAGTGACAGAAGCATATTAGCCGATTAACATCTATTCGGTACCAATCATCTAGTCTAAATCATCCCAGTCGAGAACATATACATTCGGTTCTAGTTAGGATCATAACATCATCACATACAATCACTAACATACAATCAATAATATCACACGGATCATACATAACCCAATCAAGCATACTAACATCATACAAACAATCCGATAATCCAAAATCAAACAATAATTTAACAAGCAATTTAATAACAAACACTAACCGGATTACGAGTAGTAAGGATGATCCGAGTAGTGTGGATCTTGTGCCGTCGGGTTCCAAGTAAAACGAGAGAGAGAGCCTAGGGTTGTGTGTGTTATGTGTTTTGTAACAATAATCAGAATCAACCCTTACCAAAAGGTTTTGTGTTTGCGAGTGGGGAGTGGGCCAAGCCCACCCGGCTGCCTAATGGGTCCGTGAACAAGGTGTGGCCCAAAGGGCTTGTGCACTCGATTGTAGTGTTGTGCGGTCGGACCAAGTTGTGCGGTTTGGGTTCGTGTAACATTCACATAACATAAATACACATAAGGCACATAACATCATAACATTCAATTAATAACGTTCTCATAACCATGTATCGTTACACAAAGTAAGTCTAAAGTCCGAGTTGTCACATGCTGGGAGGGTGGTGGTGGCTGTGAGGTTGATGTTGGCTGAAATCTAGAGAGAGAGGAGTGAAACAGGGGTAGAGAGAGAAAGAGAGGGGAGATAGATAAGAGTGTGTGTATTTATAAAATATATAATATTAGTTTTCTATATTAGTTTATGTTTTTTTTATTAAAAGAATTTTAAATATATAGGTAAAAAGACCAAATTGCCCTTGGATAACCAGATTTAACCAAAAATTTTAGCTGGGTTTGGCACAAAGGACAAAACGTGCAAGATTTTGAATGGTAAAGGACAACGCCTGTCAACTTTTGGCCAAAAGGACAACGACTGGAATTTGATGTAAACATAAAGGATAAAACTTGTAATTTACTCTTTTTATTATTATGGATTAACTTTAAGAATATTTTTTGATTATGGAATGTAGTTTTGGATTATTTTTTGAGTTGAAATTGTATTTTATGAATTTATAGAGTTAATTAGTCAACCCGGTTGTACCGCCTAATACAATTCGATTCAACCGATTAAATCATTTTTTAGCCTAAACTGGTACGATTAAAAACCAGTTTTTAAAACATTGATTTTAAGGGTGTAAGGGGCACTCCCCTAAGAGGGGAGTCCCCTCTCTTACGCATAACCAATCCTCGTGTGTCACGTCAACTCCCCTCTTAAACTCCCCTAACACCCTAAATTGATGGCGGTACTCCCCTCTTAGGTGACTTGATTTTTTTTTTTTTGTAAAAAAAAGAAATTTTTCATTGGTCCTCTCCTCCCTCTCTCTTCGGTGAATCCCCATCGATTTCCTCCCTCTCTCTACCTCACCGCCTTGATAGCGGCACCTCCCCTAATCGGCAACAGAGATCCCCGAAGGAAGTCCCCGCAGATGCCCCCACACCCTAACACAAGTTGAAGTGCGAACTTACAATGTAGATTACCGGAAACCCATATAAAGGTTTTTTCATGACCATTATGGATTATCTCACATTCTCACATGTTGGAGCCATTTAACTTCATATAATATTTAGTTTAGAATATCAAGGGCCTACTAACTAGCCTTAGGTATAAGATACCAAAAGAATATATATTTTACAACAATATAAAGTAGTAGAAGTTCTTTTAAAGATGAGAATACCATAGTTAATAGAAGATTAATAATGTAGCAACCCAAATCACGTGGTAATAAAATAATAAAATATATAGATTGTGATTTGTTAAACTATCTTTAACTTTAATTAAAGTACCATGCCCAAAAAATGCTTAAGTACACCCACTCCAAGACATATTTCTCTCCAATAAAACCTTTCTGGCCAATTTTTTTTATTTATGACACTTGAATCTTGGCATATATCTAACAAATTAAAAGAAAAAAAGGAATTTAAATCGGTAAAGATTTTTAAAATTCTTCTCTCGGTATCTTTAGCCGCACTGTATGCAAATCTTGGAGTTTTACAAATACCTACCCACAGTAAAAGACAGATTTGGTTAGGTAACATTTTTCTCTTTAATTACTTTTTAATTGTTGCATTATCATGATCACCCGGTAGTACCACACCAAGGAGCCAAGTTCCGATGGTGCTCCTCCACCCTTTCTATCTCTCTCCGCCTGAAGACCGTAGCGCACTCTGGCAGCTCGCCTAGATCGGCGAAAAAAGACTCTTCATCTTCTCTAATTGAAAATATCATTGTCATGTCGCTATCTTCGACTATGTCTCTAGCCATCAAGGGACTTTCAAGCATGGTTGATGATGATGTTGTGGAATCCAAATATGAGAACCACCCGTATTGGTCACTTGTTGATGCAAATGGCCCACATGATATCGATCCCACCTCAAGACTTGTGAACTTTTGTTCAGGCTCAGGCTTAGGCTCAGTCTTAGGCTCGAGTTCAGTATCAGTTTGAATTGGTTGTTCTTCTTCCAATTGGTCATCATTATTAATATTGTTCGCTTCGGTGGAGATGGGTGGAGGTGATGATGCGGCGTTGAGATGATGGTGATTATTGTTTCTAGAAGCCGGCCAAGGGTGATTGTGCTCACAAGAATACGTCACCATCACCATAGTAGGGTCAGCCCGGCTCCTTTCTACTTGTTTTCTTGCTGGACATCCTTTGGAACTACTACATCTATAATAGCCCCTGCGAAAACAAATAATTGAGGTTTGTTAATATTTTAATTTGATTAATTTCAAGATAACCACTTTGTACATCACATACACACGTATTATAAGTATATTAATTGTCATTTAGGAAAAAAAAAACTATGCATTACAAGAAAAGTAGTAATATATCCAAAACATAAAAAAGTGAATGAAAAAAAAAATACACACTTCATCTAAAAATTATAAAATTAATGTATCCAAAACATTAAAAAGTGAATGAAAAAAATACTCACTTCATCTAATATTATAAAATTACCTTTCAAAAAAAAATCTAATATTATAAAATTAAAGTTATGATGATGAAAGAAATTCACATAACAGTGTATGAATATAATTAATTTTTTTTCTGTATGAATGTAGTGTAATTCTTGTTAACTGAGAAGAATTTAACTCGTTTAAAATTTATTGTTGTATCTGTTTGTTATAGGAAAAAGTTGACAAAAAAGGGAAGAAATAAAATGTCAAGTAAGATGTTAAATTCAAATTTATGGTAATAGTTAATGCAAAGTTTGGATGTTCCAACCATATCATATAAAAATTACAGTATTTGTGAATAATCATCAACATAAATATCATGTTAAATAAAAAGAAATTATCATCGAATAAACCACTTCTAATTTCAGGAAAAAAGTTTAAAATTATAAGCATGCTACACATAATATAATATCATCGAATAAACCACTTCTAATTTCAGATAAAAATATATTAAAATTATAAGCATGGTACACATAATATCAATATGATATAATTACAAAAATTTTCGGCATCAATTTTAAATAATTACCAATATAAAATCACGCATAAACCAAAAGAGCAATTCTTATATATCGTCGAGAAAATAGAACAAAAACGGGAGAAGACAATTACAAACTTAGTTTAAGATGATAAAACCTAGAATATTATCAAATTTATCCGAAATATAATAAAATGTTTTTGAATAATCTTCAATATACCTTAAATGTTTTGTTTGTTTGATAACCCTAACCGTGTTCACTTTTCACCCTAGATTAACACATATTTTGATGACGTTATTCGATCTTTAAGGAAAAAATATATAACTTGGTTGATTATGTTTTTTTTTGAACGACAGAATTCTATGATTATAGAAGGAGGGCCAGCTACAAGAAAACAAACAAAACAAAGTGTATCCGAATTACTACAAAATAAAAACTATGAACACTTGGTTGATTATGTCTAAAAACTTATGATTATGATCCACAGAAAATAATTAAGAAGTTAAATACCTAGGGTAAGGAGATCCTTTGATGGGTTTCTGGCCGTACTTTCTCCAAGCCCATGAATCCGACGGTGGAGCATTCGTCTCACCCTTAAGCCGAGAACCTTCGACTTCTTTGATCGGTACGTGCACAACCCTTTTCTGTGTTCCTCGTCTACAATCAAAATCCAGCAATTAGCGTACGTACGTATGTCTTACAAGGTAATAAAAGGTCATGTTTAAGATTACTTAATTATTAAAGTTGTTTAAATTATGGTAGAATTTAACTCACCTTCTTTTAGGAGATGAAGTAGATGTTGCCTTGATGTCGTGGAAGAGCGGTGATGGCGGAGATTCATCGCTGTTTTCCGGTGAGTTTTGGTTGTCTTCTTGATTGATGGTGAACGGATGATATCCGACTTCCATGATGTAATAATTAACAAGTGTTTCTTTACAGACTGTAGTCGTATATATACTTGTGTATGATGTGTATATATACAGTTAGTATGTATGCAATATGCTTAGCTGAAATGATACAATGGAGAAGTTGTTTTTGTGTGTGTGTGTGAGAGAGAGAAAGAGAGAGAGGGAGGGAGGGAGGGAGAGATTAGGGAAGGTGGTGAAGGAATAAGGATGATCCAAATGAAATATATGGGGTCCGAAATGTTGACAGATGGGCAATTGAATAGTCTATAAGTGACGTGCAGGCAAATGTGAAAGTAAAGCCAAATGAATCTGAAAAAGAGGGATGCGACGTTCTTAGTTTATTCCAATAATACATACTTGAACATTACCTAAAAATGCAATTTTAATAAAGGTACAAATCAACTATTAAAGAGTTCTTAACATTAAAAAGTACTAGGGATATATCATTATATCATATTATATAGTAGATAAGTCACTTTTTTTTACTCGGGTAATTTCAAGATTTTATAACTATCTGAACTTAAATACTTTAAACAAAACATAAAACAAGTATACTTTCCTTTCACAGTTTCACTCAATGTTCGATTTCCTCATCCTCCTATTAGTGTTTGAAAGCCTAATTCACTCATTTTAGTTTGTAACTTACGAATAAAGAAATAAAAGGTTCTTAACTTTTGGATATCTTAAAATTACCCATGTGTTATATATTATATATAGTATAGATATACAGAGAAAAGATCTACTAAAAAGTATGTTTTGTCTAAGTAGCTAAAGAATAATTATAGAGATGACATGTGACATTTCTTTAACTTTTGAGTACTTCAAATGCCCTTGTGTATGCATTATATATAGTATCAACATATTGGTGGAAGATTAACTAAAAAGTGAGTTTTCCTAAGTAATCTAAGAAAAATTGTAGAGATGGCATGTGACACTTTTTATAAGTATGTTAAAAGAATATTTTAGTCTTAAAACACAAACTCCCATCTCTTTTGTTTTCTCAAAATACAACACAAAAACTCTAGTAATTAACACAAAAAATCTAATAAAAAAATTAGCACAAAATACCGAGTACAAATATAGATACAAATAGAGAGTAGGATATGAGATGTTATTAAAATATAAACATAATTTAGAGAAAACTAGAATTGATCCCGCTGCTTTGTAGTGGCCAGATCAAAACCGAGAAAAAGGGTAAAACCATAACACGAATCGAGGTTGAGCCACGCGTTGTTGCAGTAACCATCAGTTGCATTCGAATTCGTAGAAGCATGTAGTACGCCTATTTCACTCTAGTTATATATAACGACTCTATAATCACATATCATCATATATGTACATAAACATCCTGCCACGACGCCACCTAACAGAAAAGAAAACAAAGAAACAAAAGATCCACACTTCGATCTGGTCGGAAAAATAATAGAAGGAACACGACACACAACAAGAAACATAAAACAGAATATGAAGGAGTGCGAAGGCTGGTGTTGCCATCGCCGGCAGGAGTTCGCCGGAATTGAACACGATGCCCTCTCTATTTCTTTCTCTCTCTCTCTCTCCCTCGTTCTTTTCGAAAATCTTTGTGACTCCCACTTTCAATCTTCCTAGCGATAGAAGATTGAAGAAACCTTCAACCCATCATCATTTGCAGACGTGATAAATCAAAACCCAGAAACGTAAGACTACGAGGTGTGGGGTGTGGGTTGGGGCGGCGGAATGCCAAAAACGCTGGCTATTCCACACCCGGCTAGCGTTGGCCATGGCGTTGCCGCGCTGGCGTGGGGATTGAGCCTGGCGTGAGGCGGGGGACTGAGGTGACATCGCTGGGTTTGATTGGCTACTATTTGATAACCGTTGGGCTAGCCGTTAGGCATGGCCAACAAAAAAATCTTTTAATTATTTTCTATATAAACCAAACATTTCTTACTCATTTTTACCATCCAAAATTCAAAAATATATAAAATAGATTATTCAAGTTCAAGCGATTCGTATGATAAATTTGTTTTGTCATCCTCATCCGACGCCGGGCGGAATTAATATTCACTACAAGAAAAGTGACCATTAAAGACTAAATTATCAGGGACTGATATATCAGTCTCAAATATGTAATATCTAGGACTGATTTATCAGTTACTAATAACATTGGGGACTGATTTCTGTGTGGCATGTTTTAGTGACCGATAATCAGCCGCTAATATCTTGACACCTTATTTGAGACTAAATTTCAGTCACAAATATGTTTATGCCATATAAATTTTTGGAGGGAAATTTATTGGCTACTAAATTTCAGTCTTAAATATGTTCCCTCTATGATGAAAAATGCACAAATGTATTGGAGACTAATCTTTTGTCTCTAGTATAGAGGGAACATATCAGGGACTGAATATCCGTTCTTAATATATTCAAGACAGGCAGAACTAGGGATTGATATTCAGTTTTGAATGCATTTTCGTAAAGGAAATTATCAGTAACTAAACTTCAGTCTCAAATATGTTGCACAATATAAAGTTTCGAATGTAATTTCTTTGGTAACTAAAATTCAGTCCTAAAAAGTTTCCTATGTAATGAAAAATGGAGCAAATGTATCGGGCGACTGAGTTCTTAATATTCCAAAAATAATAACAAATAAAAAACAGAACGAGTTAAGGATTGATTTTTCAGTCATAAACGTCTTTTATATATAGAAGGATTAAGGATTGACTTTTAGTATCCACTTATTTGGCTTAAGTTCTACCATTTTAAAGGAAGTATCAGAGATTGAAAATTAGTCTCAAACTTCTTATAAGTAGCCTTATTTAAAACTAAAATTCGGTCTCTTAAGAGTTTTGTAATGAAATAATTAGGCATTGATATTTAATCTACAATACTCAACGCATTTTCCACCATTTCAATGAATTGTATTTTAAAATTGTAATTTTGTCCTAAAAATTCGTGTACTGAATTTAGTCTACAATACTATGTTTGTTAAACAAACTCTCACTTACTCAAACAAGGACAAACTTTGGTCACTCATGGTTAGTCATGAAAATAATTTATCAAATCTAACACATTAGAGACCCTATTGTGATATAATGACACCCATTATGCCTCGCTATGAGCTATTGTAACTCTTAAAACTCACCATGGCTTGATAAGGGATAGCTATAAACACCTAATATGAATCACTAAGACATGTATGATCTATTATTTTTCTCTATGAGCTATATTGATTATCCAAAGCTAAGCTTGGCTAGGCATGGACATACTATTTACCTAGGATACATATCATTAAAAATTAGTGCAACACGATATGACTTAATAAAATCCTATCTAACAAAAAAACTAAGGGTCTGTTTGGTATGGGGTAATGGAATGGACGAAGGAATGGAGATGAGGTAATGGAATGGACGAGGGAATGCAATGGATCATTACCATTCCATGTCTTGTTTGGTTACCATGTGTGAATGGAATGAGTTATTATTGTGTATTGTTCGGTAGGCAAGAAAAAAACGGAGTAATAAAATCAGCGGTGAGTGGTGGTGGTGTTGGTCGGTGGTAATGATTTTGGGTGGTTATAGGTGGCGGTGGTGGGTGTCGGCGGCGGCGATGGGTGGTGGTGGTGGCGGCGAGTGGCGGTGCGGCGGCGACAACGAGTGGTGGTGGTGGCAAGGTGGTCGTTGGTGGTGGGTGGCAGTAGAGGTGGCGGTTGGTGGCGGCGGCGGCGGTTGGTGGTGGCGTTGACGATGGTGGTGGAGGGCGGCGGTGGCGGCGGCGAGTGTCATTAGCGGTTAATCGCAGTTGTGGGTGATAACAGTGGCGAGTGGGTGGCGGCGGCGACGGTGGCTGTCGGGGTGAGGTGGTGCCGGTGATGGCGTCGGTGGTGGGTGGTGGTGGCGGTGGGTTGTGGTGTTGTTGATGAATGGTGCAAGAGGGGATGGAATGGAAAAAAAACATGGGGGGTGGAAGGAATGATTTTGAGGAAATGGAATGCATTTTGGAATGGGTGATTCCATTCCATTGACCAACCAAACACCATTTTTTCATTCCCTTGTAATCATCAAAATTGGGTAGCGGTGCTATTCGGTACCATTACGGGTACCGGTATTTGAAGGTAAAACCGTATCGAACCGATACCGATATCGAAAATATCAAAAAGTGGGAACAGGTACCGAAAAATTCTGTACTGTTACAGGTACGGTACCAGTACCCAGTACCAAATGCTTATCCCTTATTTATACATGTACGTTATCATTAAATTCTTGTTTTTTCATTAAATATCACATAAACCTAAATATTAGCTATTTTATTTTTATTGGTTAAAAGTTTAAGGAAAAGTATATCCTCAAAAAGAGTTCCCGCCCACTTTTCATCAAATGAAAAATCAAAACTTTTGATCTCCCTCCTCCCGGCTCCCTCCCTCTTTAACCTACCTAGGCTCAAAAAGAGGGTTTTTTTTGTTACTGCAGGGGAGACAATTGTTACAGAATCTAAACCAGGGTGTGCGGTGGCTACGATAGGAATATGGGGACTCATCGGTCGCAGTGGTTGTTGTGGTACTAGCGCGCGTGCGACGGGATAGTTGAACCAGGAAGAGGTAAGGCTAAAATCTCTGGTAAGCAGGTTGAATCTCCCTTAATCTTGATTTCATTGTTATATTTTGATGTATTCTTGTTTATGCTGCTGAATAATCGTCACATGAAAGGTCCGATGTCACTGATTT
Organism: Helianthus annuus; assembly: GCF_002127325.2. Taxonomy (NCBI): domain Eukaryota; kingdom Viridiplantae; phylum Streptophyta; class Magnoliopsida; order Asterales; family Asteraceae; genus Helianthus; species Helianthus annuus. The sequence continues at coordinate 164,294,675 of NC_035436.2, forward strand.
GATTTCAAGAAGACGATACATAACACTTAATTATATAAATAACAAATACTACCTACAGTTATGAAGCAATGAAAAAAGAGATGGATGAGTTTAGTACTTTCTTGATATGAAGTACAAAATGGGAATTAACTTTTTTTTTTCTTATCTCTCGTGCTAAATGCAGATATGGATCTAAGTTACAAAAGTTTTCTTCATGAATGGAAAATAGACACAAAAGTAAAAGGCATTCTGGTTGATGGGACGTTGATCATTTCCTTTTAGTAAGGTATCAAGAACTAAACCATCTGGTCCTAATTTGGTTGAGGTAAGTTCATCAATTGCAATATTTTACACAATTGGTTTGAAGAATTGAAGTTGTGGCTTGATATTGTTTGAACTAATGCAACAATATTATTTATTATTAGTTTGCCTTAAGTATGCGTATGCCAACCAAGTACTTCATTCTGTTTTTACATGTGTTTGCTGCTGAGTAGGGGTGCAAACGAATGGAGCCGAACTCAAACCCGGCTAGGCTTAAGCTCGATTAACTTATGAAAGCTTGAGCTCGGCTCGGATTGAGCTTTGTTTATAAAGCTCGAGCTTAGCTTGTTTATTATTTAACTTATATTAGACTATCCGCATCAGTGAAAGGCTATCCTTTCTACAAACAGCCTAATCAGCATGCTACATCAGCTTTTCACTTATTCTTCCCACAAACACTTTTTACCCACAACAATAACATATATATCCTTCTTACAAACAACCTTATAAAAAAAAAAAGAAAGGACCCACCATTAGCCCATTCTTCACCATTCTTCCCCAAGAATTGTGAAGAATGAACACCCTCCATGTCATCCTCTACAACACCCACTAATTCATCTCTCTCACAAATGCCCTCCACATAGGAATGAACACCCTCCATGTCACCTACAAACATCCTTGATGTGGATAGTCTTAGTTATATATAAATCATACTATAAATAATTGGCTCGTTTAGGCTCTCAAGTCAGCAAGAGCTCGAGCTTCAGCTCGATAAGTGAAGTTGAGGCTCATTACTAAACAAGCTTACTTGTAGGCTCAGGCTCAAGCTTGTACAAGATCATCTAGTTTCAATCTGATTTCGAGTAGCACATGAGAATAACTTGTCTCGTTTAAACCCTATAACCTTTGAGTGTTTTCTTATTTGTAAAATATCTAATCATAGGTGTTTGCTCCAAAGCATTAACTTGCTTTGCATTAAAAATACACTTTTGGTTAGCTATCCTCCTTGACCCATTTCTTTTTAACCTGTTACCCATCCAAGATTAAAAAAAAAATCAAACCTAACATTTTTGAAAACTTGACTTGATATTGCAATCTGCAGTTTTATTAATTATATTGTGCGTAGTTTAATTACTTACTTACTATTAGCCCGTCCTTTGGGTCTCTCTATTTTATAAAGTTGTAATTTTTCATGTGAATTGAACAAGAACTAGCCTCTTTTTGTTATGTATTTATCTCTTTGTCTAAAAAGATCTAGAAATCTAGAATTTGTATGACAAGGAACTAAATGAAAGCATAAAGCAGATCATGTATGGTTCTATGTGTCATAAAGTTTGGTTGTTAATTGCTAAATTACTTTCTTGCTGAAAACATGTTGAAAATAGGTAAACATTCTTCTTTCACGTTAACATTATGATAAGATGTAACTTGTTTACCCAACTTTTATTTTGAGTATATATGGTAAGATGTCACTTGTTTACCCGACTTTATTTTACTTGTATTCTTATTAAGTAGATACTCTTGTTATTTCTCTCCGGTTCAATTTTATTGGGCCCGTTAAGTCACATATTATTTTACCTTGCATCATATGAGACCTATAAATTAAAAATGTTATATACATTTATAACAACAAACTGATTTTTCTTGCAGTAATGGCACTTAAGATAGTGACTGCATGTCATCATGGTGTGGTTTTCATATGGGAGATAGGTGTTAGACTTATGTTGAGCCAAGAGAATCATTGGATGATATTGGTAGCTAAATCGTATTAGCTAACTTCAAGTGATACCGAAGATCATCAGAGTCAGGTTATAACAATCGAGGAGGAGGAACTGAAACCGAACAAGAAGAAACTAAGACAACACAAAGAGCAATATTAGCAATAGTTGCGTTGATGACCTGACATAGGATGTTAGTTAAAACTTATTCCCTACATATTATTAGTTGATTTATCTAATATTGTTTTATATTTTAGAATTGATCAACCAAGTTAATTAATTTGTATGTTTAATTGTCAATTGTTTTAAACTTTATAATTAATGTGTTATGATATTCTTGGTTGGATACATAGCGAATGAAATGACATCATATTGAAGATTATTACACTCTTGAAATGAAATACATTAGGGACTGTAAATTCATATTCGGACCGAATAAAGCTTGTATCAAAAACTTAGTATCAGAGACTACTTTTGAGTCTCCGAAGGAACGTATTAGGGACAGGTAAATAAGAATATTGGAGACAGAAAACATTTGTTATGAGATACTGATTTTCAGTCTCAAAAAACATATTAAGGACTAAAATAACATGCTACGTAAGATTAATATTCAGTCCCTAAAAGAAGCATATTAAAGACTGAAACGTGTGGTGCCTGTGACTAAATCTCAGTCTTTTAAACACCTTATTAAAGACTGATTTGATATGAATTCTAAACCTCACAAAACGTATTAGGGACAATATCGACATGCTAGAGGACTGATTTTCAGTCCCTAAAGTCATACATTAGGGACTGAAATATCATGGTATCCAAGACCGATTTACAGTCACTCAAGAAATATATCGGAGACTGAAATGACATGGTACCTGCAGGCAAATTAAGGACTGAATTTTTACTTATTAGAGACTGACTGTTAGTCCCTGTTGGTGTCATACAATGGAGACTGATTTTTAGTTACTAAAACCACTATCTAGTACTAGGTATCCGGTACTGACTGGGGACTAGCAAATCAGTCCCCGATAACCATGAGGGACTGATTTGAATGTATCGGAGACTGATTTTTCAGTCTCTCATACTCATTTTTTTTGTAGTGATTATAAGCAGTGACGATGGTTATGAAAGCTACTGCTGAAGATGCAGATGAAGGGACTTCCTAACCCCAATCCAAACGGAGGAAGTATATTGTTTCATGAACGTGAAACCGTAAACGATTTGCTGGTAAGCGATTATTTCTCACCCGAACCAACGTATGATGAAAGAATGTTTAGGCGTCGTTTTCGTATGAGTAAAAATTTATTTTTAAGAATATCACAGGATTTAGAGGATAATTATGTTTTTTTTCCGACAAAGACCCGATGCGCATGGTAATTTAGGATTTACCACGTGGCAAAAGGTTACGGCCGCCCTAAGACAATTAGCTTACGGAAATAGTTTCGACATAATAGACGACTATATAAAAATGTCGGCACGAGTGGCTAGGGAAAGTCTTCATAATTTTTGTGTATATATCATTGAACTATATATGAAAAGATATATGAGAAAACTGACGTTTAGTGATATGCAACAAATTTTGGAACATCACCTTGAATATCATGGTCTCCCCGGGATGATCGGTAGTTTAGATTGTATGAAATGGGAGTGGGAACTTTGTCCAACTGCATGGCAAAGCTCTCACACAAGTGGATATCATGGAATGCCGACTATGATGCTTGAAGCGGCTGCATCACAAGATCTTTGGATCTGGCATGCATTCTTTTGTATGCCCGGTTCACACAACGATGTAAAAATTATACATAACTCGCCCCTATTCAATGATCTAATAAATGCTATTGGACCGAAAGGAACATTTTTTGTAAATGGGGTTGAATACAAGTATGGGTACTATCTTGTTGATCGAATTTACCCTAAGTATGTTGTTTTGTGAAATCATTTTCAAGAGATGGAACCCTAGATCCTAAAAGAATAAAGTTTAACAAAGTTCAGATGGCGGCACACAAAGATATCGAGTGAGCATTTGGTGTTTTGCAGAAAAGGTGGCACATTTTGAGCATGCCTTGTCGATTGTATGAATATGATCAAATAAGAAACGTGATGTACGCGTGCATCATTCTACACAACATGATTTTAAAGGATGAAGGATGTGCAATTGTTGAATATTATGGCGAGGAGCCCGAATTAAATAACGAAGACATTACCGACGAAGATAGAAAGCAAAACCAATCTAATCGAGTCAAGACAAATAAATTCAAACCTTCGAACTGATTTGGTAGAATATGTTTCGAAACTTCCTAGCTTAGACTCCAATGAAGATGATTGATTTTTTTTTTTTGTGATGTAATGTATTTTCTTATTGTAGTTATTTATTATAAATAAAATGTGGTTTTAAAATTATTTAGTAAATTCTACATTAATATAAAAAAATAGAAAAAAATTAGGTGCCATATGATACCCCAACGCCGTCTAGCCACGCTTTTTCCACACCTTACTTTTTTTGGTGTGGACTGGTGAAGGCTACTCCTACCACGTGTCGAGTAATGCCCCAACTCAAGGCTATCTATACCCCAAGTCTAACAGGAGAAAAAAGAGCCCATCCTATATATTAAATCCATGCAGGTGTGTGTATATAAATAGAGATGAAGAAAGAAATATGAATGCTCTTAACTAAGAAAAATTACAGGAGCATTTCAAGCCGAATCCTATATATTAAATCCATGCAGGTGTGTGTATATATCTATTTTAAATTATAACACATAGAACAAAAATGTAATATTACATCATTTTAAGAGTGTAAATTATTACTACTTTTAAAACATGTTTTTAGCTTTTAAACCAACTATATTTTTAAGTAATCAAAATCTTTTCATATGTTAATCTTTTTAAAAAAAGTTATACCATAAAAACGAGTATTTTATTCTTTTAATTTGAGTATAATATTTGTTATTATTTTTTTAATAATTTGTTACGTGATTACCGATGTCTATATTATCTGTTGTATCACATAGACAGCCTATAATATTTATAAAATAGTAAAAGGGTAATGGTTATTTATAAATATAGAAAAAGGGTAATAGTTTACAAGTGCCTCCAATTGTGACCGATACCATTTGATAATGATTATGATCGATTTTATATTATCCTGCGACTTTTGGCAGTTCCCTTATCATTTCTTCCCTCGTGGGTTTAATCTTTACGTTACATTGAATATTTTAATATCTTTCACAGCTATATTTGTTTTCACGTGACATGACCTTATTTTGTAAAATGGATTTTTTTTTAATATGTAGACATATGAGAAAAATACACCACGCAAAACTATTACACATTAGACTTTTAAATTGAATCAAGAAAATGGTCCCTCTCGTAAACTGTCCTTCATTTTTGTTTTTTCATTTTATGATCACATGTAACCTAAATTCTTTCATTTTCTTCTTATGAAATTTAAAAAAAATAATAATAACTAGCAAAAAAAACGATAACAGAAAATTTTCAAGAAGCGAGATAGAGATGAACTTGGATTGGAAGTCCGGTCTATCCAATTTAAGTTTGCATTTCTACATCCAAAAAAAACCCGAAAAAAGAAAAACTTGATATCACATTCAAGAGTGTCACCTCTCGCTCGTTAGACTAGAAAGTGACATCGTTTTTGTAACTCCAAGTGATTTCAAATATGGTGTGAGCTAAAACATCTAAGAATTTTATAAAAACTTTTGGAAAATGGACTAAGTTGATTAATGAGAACATTCTTTAGGGTGACTAGAAAGGATATGGAAGATAAGAAGATTCAAAGATCGTCCCTCCCACAATTTACTTTCCATGTGTCACTCAAGGAAGAGATGAAATTCGGTTTCAAGATATTCATCACAGACACATATTCTAGAATATTCATCCTTTCCTCACCCAATTGCAAACTTTCTTATTAATAAAGAAGATAGATTGGGAATGATTTTTAGATCAAGTGGTGGAAGTCTTGTATTTCTTTTAAGAGATGTAGGTTCAATTCCCAGTGGGTGCAAGAGTGAGGTGGGCAATGATAGGAGACCCGGGGAAACCTAGGTTGGATCCTTGAGCCAAATCGGTTTTACCCGTAATTTTATCGTCGTGCCTATGGGCGGGTGGGTTACCGGGTTTTCCTCGAAATTGGTGGTGGACTCGGGTTACTCTCGGAGTACTCCGTTTGTCCAGTGGGTGTTCCGAGAGTGCTCAAGATTGATTCTGTTGGCCGTTCAAAAAATAAATAAATAAATAAATAAATAAATAAAGAAGATAGGTTTTTTTTTTGAAAAGAAAAGAAGATAGGTTAATGTTTAACTTTAACCAGATCCTTATTTATGTTTAAAAATTGGTCTCGTTTAAACTTATGAAATTTGAGCACCAAAGAGACGTGCTAGCACAACTATTGAGCAGCAATGGCTTATTATTAGCATAAAGACTAGCAATAGAAAAACCCACCTTTTTTAGAGGCAATAAAACTTTCTCCTGTGCAATCTTCCAATCATCTTTTCATAGGAAAATATATATATTTTTTTTAAAGGGGAACTTCATTAGAAAACGGCAACCCCAAACCGGAGCGCACAAACAAACAACAGACTCATAGGAAAATAAATACTTAGGGGGTGGGGGTGGTCATCACTTATCAGTCACAACACCTAATCAAGTTCCGCCATGTGATCAACCATTTTTTCATCACTCACAACCTTTTTTAGTGGCAATGGTCATCACTCACATCACCCAACAATAAGCCCTCACACCCCCTCACATCCATCCATTTTTCACGCGTGAAAAATTTCACGGACTCAATCCCATTACTCGTTGAACTTCATGGTGGCTGTGGAATTTGATAAGCTTCCACGCGTGATTATTGCCCCATCACGCACCACCCCCAGTGGCTTTATAGATACGATGCATCTGTATACGTTGTACATTTTCTTACCAATCTTCTAAAATTTTGTTTTGGAATCTTCATATCCACATGTCATATGATATATGTAAAATGCATTAAAATGTGTTTTTGGAAAATGGAAACTTACCTAACTTCTGAAGTGGTCCATATATATCTACAATCGCCTGCTATACAAAAGCCACCAAAGCTTAAAACAATAAATATACAACCACTTCTGCACTTGGGTTGCTATGTTAACCCATTGAAATATTATATTATAATTTAGAAAACTACCTATTATATTGGAAGTTTGATCAGGAAGGTAATATAAGCAGATTGCACAACCGGCCTGATCTTTAACTTTTTATTGAAAGTCGATTTTTTTTAATCTTTATTTGTGTATTTGTGAAACTTAAACACACAAAAAAGTGGTCCAACCCTTTTCCTCTTGAGAAATTGCGCCATAACTTCTCTACGCATGGTTCTTGTCACATATAAATTTGCTCCGTAAGTTTATAAAACAACACTAAACACTTAAACAAAATAAACAATCATGTTCAGCCAATACCATAGTCCATAATTTTCAATTTTAATTTTCAAACATTCAAGCCCTAGTTTTAAATGTTGATTAGTAATCATTTAAACAAACAAAGCTTAAAATAAAACAACAAAATCATTAAATATAAGTCTAGAACAACTAAAAAACATCAAAAAACATAAAAATGTCAAACTCTTATACATCTATATTTTCTACTAATCACCACATAAAACAACAAAAAACAATCAATAAAAAAGGATAAATCTTTGGGTTGGGTTGAGTTTGGGCTTGGGTAGTTAGGTTAATAAAATTAGATTGTAGATTGGGTTAAATAAAGTGAATAAACGGTTAAAGAATAATTATACAATTGTGTTATATATACTTATATATTCATAAAAATCAGTGTTTAATTTTTCTATAAATTCATAATATTTTTTTCTAAGGAGGGCGGTTGAAAAATTTCAAGGGGTGCGGTTGAGATTTTCGACGAAAATTAGCACTAAAATCCTTTTTTTTTTCAAGGGGTGTGACCGCCCACCCACCATCGTGGGTAGGTTCGCCCCTGATTGTAATTTAATAATCGTTGAACATTAAGATAAAATTTGCATCTATTATATTATATTATGTTATGTTATGTTATATTATATTATGTTATATTATGTTATGTTATGTTATGTTATGTTATGTTATGTTATGTTATGTTATGTTATGTTATGTTATGTTATGTTATGTTATGTTATGTTATGTTATGTTATATTATATTATATTATATTATATTATATTATATTATATTATATTATATTTAACCTTAAGAATGTGTATTAAAGATGTATAAAATATGTGTGTTCACACATCAAGGTGGCTGGCACTAGGTGACAACCAACATTGTTGATGTTTAGAAACTCCCAGCCTGTAGCCTTGTACCCACTCTCATCCATTAAAATTATGCATCTTCTTATTTTGTCACTTGTTTAGATAATCATCCAAAGGTTTTGAATTAAAATCTTAAACGAGTATCAATAAACGACAAAAAGATTGATCTTGTGATGCATAATTTGGTACTTTTTTATATTTTTAAGTAGTATATTTGTATTTTCTTTCTTCTTTTAAAAATAAAATGAATAAGCTGTTTCCATTTGTGACAAGTAGGACTAACATGTGACAAGAATAAGAGTGATCAAAAAGAAAAGTCAAAACCATATTTATATGTGGTGTTATAACTATTAAAGATGTTTCTTGTTGGATCTGAGTTTGATTTTGATTGTATTTTGTGTTTGTAATTAAAGTGAAAGTAAATGAGTGTGTAGCGGAATTATGGTGAAAACAAACTTTGTATACAATCAAACGAGAGTAATACTTCGATCAAACATCTTTACACAATGAACCGAAAGATTGAATTTATTTCAACAACGATTACAATGATTGATGAATGAATGCAAACTCCCCCTCAGCCAGAGCTCAGTTGTTTGTTCGTGCAAAGAAGACGATTGTGCAAAAGAGCTAATAGAACAGTACAAAGTACTGAACTATTTATAGGCACTTGCAAACTACTGAGCATCTTAGCTGACGTCACCATGAAAGTGACATCTAACCTCCTAACAAACTCTAACCTCTGATCTATACAAACACTGCTGTGTTAACTACTGCTACTACATTACATTACAAAACAGACTATTGATCAGCTGCTGCAACCTTCTACTGCTGTGAACCCAGCAGTACTTGTCCGGATCAGCAGAGCTTGACTCAAGGCAGTAGATTGAATCAGCAGGGCTTTAGTCTTTCATCAGGTCTTTACTTGAGCAGCAGTTGTAGGTCAGTATTTAGCAAGATCAGCAGATAGGAGGTCAGCAGTTGTTGAAATCACTTTCAAGGGGAGAGACTTGTATGTAAACATCTGCTTATTCTGGATCCACTGCTCTGATCCAGTTTTGGCTTTAATTATCTGTTCCTCTGATAGGGTTCAATCCCAACAACTCCCCCTGGAACAGATAATGCCAAAACTCTTCATTATTGTGGACATTTATTGCCTCATCAACAGTTCCCTTATTTGACCTTTAAACTGTAGTTCAAAGTTAAGGGCATCTGTGTCTTCATCATCCTTGCTAAGTGGAAGATCAAGGAGATCCTATAAATCTTCAAGACTCAGGCCAAGAGCTTGTTCCCTTGATAGGCCAAGAGCTTGTTCCCTTGATATTTTCTCCACTTCTCCACCAGACCTGAGCAAGGTCAGTACGCAGGTCTGTTTGTCAGTTTCCCACTTTTGTATTTTTGAGCCTGGTGGGTTTCTTGGGAGATGCTTATTTGCAGAAGTATTTGGTGAGGCTGGCCTGTTCATCACTGGCTGAGCATCTTTAGCAGAGTTCTCCAGTTCAGATTCTTCTTTTAACTTTATCAACAAGCCTTCTTTCACAATGGCATTTCCAGTAAGAATCTCTTGAACTGTTTCAAATCCTAACTGGCTTTGTTTTCTTCTTTTGTAGAAGGCAGTACCAGCAGGAGCAGTGGCTCTCCTGATTTGCAGCTTTGTTGGTCTTTTTGAAACCTCTGCTTCAGGATAGTCAGGCTTTTGAGGAACCTTTGGGTCTTTCTTTCTTAATTCCTCCAACCTTTTGTAGGTTGTCCTGACCACATCTTCTTTCCATCTAGCAACTTGTCTTTTGTTTCCAAATTCAGCAGCAACCAGTTCTTCTTTCATTCTCCTCAGTTCTACCTGTATGTCAGGTACATTTTTTCTGAACTTTGCCCAATCAGGAGGAGTGTGAGTGACTTTCCTGTTTATCATGTCTTGAATTCTTGCTGCTTCATTTTCAAGCTTAGGAACAGTCCACTCTTTGTACATATATATCTCTCCTTTGTACTTCTTGTGAGCCATTATGCTTTCAATGTAGTCTTTCTTCAAATTTTCAGCTGCTCTTTCTGAAATTTGTTGACTGACATTTTTTGCAAATCGTTCAAGGGAGCTTACTTGTGTGAGCAGATATTGATAGTTTCTAGAAATTTCTTTGTCAGATTTCCCTTGTGTGTTTCTCTTTGAGATATCCTCTGCTTGCTTGGCCTTGATCTTCAAATATTCATCAACATTTTTAGGCCAGGGATATCCTTTTATTGATGGCAACCTTCTTTTGGCAGGGTCATCCTCATAATAGAATGATTTTATTTATTCTCTAACAGCTTCTAGTTCAAGAGGAAATTGAACACCTGCAGGAGGTAAGGGCTTGTCCATTGGAACTGAAGAAAGAGGAACTGGTTTTGGTATTGTGACAAGAGCTAAAGATTTTGAAGATGTTTGGGATGGTGAAGTGTCATCATCTTTGAGAATTAGCCTTCTCCTTTTTGGTTGAGAAGGGACTGATGATGTTTTGGATGGAACAGTGGATGTAGTGGCAGTGGTTTGTGATAGACTAACAGTTGTTGAAACAACTGGTGTTCCAACCACTGTTGTCTTTACAGCAGATGTTGAAACAACTGGTGTTCCAACCACTGTTGTCTTTACAGCAGATGTTGTAACAACTGCTGTCTTCTGCCTTTTGGCAGGAGGTGATTTTGTTTTTGGTGGTGATGGTGGTAAGGCAGTGGATGTAGTGTGTGTTGAAGTGGTGTGTGTTGAAGTGGGAGCAGATGTTGAAACCACTGAAGTACCAACAGTAGTGGATACAGCAGGAGTTACAACAGCTGTTTTAGATGGTGGTTTTGTAGCAGACTTTGAACGTCTGATTGGAATGGATTTGGGTACCCTTACTCTTCTTGTAGGCTTATTCTTTTCATCAACAAGATTTTCATCATCTTTTGACCCTGAAGTACCCTGATCCGGATAATCCACCCTGGCTTTCCTTTTGGCCTCTCTATCCCTTTTTACACTTGCAACTGCTTCTGCCAGTGCATTTGTGGTCACATCAATTTTCTTGCTTCCATCTGGCAGAGGGATTTGTTTGGTCATATTTGAATTTTCTGGTGCAATGTAGAGACCATCCTCTATTCCCTTCCTTCTCCATTCCTGAATTTTCTCCCCCTTTTTGGCATTATCATCGGGAAGTTTATCAATGAAGAAAACTGGTGGAGGAGCAGTGCCAGTGGTGTGCAGGATCTGAGTTTTGAGAGCCTTTAGATCAGCCTGAGTTGTCACACCCCCAAAATCCACACGCGGAGTATCACCGCTTGGGAGCGCGACTGACCAGGATCAAGCCATCAATCATATTGAACATAGTATATAATAATCGAAGTAGTTTGTAAAAACCCAATTCAATACAATTGATGTTCAAACCAAACATAGTTTAAGTAGCGGAAGCATAATATGAAAACCCAATGTATGTAATAAGTTCAAGTGTTATAAGGTGTAACAAAACATCCAATCCATGCTCCACAACGACCTGCTCCTCCCTGTGCAAGCTCCATATGTACCTAAGGTCCTGCAAGGCATGCAGCAGAGAGTCAACAACTAGTTGAGCGAGTTCACAGTTTATAGTTCAGTAATTGTAATAGTATAGTAAGCCTTGTGTTCGTTCATTAAGTCATGTATCGTATTAGTTCGTATCGCGGCCCTCCAGGCATGTATGCGAAGATTAGGGAAAGTTTCCAAGTATTCTAGACTAGGTATATTTGTATCGCGGCCACCCGGCATCTGTGCGAAGTTTAATGTATAGTTCTCAGCCTTCCTAGGCATGTGTGCGAAGATTAGTCATAATATCGCAGCCAACCCCGGCGTGTATGCGAAGATCAGTTCTATTAGTATCACTAGTCTAGTAGTATCTTATCAATAACCTTCCTCACCCGAGGACCATATCACTGAGTTCCATTATCTATGCAAGTACAAGTAAATAATCCAATCCCATTCCCACCCTGGGAACCCCATGCCTTGGCTGTGTGAACTCACCTTGGGTTGCTCGGTATGCTAAGTATGTGCTCACAGTTAATCAATCACGTCCTAAGGTATGCACGTATACATAATCAGTTTGTATTTAAGTTGTTTGCACATAAATATAATCATCGTGAACATCGCATCAATAAACACTGAGTATCACATTGCACGTATTTGTAATCATACAAGTATTGCTTTTATACATAACAGCAGTTAACTAACCCAGTTAACTTCAACAGAATTAAATTTAGTTTACTGTGCAGATTGCCCCATTGGCGAAACACTCTTGATTTGACGGATTTGTTTCGTCATGATTGGTCTCGGCGAAACACAATGTGTTTCGCCATGTCGGTTTCGTCATAACAATGTGTTTCGCCAAAGACCTTGATTCGTCGAAACCTGAACTGATTTAGCAAGTAACAAACAATATCACAACAACCTAAATGCCCTAGTGGCCGACACCTAACTCCCACCGCCAATCATCAATTATTCCACCGATTGAATCCTTCTTATTTTAATTTGTATACAAACACAATTGTAATCAAGTAGGTGAGGTGACACTATTTTGATTGGACCACAAATGCATAACCAACTTCTCATTGGACCTCCAAATATCAATTCCTACTAAATAGTCAAAGATGTAATCAACTATATGATTAGTTTGTCGGTTTCATCATCATCCACGCGCTAAACGAGGCTACATATAATTTAAAATGTCAATATGGCCGACAATTGCTTGAACAATCACATTGTAGTGCACAATTCACTTTTGATAGTGTGCCACTATTTTTTTTTTTTTTTTGATTGAACCAACATCTAACTCAGCCGCTATTTCAGCCAATGGCACACAACAACTCCACCAAAATTGACCCACAACTTTAAACACATATACACTGACAAGACACATGCAATATTAATACAATGGCCGACAAGGAGGTGATGGCTATCTAACTCTCACATGGCATAACAACCACAAGCATGATTTAATCACAACAGTCGATGTTACACATGCATGACTAGATCACATCATAATCAATTCGGTCAACAAGTTAAACAACACAAGAAACACTAACCGAGATTAAGAAGAGTATGATGATGGCGATCACGACGAGGGGGGGTTTCTCCAGTTGCCGCACGATCTCAAGGAGAGAGTATGAGCTTTAGGGTTTTGTGATTTAGTCAAATACTAACTTAATGAGAGGGTTATATTCAATGAATGTGAGCCGAGCCCAAAAACTCGGGTTTCGTTTGGGCCGAGGGCTAGCCCAAGATAATTTAAAGAGTGTTGTGCGACTCGGGGTGTATTGTGCAAATCGGGTATACATTGTGCGATCCACATATATTACGAGTATATACATAACACACTAAAATTCCATAACACTTATCACATAATTAAATTATAACATTTGATTGCAACAATCACAATAGTTAATCACATAGCACTCACACCGGTTACTTCAAAATGCATGAAAGGTTCGGAAATACGAGTTGTCACATGAGTGTTCTTGAACCTTGACTCCATTGCATTTCTCAGCTGTTGAACATGTTTTTCATGTTGCTGATCTGCTAGTTGTGCTTGATGATGGTGAAAAGGTTGAAATAGATTCCAGAGCTCATTTGTAGCAGATGCCTGTGGTGGAGCAGGTGCTTGAGGTGGAACAGCAGTGGATTGTACCTTTTGTACTTGTAACAACTGTTGTAGCATATCTTTGAGTTCTGCAACAGAGTTATCAAGTTTTTCAACACGAGCCGTCAATTTCTGGTACTTTAAACCATCACCCAAATGAATGGGATCATCTGATTTCCCACTTGCAGTGGTTTTATCAGTGGTAGAGGTAGGGAGTTTACTCCAAACTTTAACCACTGATGCCCCTTTTTCTTGGTACTGGGGTCTTCTCCCTTTAACACTTGACAACCGTTTGATGTTGCCAGTAGGATAAATAAATCCACTGGTGGTTGGCAGAGGTGCTATAAAAGGAATTGCCTCCAAGGATGTCTTATTGATGTAACCACTGCCCAACTGTAAACCAGTGGGTTCAACAGTTGTAGTGGCTGCTTCACTTGGATTACCACCAAGAGTTACTTGTAACTCAAGGGGTGTAACCTCCTCAGATTGTGTTGGTGGGTTAGCAAGGAATGATACATCAGGCTCAGTGATGTGTGTAAAATGCAACATATAAAACACATCAATTAAGGCATAAAACTAACCCTTTTTAAGTACTAATGTTGGAAAAAGAGTGTTTTTGTCTCCCTTTTGTATTTTCAGGATGAAATGAGCTCAAAATCACAAAAGAAGCAAAAAGACCCCTAATTCTACCATAAATACAAGAAAAGGAACAAAAGTGGACTGCCCGGACCCTCAACGGCACCTCCCAAGACAAAGAGAAGAAAACAGAGTCTGAACACGCCCCGTGTCCAGCGAACACGGGGGCGTGCCCAGGAAGCAGCAGATAAGACAAACCAGTAGAAGCTTCTATTGTTGGGCACGGGGTCGTGTCCAGCGAGCACGGGGGCGTGTTGAAAGTACAGCAGGCGCATTAATTGTAATTCGCAATTACAATTAATGAAGAGAGAGAGTGTCAGACGGGCACGGGGCCGTGTCCAGCGGACACGGGGCCGTGTCCAGCGTTCTGTCCAGCCTATAAATAGAGGAGCTTGGTTTCATTCTCTCTCATCCCTTGGCACACCACCTCTCTCACACTTCATCCACCACCCACCACCACCATAACACCATCATCCACCACCATCATCCATTGTCCATCGTAGAGTGTGTGAGTCGTCTCGGGATCCAAGATTGATCGTAAGAGTTCTTGACAATCAAGGCCATGTTTGCCTAAGTCTCTTACATCACTTGGTGAAGACAAGTGTTTAGTATAATACTTTTTATTTTTAATCTTTTGCACTTTTTATTTGGTTTTGTATTAATGACTTTAATAACTAGTTACTTATGTTGAAGGTGATCTTTCCTTATCGTTTGTCCGTGGTGTCTTGGCATTATTTTACTGTCTATATAAAATAAAAGATTTTCACCATTCATATCTCCACGGTCTATATGGAGGTATGTTGGCTACCTGGTCGGGGGTTAAGGGAACGGTTTGGTAAAGGTCTTGCCCTTGTTCAGCGTTTAGAGGTCCTGCTTGGGACCTGGGTCAAATTTAGTAGGATCTCCTTCAATGCCCATAGGTATTGGATGGCGGGGATCCAAACTCTTTGACCCCCTCATAAGCTAACTACTATTAATACTATAACCCGGCTATTTAGGACTGTATCCCTGCTGACTCAGACTACTTAGCCGAGGGTAACGTCACCGCCAAAAGCGGGGCCTACCATAATTTGCATTAATAACTTAATTCATTATCTTTCAATAATCCGACCCTTTAGGATTGTATCCTTGCTGACTCAAACTACTGGGTTGAGGGTAACGTCGCCTTCAAAAGAGGGGCCTACTACAATAACTAAGATAATCTCTTAAACAAGTGCAAAAGTGCGAAAATAATCAAAGGTTATACTAATACACGTGTCGGATCCAAGTGATTCATCTTGTCTATCTGTTTTTATTTTATTTTATTTTTCAGCATTTAGTTAGTTTTTATTTTTCTTAGTTTAAAACATTTTTCTAACTTTTTGATTTGGTTAGACGTTGAGGATAAACCGGTATTAAAAGCTCTTGTGTCCTTGGACGACCTCGGTATCTTACCAACACTATACTACGTCCACGATGGGTGCACTTGCCCATATGTGTGTTTAGTGTTAGTGAATATCGTGTTTTATAAATTTAAAACTTGGTTAAAAGTGTAAAAAGGGCTTAATTATATATTAAAAACATATACACACTAACACGCATCAAGTTTTTGGCGCCGCTGCCGGGGACACAAGGATTTTAAGAAAGTTAGGAATCAACGGCCTAATCATCTTTTTATTTTTCTTTAATTTTTAGGATTTTTTTTAGATTTTTCAGCTTCTGCAGAGCTCGGCACGGGGCCGTGCCTGGTCGGACACGGGCCGTGCTCAGCAACGTTACTGGCAGTTTTTGTTTTTCAAGTTACAGAAGGCTGACCACGGGGCCGTGTCGGTGCAACACGGGGCCGTGTCCAACTTCCAGTAACTGGGGTCTGAAAAACAACCACTGTAACTCCGACCACGGGGCCGTGTTCGCTAGACACGGGGCCGTGGTGAACCTTCTGACCAACATTCTTTTCTGTTTTTATTGCAGGACTTGGAACCCGACGCCAACTTCACGTAGTGTATGAGCTCCAGTTCCAATAAAGACATAAAGGAACCATTAGAAGAACCCGAACGCTTTCTCAGAAAAGGTTAAAAGCCAAAAACCAAGAGAAGGTTTCGGGTGATCCACCCCCAATGGCGGACCAACGTACCCTCATGGATTACTTACGGCCCACCGTAGGTAATCTCGGCGCCGCTATCAATGCCCCGAATGTCGAAGCCAATAACTTCGAACTTCGGCCGCACTTGATACAAATGCTCCAAAACTCCGCGACCTTTCACGGGCTCGCGGACGAGGATCCCCATCTACATATAACTAATTTCTTAGAAATATGTGATACCTTTCGGATCAATGGAGCATCAAACGACGCCATCCGCCTTCGTATGTTTCCATTCTCACTAAAAGACCGAGCGAAAGCTTGGCTCAACACCCTCCCAGCTGGATCGGTAAACACCTGGGATGAACTAGCCCAAAAATTTCTATATAAGTATTTCCCTCCTTCTAAAACTGCTAAATTAATGGCTGAAATTAACACATACTCACAAGAGGACGGGGAATCCTTATATGAAACTTGGGAAAGGTTCAAGGAGCTATTACGCAAGTGTCCCCATCACGGCCTCGCAATATGGCAACAAGTATCCACTTTCTACAATGGGTTGTTGCCACATACTAGGCAGACACTTGATTCTAGCTCCGGGGGACTTTTAGGTAATCGTCGCCCACACGAAATATATAATCAGATTGAGGAAATTGCTCAAACCAATTTTCAGTGGCACACTCCCCGGGGAAATAAAACTATCGCCCCGGGCGCCCATAAGGTAGACGAAAGCACCTCTTTACAAGCCCAAATCGAGGCCCTTTCTTCAAAAATAAAAAAGTTAGAAATGACCAAAACAGTCTCGGTCATGGCTTGTGAAGGGTGTGGTGGGTCACATGAAAATTGGAGTTGCATGAAAGAAACGGACGATCAACAAGAAATGGTAAACTACATTGATAATAGACCTAGGCCGTCGGGTCCTCCAACGGGAACCTACAACCAAGGATGGCGAAACCACCCAAACCTTGGTTGGAGGGAGCCCGGCAATAGTAGTAACCAACAACCGCAACGAACAAACTTTCAGCAATCAAGAATGAGTCGCAAAATTTCACTCAACAAAGTGGAAGAGAGAGGCTCGAAGATACCATATCTCGCCTTGTCTCCGACACTGATAAGAAAAATTCGGAAAGATTCCTACAATTAGAATCAAATTTTAGGAATCAACAAGCTAGCATTCAAAACATAGAAAAACAAATAAGTCAACTAGCTCAAAATTTTTCCGAAAGACCACAAGGCGCATTACCTAGCAATACCGAAACCAACCCAAAGGCGCAAGTTCACCTCATCACACTACGAAACCGCACCGTAGGGCCTGCAGAAGTACCTCCAGCAACAGAAGAATCAACGCCAACACATCTGCAGGAGAAGGACACTCCCTCATCAACAGAGCCTACCAAGGCCCCTCGAGTTCTGTACCCCGGTAGGTTAATTCGTCAGAAAACCAATGAGCAATTCGCAAAATTCGAAAGTTTGCTAAAACAATTGCATGTCAATATTCCTTTTATCGAAGTCCTAACCCAAATGCCCAAATACTCTAAATTTATGAGGGACTTCCTTACACATAAAAAGAAAATTGAAAATTTGCAATTAGTTAATTTAAGCGAAGAATGCTCTGCCCTCGTACTCAATAAACTACCCCAAAAGAAGATCGATCCCGGAAGTTTCACGATTCCATGCTCAATAGGGGAATCTCCCGTTCGCAATGCCTTGGCCGACTTAGGGGCTAGCATTAACCTCATGCCCTCTTCAATGTTCAAAAGGCTTGGCTTGGGAACCACAAGCCCCACAAAAATAAGCATACAACTCGCTGATCGATCGGTCAAATTCCCGCAAGGTGTCATCGAGAATGTCTTGGTAAGGGTAAGCAGATTCGTTTATCCTGTTGACTTTGTCATACTCGACATGGAGGAAGACACCGAGGTCCCCCTTATTCTAGGGAGGCCTTTCCTTGCCACCGCACAAGCAGTAGTGGACATGAATGACGGGACACTAACTTTGAGATATGGGGACGATGAGGTAAAGTTTGGAGTTGGGAAGAGAATAGAGGATGACGACCCGGTCCACTACATGAAGGTTATCGATTCAAGCTTGGATGCCGCTCTCCGACGGTGTAACTTGGGAGGCAAGGCACTCCAATCAAAAGACGTGTGACCGGGAATCGGGTCTAGCCAAGGACCCTTATAAACGTGGCGCACCACGGAGGCATTCCGCGGACCTATCCTTAGTTTAGTCTAATCTTTTAGTTTTTGCAGAATAAATCACACTCATGGTGGTAATGGATGAAAAAGGGAACGAGAAAAAATGGAACCATGCGGAAGAACAGAACAAACCGACAAAAATCTCCATAACAGAAGGCTCCACACGGGCCGTGCCCAACCAACACGGCCCCGTGCTGAGCCCCCTGCAGGAAATCACCCAGTTCAGGTAACTGGACACGGGCCGTGTTCAGCGGACACGCCCCCGTGTCCAGGCTTCTGTTTCAATTCTATAATTTTTGTTACTGGCACTTGACCACGGGGCCGTGCCCGGTCAACACGGGGCCGTGTCCAGAGCGCCAGTAACACAAAACTTTGTTTTTAAACACACTTTTACATATTCTAATCAACCAAAAACTTTATTTTTGGACACATTGAGGACAATGTGTAATTTAAGTGTGGGGGGGAATGCTAAAACCTTGAAATTTTGCAAAATCCTAAAACAAGCCTTACACAAAACTCTATTGGAACCGCTAAACACCCCAAATTTTTTCAAAAACTTTTTCATTTTTTTATTTACTTGTTTTAGTTTAAGTTGGGAATAACAAGTTATAAAATGATTATATTTTTTTTATTTTACAACCGATAGCGTCGTGATAAAAAGAACTAACATAAGAAAATTATGAAACGGTATAACAAGTCTAGTTAAAAATTCGATTATATATGCTTGGTCACATTAAAAACCCATTCCCACAAAAGTGAGTTTTGAGCCTTTATTGAGCATAAAAATATACATATTTAGATTATTAGATTAAATGCTCATTTTTCGTTTCTTGTGTGAATAGCCGCTCGGTCTTTACAAATCTAGAACTTGCCACGACGATACATTCCCGGTCCTTACCAACTTAAACCCAAGTAAGTAAATGATGGAGGCATTAGGACTAACTATTTTTCTTTCAAAACCATTATTTTTCATTTTTTTACCTACCCAAAATCCCCCTAGAAAAACCCCTTTGAGCCTAAACCTTTCATTTCATTACCCCCAAAACAATTTTTTTTACCCACCAAAAACCTTTTTCATTTTTTTCACCCTTATTTTAGTAACAAGCTCGGTTTTTCATAAACATACCCTTTACGTGACGGAAAAAAAAAATGAATAATGAAGTCAAAAACAAACAAAAGCTACAAAAGCTTGTTTGGAGAAATACTTCAAAAATAAATGTCACTAAAAATAAGGTATTTTATGAAAACCGACACTTGTTACGATTTTCGCCCTTTTTACTAACCACTAACCAACTACCCACCTTTAAACCCAAGCCTTCACCCCAAAAGTCCTCTTGATATTTACAAAGGTAAAAAGTTAAAAAGGAGGAGGATTGATCGCTTGGCAAGCCTATGGAAAACGTAAGTCCGTGCCGCTCTCGAGCGATTCACTTAAATATACACCTTCGGCCGAGTGATTGAGTGATCTCCCGTGAGGTATGTGAACTTGTATATAAATGGAATTTTAAAAAGGCATGTTATGCCCAAATAAGTAGTTTATCTTATGAAAAGTTCAAAATAAATCATGACGAATAGGATTGTAAATAAAATAAAAATAAAACCTATACAAACCTTGGATTCCCGACACTCTAGGACAAGCTAAAAAACTTCTCTTCTACCTATTCCATTTGGGAGTGTAAGCCACATTAAAAGAGTTTTGCTTGAGGACAAGCAAAAGTTCAAGTGTGGGGGTATTTGATGTGTGTAAAATGCAACATATAAAACACATCAATTAAGGCATAAAACTAACCCTTTTTAAGTACTAATGTTGGAAAAAGAGTGTTTTTGTCTTCCTTTTGTATTTTCAGGATGAAATGAGCTCAAAATCACAAAAGAAGCAAAAAGACCCCTAATTCTACCATAAATACAAGAAAAGGAACAAAAGTGGACTGCCCGGACCCTCAACGGCACCTCCCAAGACAAAGAGAAGAAAACAGAGTCTGAACACGCCCCGTGTCCAGCGAACACGGGGGCGTGCCCAGGAAGCAGCAGATAAGACAAACCAGTAGAAGCTTCTATTGCTGGGCACGGGGCCGTGTCCAGCGAGCACGGGGGCGTGTTGAAAGTACAGCAGGCGCATTAATTGTAATTCGCAATTACAATTAATGAAGAGAGAGAGTGTCAGACGGGCACGGGGCCGTGTCCAGCGGACACGGGGCCGTGTCCAGCGTTCTGTCCAGCCTATAAATAGAGGAGCTTGGTTTCATTCTCTCTCATCCCTTGGCACACCACCTCTCTCACACTTCATCCACCACCCACCACCACCATAACACCATCATCCACCACCATCATCCATTGTCCATCGTAGAGTGTGTGAGTCGTCTCGGGATCCAAGATTGATCGTAAGAGTTCTTGACAATCAAGGCCATGTTTGCCTAAGTCTCTTACATCACTTGGTGAAGACAAGTGTTTAGTATAATACTTTTTATTTTTAATCTTTTGCACTTTTTATTTGGTTTTGTATTAATGACTTTAATAACTAGTTACTTATGTTGAAGGTGATCTTTCCTTATCGTTTGTCCGTGGTGTCTTGGCATTATTTTACTGTCTATATAAAATAAAAGATTTTCACCATTCATATCTCCACGGTCTATATGGAGGTATGTTGGCTACCTGGTCGGGGGTTAAGGGAACGGTTTGGTAAAGGTCTTGCCCTTGTTCAGCGTTTAGAGGTCCTGCTTGGGACCTGGGTCAAATTTAGTAGGATCTCCTTCAATGCCCATAGGTATTGGATGGCGGGGATCCAAACTCTTTGACCCCCTCATAAGCTAACTACTATTAATACTATAACCCGGCTATTTAGGACTGTATCCCTGCTGACTCAGACTACTTAGCCGAGGGTAACGTCACCGCCAAAAGCGGGGCCTACCATAATTTGCATTAATAACTTAATTCATTATCTTTCAATAATCCGACCCTTTAGGATTGTATCCTTGTTGACTCAAACTACTGGGTTGAGGGTAACGTCGCCTTCAAAAGAGGGGCCTACTACAATAACTAAGATAATCTCTTAAACAAGTGCAAAAGTGCGAAAATAATCAAAGGTTATACTAATACACGTGTCGGATCCAAGTGATTCATCTTGTCTATCTGTTTTTATTTTATTTTATTTTTCAGCATTTAGTTAGTTTTTATTTTTCTTAGTTTAAAACATTTTTCTAACTTTTTGATTTGGTTAGACGTTGAGGATAAACCGGTATTAAAAGCTCTTGTGTCCTTGGACGACCTCGGTATCTTACCAACACTATACTACGTCCACGATGGGTGCACTTGCCCATATGTGTGTTTAGTGTTAGTGAATATCGTGTTTTATAAATTTAAAACTTGGTTAAAAGTGTAAAAAGGGCTTAATTATATATTAAAAACATATACACACTAACACGCATCACTCAGTCAGTTGTTGAGGTATATTCTCATTAACAGGTGATTGAGAAGGACTGAGTAATGTCTGGTTCAAATCGATTGCATCCAACAAAAGTTGTGTTTTTGGTGGAATTGTGGATGTGATGGTGGGTGTAGAAAGAGGATTTGCCCTGGGCATTGAGCTGTGGATGATGGAAACGAGTGTATCCAGAGCATCATAATGTGGTGGCCCTTTATGTACAACCTGTTCTTTTTGTGAAGAAGCAGGAGGAGTTATGGTTATGGGTTGAGATATTTATACCAACTGCTGTGAGGAAGTAGCAGCAGTGGTTTCTTGTGACATTTGTGTTGTCACAGGCAGTAGCTCTGGTATCTCATCCTCCAGAGTTGCCGTTTTGATTGGTTTGGGGGGTTTTTGATTTTTCCTTTTGTTTGGCTTTTTGGGATTTGTAGGTGTGGGTTTCAAAACAGTTGGTCTGCTGCTTTGATCACCTAGAGTAGTAGGCTCAGCAGCAGATACCTGAGGAGCAGTGGTGGCTGCTAAATTCTGCTCAGGCACCTCTGCTTGTGTTTTACAAGGTGCTAACATTCTTGAAAAAGTTTCAGTTGTTAAGCTGTTTATTTGAGTAGTCTCACCTTGGTTTATTATGGCTAAATCATCCTTACTGAATTTCTTTGCAAAATAGTAACTTAAAAACCTTGGAAACAGTAAGAATGATTTTGTTTCAACATTATTAACCAAATCTTTAAAGATTTCCCGAGAATAGCTAAAATTTTCTTCTTGAAGAATTGCATATCCCAGATTTTGAATCTTTAAAGGGATTTCATTGAAAGAAGTGGTTTTGTTTGAACCACATAGTAGGAGGGTATGAAATAAAAATCTGGTTGCTGAAGGAAAATAACCTTTTTGTAAGGTAAGTTTCTTCATCATTGTGGCTTCATACCCTCTTTCAATGAAGTCAGTTTGTAACTCGTTTTTAGTGAAAGAAGTTTTACCTTCCTGGTCACCGAGTTGAAAGACCTCTGAAATGGATTGTGGCGTGATTTGGACTTCTTTCCCCTTTATAGAAGAGTGTATGGTGGTTGCAGTGTCTCCTTGTTTGTCAAAGGTTGCATTCTTCCAGAACTCCCTTTGGGTTTCCAAATAGATTGGTGCATCGGCGGTGAACAAAGTTTTGTACTTTGATTTTGCCATGATGTTGATGATGGAATCGAAAACATCGGTGGTTCCTTGTTTTGTTAGAAGACCCAGGAGATTGTGAGATGATTTGTATGGAATTTCAGTGGAAGTTTCCTTTTGAGAGGTTGTTTTCGATGATGATTTGGATGAGGGTTTTGCAGATGGCTTCGATTTTGTCATTTTTGAAATGAATGATCGAAGAAATTTGTGAGAAATGAGAAGAAAAACTGCTTTGAGAAGAGAATTTTTAAGAATTCAATTCGACAGTAAAACCCTGTTTTGGTGGTGAGTGAGGAATTTTATAGGGAAGAGAGTGAATGCTGACGTGGCAGACGTTACAAAAGGTCTGAGCACTATGTACTGCCCACGTGACAACCCCTGGTGAAAGTGAAGGACAGTACTTTGATGATAGTGAGAGATGAAAGCAGTGGTAAGGAAGCAGTGGATGATTTTCACTGTCAGTGGATAGCATATCAGTGGATAAGACACTGCTTTTGAACAACAGAGTTTATCAAAGGAATGAGAGAACATGGGTTGACTTTCAGCAGTGGACAGACTTTTGAAGTAGAGCAGACTTTTAAACAATCAGTGGTTATGGCAGACTTTTAAGGATTTGAATGAAAAATTCATTTTTAGCTATTTTTAAGGATGGATTTTTGATTTTCTGAAAACATTTTGTTGCTTTTATTCACAGAAAAACAAGATGTTGCTTGTTATTCCATGTTCAGCATCCCAATTCTAGAGACCAAGCTTTCAAAAATGGTTGTATCAAGTGCTTTTGTGAGCACATCTGCCAGCTGGTCTTTAGTTGGGACATGATGCAGAGAAATCAAACATTTTTCATAGCAATCCCTCACAAAGTGATGTCTGATGTCGATGTGTTTGGTGGTAGAATGGGAAACTGGATTTTTGATGATATTTTCTACTGCCTGGCTGTCCAACATGAGTGGTGTTTTTAAGGCAGTGATACCAAAATCCAGTAACTGATTTTGAAGCCACAAGAGTTGGGCTGTACAGCTTGCAGCAGCAATGTATTCAGCCTCAGCAGTGGATGTTGAAACTGCTGCTTGCTTTTTGCTTTGCCAAGAAACTAAGCAATCACCTAGAAACTGGCACCCTCCTGAAGTGGACTTCCTTGTGGTGTGACATCCAGCAAAGTCACTGTCTGAAAAACCTGAAAGCTTGATATTCCCATTAGCTGGATACCAGATACCAAGTGTGGGAGCACCTTTTATGTATCTGAAGATCCTTTTTACAGCAATGAGATTTGATTTTTTTGGGAGCTGGTTGACTTCTTGCACAGACACATGTTGCAAACATGATGTCTGGTCTAGATGCAGTTAGGTACAATAAAGACCTAATCATGCTTCTATAGAGTGTTTGGTCAATCAGCTCATCCTTTTCATCAGACATGACCAGCTTATTTGTTGCCATGGGTGTGCTGCATGGTTTACAATCATTCATATCAAATTTGGTTAAAAGTTCTTTAGCATATTTGATTTGATGAATGAAAGTTCCATTTTGCATTTGTTGTACTTGGAGACCAAGAAAGCATTGCAGCTCACCCATTGCACTCATTTCAAACTCAGCTATCATGAGTTCTCTAAACTCTTCACACATTTTGTTACATGTGCTTCCAAAAATAATGTCATCCACATAAATTTGGACAATCATTAAATCCTTCCCTCTCCATTTAAGAAACAGTGTTTTATTAATGGTACCTCTTTTGAAACCATTTGAGAGTAGGAAGTTGGAAAGAGTTTCATACCAGGCCCTTGGTGCTTGTTTCAGGCCATACAAGGCTTTGTTCAGCCTGTAGACATGATCAGGATAAAATGGATCCTCAAAACCTGGAGGTTGACATACATACACCTCTTCTTGAATTGTACCATAGAAGAAAGCACTTTTGATATCCATTTGAAACACCTTCATGTTGTGGTTGACAGCAAAGGCCAGGAACAGTCTGATGGCTTCCAATCTTGCAACAGGGGCGAACGTTTCATCATAATCAATCCCCTCTTCCTGTCTGTAACCTTGAACCACAAGTCTGGCTTTATTCTTGACAACAATGCCCCTTTCATCAATTTTGTTCTTGAAGACCCACTTTGTGCCAATGGGACTAACCTCTTTTGGCAGTGGTACAAGCTCCCATACTTGTTGTCTTTTAAACTGTTGGAGCTCCTCTTGCATGGCTTCTACCCAGCTGTTGTCTTTCAGTGCCTCTTGGTACTTGACTGGCTGATGAAGTGATAGAAAACCAGCAAAAAGACAAATGTTTTGGGTTTGGCTTCTTGTGAGCACCCCTTCATTGATGTTGCCAATGATTTGATCCGGTGGATGAGATCTCAAGAAGATTAAATCTCCTTGGTATGGTATGATGGCATTTGTTGGTGAAGGCTGCAAATGTGTATCATCTGAGCTAACCACTGCTGGTGACTTTGATGACCCAGCAGTGGCTTCAAAAGGCGGTGGAATAGGAGGTAATGAAGTGGACAACTGCTGACTTTTATCCACTGTTTGAGGACTTTTGTCAGCAGTGTTTGAGGATGTGGAAGCAGTGGTGGATGGGCTACTTTGGTCAACAACTGTTGAGGTAGCAGTGGTTGAGCTTTGACAACTGTTTTGGACAGCTGGTGCTTTTCCCTTTGTGGCAGACCTTTGAGGGATGATGATTTCATACCCATAGTCTGGTGTTGTATCCTCTGATGGACCTGCACTGTTAGTCTTGACAGCAGTATTTTCAAAAGTAAAATTTTCAAGATCAAACAGATCTGCAGGATTTGCTGGGATTTTCATTGATGAAAGTTCATTGAACTTTACATTCAAAGTCTCCTCCACTGCCTTGGTCCGTGTATTGAACACTTTGTATGCCTTGGCAGTGGTTGAGTATCCCAGATGATAACCACAATCAATTTTGGCTGCAAATTTTGAAATGGAATCTTTTAAGTTCAAAATAAAGCATGGGCAGCCAAACACCTTGAAATAGGAGATCAGTGGTTTGATTTTATACAGAATTTCATAAGCAGTCTTTTTGTGCCTGGGGTTTATTAAAACTCTGTTCTGGACATAGCAAGCAGTGTTTACTGCCTCTGCCCAGAAAGTTAGTGGCAAACCTGAATCTGCAAGCATGGTTCTGGCAGCCTCAATCAAAGTTCTGTTCTTTCTTTCAACAACCCCATTTTGCTCTGGTGTTCTAGGGATGCTGTACTGCCTTACAATCCCTTTCTTCACACAGAAGGCATCCAACTCCTTATTTTTAAATTCTGTGCCATTGTCACTCCTGAAGCTTTTCACTGGAAGGTCAAATTGCTTTTCAACCTGTGTCACAAAGTCTTGCAAAATGCCTGCAGTTTCATCTTTGGAGTGCAAAAAGAAAGTCCATGTAAACCTAGAAAAGTCATCAACAATAACCAAACAATATCTTTTCTTTTTGAGGCTCATGACTTGAACTGGGCCAAACAAATCCATGTGTAGCATTTGCAAACACTGGGTTGTTTTGGACTCTTCAATGGACTTGTAAGAACTCTTATGCTGTTTTCCTTTTAAACAGGAAATGCAATGTTCAGAACATGAAAACAATTTTTGTGGTAGGCCTCTCACCAAACCATTTTTTGAAATTTCACTGATTGTCTTAAGATTTGTGTGCCCCAGCCTTCTGTGCCAAAGTTCTGTCTCTTTGTTAGAGGCAGCTGAGAACAGACAGGCATCAGCTCTGGGACACTCTTTTGACATATCAACAACATAAACATTGCCACTTCTTTGAGCAATAAGTTTAGTGTGACCAGTTTTGATTATTGCTTCAATCTTTTTGACCATTTCTGGTCCAACAATCCTACAACAATCTTTTGTGAAGAATGACCCAAACCCTTTGTCACTCATTTGTGATACACTCAGAAGGTTGAATTTTAGATTGTCTATTAGATTGACATTTTCAAATTTTACATTTCCAGATTGCACTGTGCCCAGACCCTAGAACTTTCCCTTTACTATTATTCCTAAAGGATATATCACCCCCGCCATGGATTTTAAAGTCTTTGAGGAGGGCTTTATATCCTGTCATATGCCTGGAGCCTCCACTATCTACATACCAAAGACTATCAAAGCATGCAGAAGCTCCCTGCACATGAAGTAAAAGGATTAGTTCATTAAGGGCTCCAAAGCCAACAGGGTTTTGGATGGGGATTCAGCAGTGTCTGGTATGGATGCAGAGTGATGGACAGTGGTTAGGTCAGGGGTTTGGACAGTTTTAGTACTATTTCTTGCTAACCACTGTTGAGGGTCTTGACCAATCACCTGCTGATAGCCAAAAGGATGCCTATTCACTTTAGGTTTAGAGGGCCTTTTATAGGCCTCATAAACGTGTGGAATCCTTTGGTAAGACTGTTTTTCCTTACCTTTTCTGAACTGATTGGCAGGGGGTGCATCAGTAACTTGAACATCTCTTTTGACAGATGTTTGGTTCAGCTGTTTTGTAACAGCTGTTTGAACTGGTACAAACAATGGTTGTTTCTTGGTGAATTTGACAGATGATGATGATGATGGACTCAATGATGTTTTAGCAAGGTACTCCTTCTTTTTCACATCAAAGTTTTTGAGATACACACATGCTTGAGTTTTGTGGTTTATTTTACCACAGACAATGCAGCTTTCTACTGGAACAATGACACTTGTTTTGTTTATATCATAAGCTTTTAAGTGGAAACAGTCTTTTGTTAGATGATTCCTTTTCTCACAGAATTCACAAAACAAGTT
Source organism: Helianthus annuus (assembly GCF_002127325.2). NCBI lineage: Eukaryota > Viridiplantae > Streptophyta > Magnoliopsida > Asterales > Asteraceae > Helianthus > Helianthus annuus. The sequence continues at coordinate 164,322,759 of NC_035436.2, forward strand.
ATCAATTTTTTCTTTCTTCTTTCTCTTTTCAGACTCCTTTGTAGCAGAGGTTTTAACCACTGCTGGGATGTCCTTGAGAGGTATGACTTTAGCTTTTGGAGCTTTAACACCATCAGTTGATGTAAAGTCCATTGGCTTGAAATTTTCAAGAATATCACACTCATCAGACCATTTTGGTTTAAACTGATGATTTTCAAGCTCCTCAAAAGTAGAGGATCCTAATGGTCTGTCAAGTGTGATTTTCTTACCAAGTTTGTTAGTGGTTTTCACTTCTTGGCCATTCTTGTTTGTGGGGATGAACTCAGTGGTTACATCAGTGGTTGAAACAGATTTTTCAAAAGCAGTGTTTTCATCATCATTTTTTCTATAACCAACCCCAAATTTCACATTGCTTTTTATATGTTTTTTAAGCATAACCTCATACCCTTTGCATGATTCCACCCATCTCTCACATGTGATCTGGGTGGACTCTAACTCCTTTTTGCAAACTTGGTATTTTTCTACCAAAGTTTGGAGTTGGGTTTTGATTATGCTCTGCTCTTCTTTCAAGCTGCTAATCTCTTTGTCCTTTTCAGTCAATTTGTTTTTAAGTTCTTTTAAAGATCTTTCAAATTTGACTTCATCAGTTAAGATTTTATCCCGAAGGTTTTCGTTCACCTCTTTGATGTTAGCAAAAGCAATAATGCAATTGTCAGAACACAGTTTTTCAAGAACTTGAGGTGTTACCTTGGCAGCAGCCATCATTGCACAATCACATTGAGGATTTTCTTCATCTTCAGCTCTTTCTTCTTTCTCACCTGCTTTTTCTTCTCTCTTTTCTTCCTTGTTCTCTTCTGACCATGGGTCTGTCAGTGGTTTAATCAGGGTGCCTGAACTTTCTCCCAACAGTACTTCATTTGCCACAGCAGTAACCACTGCTTCAGTCACCTCATCCACTGTTTCAGAACCCAGCTGTTCCTCTTCAGATTCAACACCCTCCTGTATTGACTCTAATTCCATCAAACAAAATTCATCATGAGAAGAAACATTGGAAGCATAGAGTGCAAAATTTTCATCACTGAGATCTTCAGGCATACTGCTCCAGTCAACAAACCCTTGAGTGAAAAAACTTTGTTGATCTGGTTGTACTGCTGCTGGAGCAGTGGTTTGAGGTGCAGGTTGCACTTGTGCCTGAGGGACAGGGGTTTGAACATATTGGATCTGTGGAACAGTGGTTTGGACATAGTGCACTGGCACAGGGGCAGCAGCATAGTGAGCAGTATTCACTTGAGCTGCTGGGGCATATTGGGCATAGTGCACAGTGCCTTGATTTTGAGGTCTAGGATTTGAGCTAGGATGAGTGATTATGGGACCAGTAGTTTGACTCCTACACTCCCTAGCGAAGTGTCCCAACCTATTACACTTGTAGCACTTGATTTTCGATTTATCCAACCCAACCCTTAGATTCCCATGCAAGCCTGGGAACTTTCGCCCTGTTCTTTTATAAAATTTGCTAGTTCTAACACTTAGCAAGGCCAGTTGATGCAGGATGTCCATTTCCTCTAAATCAGTGGGGTCAAAATGCTGTAGATCATTGAGTTCAAAGCTTAGATTGTCTGACATCTGGTTTTCGTTTGCAGTAAATGCATAACTTGTAGAGTGAAGATCAGGGTTGTTAAAATTTGCACCAGCAGTTATGTCAATGAAGTGATCATAACCCTGATCCTTACCACTACTCCCAGATTCTTCTTGACCCAAAAGAGTAGTGTTACCGAATGTATAATCATCAACGGTTTTTCCTGACTCTTGTAACTTCCTTTTCTGGTTCAACTCCCTTTCGTAGGTCAGGAGTCGACCATGGAGTTGGGTCAAGGTCAGATCCTTGAACTCAGGTGAATTTCGGGTGACAAAAGCTATGGTGTCCCATTTTTCTGGCAGTGACCTGAGGAACCTGCTATTTTGAGTTGAGTTTGTAAAAGTGGTTTTAACAAGCCTCAGTTCACTGATGAGACAACTGAAACGCTCAAATTGTTGCGTCAGTGATTCACCTTTAACATGACAAAATGTTTCATACTGTTGGTTCAGGATTTCCCTATTGTTTTCTATGACTTCTTCGGTACCCCAAACTGTTCCTTAAGCGCGTCCCACAATTCTTTGGCACTGTTACAGTGTAACAGTCCAGCATATATTTCATTGGGCAGCGCTGAAGCTATGATGCTAAACGCTTTAGCATCTAGTTCGATCTTTTGAAAGTCGGTTTCGGTATAGTTTTCAACTGGTTTTGGAACGAACTTTTTAGTATCTTCAGCGCTTGGCACTGTAGGAACATGGGGACCAAATACGACAGACCTCCAACAACCTGTGCTTTGTTGAGCGAGGATGTGACCCATCCTCCTCTGCCAGATGTTGTACTCATTTCTTTTTAGCATAGGTGGTTTAAAAAGAGAGCCGATGTTGTTTTTATCATCCTGAGATTGTGACGTCATTCTTGTTGTTTTACAGACACTGAGAAATCAACTTTAATGGTGATCAATCCTTGCTCTGTTTTTCAACAAACGAACAAACGATCAGTATCAACTGTTGTGAGCTGAACTATTTACGTCAAAATGATTGTTAAATCAAATTTGACTGTCCAGGCTCTGATACCAATTGTTGGATCTGAGTTTGATTTTGATTGTATTTTGTGTTTGTAATTAAAGTGAAAGTGAATGAGTGTGCAGCGGAATTATGGTGAAAACAAACTTTGTATACAATCAAACGAGAGTAATACTTTGATCAAACATCTTTACACAATGAACCGAAAGATTGAATTTATTTCAACAACGATTACAATGATTGATGAATGAATGCAAACTCCCCCTCAGCCAGAGCTCAGTTGTTTGTTCGTGCAAAGAAGACGATTGTGCAAAAGAGCTAATAGAACAGTACAAAGTACTGAACTATTTATAGGCACTTGCAAACTACTGAGCATCTTAGCTGACGTCACCATGAAAGTGACATCTAACCTCCTAACAAACTCTAACCTCTGATCTATACAAACACTGCTGTGTTAACTACTGCTACTACATTACATTACAAAACAGACTATTGATCAGCTGCTGCAACCTTCTACTGCTGTGAACCCAGCAGTACTTGTCCGGATCAGCAGAGCTTGACTCAAGGCAGTAGATTGAATCAGCAGGGCTTTAGTCTTTCATCAGGTCTTTACTTGAGCAGCAGTTGTAGGTCAGTATTTAGCAAGATCAGCAGATAGGAGGTCAGCAGTTGTTGAAATCACTTTCAAGGGGAGAGACTTGTATGTAAACATCTGCTTATTCTGGATCCACTGCTCTGATCCAGTTTTGGCTTTAATTATCTGTTCCTCTGATAGGGTTCAATCCCAACATTTCTTTTTTTTGTTTAAAGACGTGATCAATTACACATATAACCAGTGTTGCAGAAATCGGCCTAGGCGGCCGATTAATCGGCGCCTAGGCGCTAGGCGGCCACTTACTGCCTAATTTTGAGCTAGTCGGTCAATTAATCGACCATGGTCACAGTCGGTCAAAGGCGGTACCTAGGCGGTCCTAGGCGGTCAAAAATCGGATTAATCGGACTATATTAATCGGTCAAAATCGGTCCTAGGCAGTCAAAATTGGTCAAAATCGGTCAAAATCGAACCATACTATCTGAAACTTAAAGTATTTATGTGAATTTTGAAGTATTATTTTTATATTATTGGGTATATATATATATATATATATATATATATATATATATATATATATATATAATTTTGAAAAAATACATATAAAAATCCCATTCCGATTAATCCTGATTAATCCCTAGGCGGTACTTCACCGCCCGACTAGCGCCTAGCGCCTTCTACAACATTGCATATAACAATTGTTTGGAGAACTAGGATTTTGCATGAAATTAAAGGACAGAAATTACAACATATAACATAAAGCATTACCTTAGGTTGATTCTAGGGTTTGTTCTTAAAGGATTGAAAGACGAGAATTGCCAATGATTGTGTGTGAGATTGATGTAGAAATGATAAGAGAGACTGGTGATTAGAAACTGCCGTAAGATGGATTATGAGGAGTGTTTAGGTTTTCCAGTATTTTTATTTGAGTTTCAATATTAACTCTAAACACCCTTAACTAATTAACTTTCACACAAAGCACATAACATCTTATAATTTATAATCAAAGCATATAATTCACGTATTTGTCATGCAACGCATAAGTTTCGTATAAACCGTCCGTTTATAATTATTATTCGAGTTAGTCACCAACGTTCGAGAATTCATTCGTGTGTGTGTCCCGGTAATTGCCCGAATTACCAAAGAAGACTCATTTAACTAACCCTAGTTAAATGCAGTGCTATGAATGTATGTCTAAGTTAACTGTGGTTAGGTTAAAGTAGTAACCTGAAATTGCGGGTTGTCACAGGACACACCGCCCCGTGGGGTGGCGCGTGTGGGGGGGGGGGGGGGAAGCGTGGGATTCTTCACTGGCGTGGGGGCGGATGTGAAGATGGTTCTTAGAGGGAGAAAGAGTTCAAGCCCCTCCACCACACCTCACCACTCCGTGATTTTTGGACAACGCCCCTCCTTCAAGTATCTTCCACTCCGAATAGTCTTAATAGAAATGAAACTTAACAATTTTACATCCTAAATACCTACACGGCTACACATTCTTACAAGATTGAAATGAAACTTAGTAATTTAAGTTGATTAAATAACTATCTTGCCCCTCTTTTGAGTTCATTTCTATTTTTCTTATCGAAAGTCCCAATTTTAAATTTGGTCAAATACATATTTTTTTTTTTTTGCACATTCACAGCTTAATTTGTTTTACCCAATCCACACAACTTATATATGCCACTTAGTTTTTATTGCTATCTTTTACTTTAATCAAAATACACACATTCTTTTATACCGGTTTCTCAACAATTTTTTGTAATTAGAAAAGGAGTTCACCCTTCTTAGGCCACACGGGGTGGCATCGTTATGGGCCGTGATACAATAGTATCACTCGTGGAATACCGTCCCGCCTAATTCCATCACTAGTGATGGAGTATAACGAGTTATATGTATAACGCGTTGAAAAACTTTGGTGATAAATGTGTATCTTGTACATTGTGCATTAATACTTGTACATTGGAATCCCATCACTAGTGATACCCCCCCCCTACATTTCTATCACTAGTGATAGAATATTGGGTGATGACATGACATGATTTGATTGGATAGTGGGAGCGATAGAAACTATCACTAGTGAACCACCCCTCCTCCCCTTATTATCTCATTTTGAGGTGTTGCGAACATTTACTCTCCTTAAATTGGGATTCTGTGCCCGAAATCCATGCATGTACCTCAGGGGCGGACCTGTAGTGTAAACGGGCGTAGCCCGGGCTACGGCTCAAGTTTTTACCAGTAGTGTAAAAAAAAAAAAAATTTCGATTTTTATACACAGGACACCCCTGAACAAGTACGAGAACACCCCTAAAAAATTTTGGGATACCCCTGAGTTGAAGGTCTAGTTCCGCCACTGATGTACCTTCTTAGAGCACACACATTACATGGTTGAAGCTTCACCATTCAAAACATTTTATTGAACACACTCGCCCGTCAACACTTTATCTTCACGTACAACTTCACTAAAGTTTACTGAGTCACCTTGATTCATGAATTGTGATTCATACCATCACCACTGCCACTCTACATAATGAAGGTGAGCAGTCTATACTATCACAACTGCCATAACACATAAGGAAGTGTACCGAGTCACCTTGATTCGTGAATCGAATCATCGCCACCAACCTTGATCATTTGAGTAGTCTATATCATACTCATTGAATCCTTGCATCACTAAATTATTTTATATTTTTGTTACATAGTTAACTTTTAGCCTATAAGACATTTTATACGCATCAGATTCGTAAAATAAAATATGAAATATATGTTTGGCTAATGACGAGCGGAAGCAAATAAATAAGAATATATTCTAAAAGAAAAATGGATAAATTTCTGAATGATTAAACCAAATACAATAGGTGCCATTTTATAAGAAGTTTCTAAATTTGGTAGGTTTGCCAAGTTTTCGAAGATTACAAATTGACTGGGATTTATTCAGACTTATACCATTAATATAAACATAAATTATGCTAATCAAAGATTTATGTGTTTTAAGATAAAAAAAGGGTTTACCACTGGGCTTTGCCACTTGATCCGGCTCGTTGAGAGTTGAGACCTTTTTGTCGCCTGCTTATGGGTCCCCTAAACTCCAGTCGTAGCCCCAGTTATGCAAATTTAAAGTATGAGATATTTCTTTCATGTTTTCCGTTATTAAGCTGGTTTATATAAAAATCAACGAGCTCTTGAATCAGCTCATCATCAACTAGAATCAACAATTAACAATACATTACGATTTAAAATGAAGTTTTCCTTTAAAAAAAATACATTACGATTAATCATTTGGTATGACTTATATCTTTTTGTGTCATTTAAACTGTTTGGTAACTTATATTTTTCTATCAATATTTGAAGAATCTTATAACAATAAAAGTAATATTAGTCCATTTGAATTTATAATCATTTGATGCAATTCACATGGCTCCTCGCGGAAATGAAGGGAAAACATAATGTCGATATTGACACTTTTCAAGTTATTTTATTTGATCATTGAATGTTTCTCCCCTTAGAGATGCTATTAATTTCTTGCACCATCTTTGTCTTACTTATTTTATATCGTCATTTTGTTATATATTCAAACAATTTTATCGGTTTATAAGTCAGAGTTTAGTTTAATATTGAACCCATATCGATCTTGTGGATTAAGTAAATAGTTAAAGCAATGTACCTAAAAATATAGAAAGATTCAGGCAATTTACTCACTTTTAAACAAATAAGAGATTTCGACTTAGTCCTCGTCGTGTAAGCAAGTACTTAGTCATCACTTTGTGATTTAAGTAAGAAATTACCACAGTGTGCAAACACGTTTGATTCAACTAATCATACCTTAATCGTGTTCGAGTATCCATGGCGATGTAGCTAGATAGATAGTAATTCGATGTTTCCTTTTAATTTTTTCTTAAATCTAAACTAACTCATGTGTTATATTGTACAGTAGAAGTTATTTTAAGTTCCACTATTAGAAAATTAGGCATTTAGACCATGTGTAGTAGTAATGTCTCTACCTTTGAACGTTTTGCGTCATGTGGTAGCCCAGTCAATAATGGGGCATTATGGTGCGTTTTTCTAAAATGGGTATAGTTAGGATGTGTCATGTGTAGGGCTGCAAACGAACCGAACAAACACGAACAAGACCTTGTTCGTGTTCGTTTGTAAAGAAATATATGTGTTCGCGAACCATTCACGAACACTTATCAAACGAGATTTTATGTTCGTGTTTGTTTGTTAAGGAAATGAACTTGTTGTGTTTGTTTGTTAATTTTAGGAAACAAACAAAATGAACATTGGCGAACACAAATGATCACAAAATAATGTTCATGAACACAAATGGAAACAAATGAACACAAATAATCGTTCATGGACAGAATATATAATACACTGACATTTATTATATATTTAATTTGTCAGAATTTTGAAGTATTTAAATAGATATAAAAACTAGAGTAAACTGCCACTTTGGTCCCTGTGGTATGGTCACTTTTGCCACTTTAGTCCAAAACTCAAACTTTTTGCATCTGGGTCCCTGTGGTTTCAGTTTTATTGCCATTTTGGTCCAAAAATGAAATCAGATCATAATTGTCTTATAAAATCCTGCTATTTTGTCATTTTCCGCAGGGGCAAAATGATCATTTCTTTTTTATAAATAAATACCATATTTTATAAGACAAATATGACCTGATTTACCTTTGAGAAAAATGACAAAATTGCAGGATTTTATAAGACAAATATGATCTGATTCATTTTTGGACCAAAATGGCAAATAAAATTGAAACCACAAGGACCCAGATGCAAAAAGTTTGAGTTTTGGACTAAAGTGGCAAAAGTGACCAAACCACAAGGACCAAAATGGCAGTTTACTCTAAAAACTAAAAACACTAATGAACTATCAAACACAAACAAACACGTTACCGAACGTTCACGAACATAAACGAATGAACACGACATTTGTTCATTTAACTAAATAAACGAAATTTCTTGTTCGTGTTTGTTTGTTTAATAAACGAACAAACACAAACGAACTTCCCGCCGAACAGTTCACGAACTGTTCGCCGAACGTTTGGTTCGTTTACAACCCTAGTCATCTGGGCATTGTGGGACATTATGTTAAAAAGAGGTGTAAATAAAATTAAATAAAAAACATCAAAAATACTTTATTGGACAAACCCATAAATCTGCATGTGATTGGCCAAATCCATTCCCTCTTCGGCGTTGATTTAAGAACGCTTGTGGCCAAATTTTGTAAAACAAACGCCCTTTTGGGGGCGGAGAACTTGGCGTTGATGGGTGTTTTGGGGCAAAAAACGCCCTAAAACTTTACCACTACGGGTGGTCTTAAAACCGTAATATTTTGTCATAAATCGGTCACATTTAGCCTTTTACGATCGAAATTGTAATTGAAAAACCTTCGTGGGTATTTAGTTTTGCAGAAAGGTGAGTTAATTGTTATTTGAAATGCAAAGTAGCTAGAAAAAGTGATATGATATTTCCATTATATATTCAACATATATAAGTCACAAATCTAATCGAAACCCTAAGACGAAACACATTTTCACACTCCCTATATGTGCAAGGATGGCAATGGGCCAGGTTCTGTTTGGGTATTGGTAATCCCATACCTATACCCTGTTACAAAATTGTATCTTATACCCGACTTAATATTCGTCGAGTATCCTGTATACCTATTAATTTGTTAAAAGATATATGTTGGAATTTCCAAATCCATTTTTTTTACTATTATAATTATTATATAATTTTATTTATACAACAATTATTATAAATTTAAAAATGTATATTACATACATATAAGTTTTATCATGAATTAATAATAACTTTAAACTACTTATAACTTATATATATATATATATACTTCGTTACATACAAAATATAAAAATTATTATCAAATATATATACTAAAAGAAAATTTATTTTTTTCATTATGAACATACTAAAATAAATCACTAATAGAATAGGATTAATGAAAAATAAAAATATAAATTAAAAAATTCAGGTATATGATCGGGGGTAGGGATCGTAAGACAAGTCCACCCTATTTGAGAAACTTGATGAGCATTCTGGACCACACATTTCCCTAAGCTTTTCGTAATATACACATATGTATAGTTTAAAATTCACTATATACATATATGTATATTGTCAAATCTTGAATTATACACATATGTATATAATCACTTTTAAATTATACATGTGTGTATATTACGAAAAGCTTAGGGAAAATGTGTGATCCAGAATGGTTCTCAAGTTTCTCAATTAGCCTAGTGCTTCTCACACGATCCTAACCTTAAGATCGGGTATATAGTTCGGGTAAACGGGTATGTGGTTTCAGGTAATTGGGTCGGATATCACCTAATCCCGTACTCGACCCATACCCGCGAAAATCTTTAAAACTAATCTGATACCCGGTCCAATACCCGTCGGGTAACGGGTATACCCGTCCCATTTGTGTCAGGTATACCCGTCGGGCTCGGGTATTTTTGTCATCCCTAGTGTAAATGATTAAATTTATAAGACTTGTGTTCTGGTTTCTATATACGTTATTCATCCAAGTTACTTGTCTAATCATCAACACCTCAAATTAGTGATTTGAGTTCAAGAAGATTATGTATGGTCTTGCAACCCATCATACTGTCTGTATATATATGTATATATATTATTCTTTTAAGGGGTTGGATCGGTCCATAAAACGTCATGACTCATGAGGTAATTAGATTCTACACGCTTATTTATTTGTTTTTGTAAAGTCAAAGGAGGTAGATAGGGATGGTGTGCCGTGTGCAACACTATTCTAATTTGTTTTATATAAGTAAATTATTTATATATTGTTAGTCAAAGTTACAAGATGCATAATAATGTACACAAAGGAAACTATATATAAAGGTGAATATCACGACTGAGGGTGTATATATTAATATAAAAATCAATGAAAATTGGACCTTCATTAAATAATATCAATCTTCTTAAACTTTGTGATCTTAGTGATGTAATATGAGATACTTAATCATCTAATATGTGAAATAAACGTCACAACCCTTAAAATCATTCCTGTTCATTTTCATTTGTGTTGTGATTGTTGTCCGATAACCAACTAAACACGTAAATCAGAGTCTACCGTGCGCTACGCACACTTCACGGGGTAAAACTCTCCTTTTCGGTTGATTCTTAACGTTGCTATTGATGGAAGAAAAAGATCTTAAATTAGAGCATATCATGTTTAATGTTTTCTAACTCAAATAGATCGAGGCCTCTCCTCTAAGTTAGACCACATGATGAAATAACTCATGTTGAGTTCGAGCTACACTAATTAAACATTACTTAACATTTAATGATCGTTCGATTGATTAAGCAAGCCAATTAATACCTGAATTTATCTGCAACACACGGATGAAAGATAAATGTCAATTCATATAGCAAACGCATGGTTAAAATAATATGTTATCTGTAATTATCTCTTGTTTTATAATATTTACTGCTTGGGTTTTAAATTATTATTGTAGCGTTTAAATGTAAAAATCAGAAAACTATTTCTTAAAAGTGAGATGAATATAGAATTTAATATTTACTATCAAAGTCAAAGAGTCTTGGATTAATAGGTTTGGGATGAGGCATCTTATGGCTTTCTAATGTGTAGGTTATGGGTTAGAGTCCCATTTGATGTAATATTTTTTAAGTGAGTCAGGGGTTTTATAACAAGTGGGGCTTTAGGCGGTGGGTTTCCTCTAAAATAGTAGACGGATCTGGTTACCAACATTGTCTGGATGTTCGCAGGGTGTTGATGACAGTTTGTCCATATGGCCGGGCTTATATTCGTTGGCCGTTAAAAAAAATATTTACCCTCAAAGATCCAATACTATATACTAGCAACTACTCACCTTCTTCTTCTCTCTCTTTTTTTAATTTTATATCTTGAACATGAACAAAACAAACTACAAACACCACTATAGAATAAAAATGTTGTAATTTCAAATTAAGGGTTACTACTCAACAAACCTTTATAATGCAAGCTTGACTTAACCGCTTTAGCTAAAGGAAGATGTCAAATTTGAACTAGGAAAATATTCAGTTGACTTCATACACATCTAAAGAAGCTTGCTCTGAACTCCACACACACCAATCGAAAGATACATATACATATACTCTAACTCATATAACCTCGTAAAAGTTCGACTTCTTTGCACTCTTATGATCAATAAGGACTATTTTCAATAGTTTATTTGTTTTATACCTTTTCAAAATATGAGTTGAGTCCTTATTTGTTTAATCTTTTCACATAACCTCTCCAATGGACATTCTGATGATTATTCATTAAGATAATTACAAGCCACATGTCCCCTTCTTATGAGTTAGTGGTTAGAGATTTTAATTATATCACCAATAAATGATTCTCTTGACAACTTCTCCCCTGCTGGAGATTAGTAACAAACCATTTTCTATTCCTTGAAAACTATTCAAAGTTTATGAAATATATTTATGATCAGAGTAATAAAATAAATCTTCTCAATTTCTTTTTTTTTATAGGCACAGACTATTCACACACCAAGGTTGCCTATTTGCACACTTAGGGTTTATATGCGCTGCGTATAGCTCTATACGTATCGTATAGGGTTGCATAGAATTCAGAACCTGCCCAGCAATCATTGACACAGACAACCAGAGTTTATATACGTTGCGTATAGAGCTATACGGAGCGTATATAACCCATCAGGATTTTGTTTGGTTATTTTGATGTATTTGTGGTATAAATACATACCCGGTTCCAAGGTTATATCGTTTAAAATATATAATCGTTAATGTTATACCATCAGCGTATATAACCCTTTAGAATTTTTTTTCGTGTACGGACCCTGTATAGGGTACCTATACGCTGGGTATAGGTCTATACGCAACGTAGATAAAAGTAGGGTTTGGTGTGCAAATAACTATGTTGGTGTGCAAATATATAGTCCCTTTTCATAACTAACTAGTAGAATCCCCCGCGTGTTGTGCGGGAATTCCGTTGGTATGGGTTCAGTTTATTATAGTATCGAAATGGAACTGACACTTGGTATAGCAACTAAAAGATAAAACCCAAAAAAACATGATATGCCTAAATGGATATGGACACGTGTTTACATCTATGGAAAACCATAAAAGTGAATATCTTGTTGAGTTGGAATCGAAGTGGTACCAATACTGTTAGGGAGATATCAGTTCGGTTCGTCACAATACCGGTACAGTACGGACACTCGCTATAGCTTACGATATAAAAAGTACTCTCTATCGCTACGGAAGTTGTTCGCACGGCGTTGATATTGTTCGTCACGATAAAAAAACTCCATTACATTTGAATAAAAATTTTGTCTGTACGTAAATAAAAATAAGCGGTATAACTAAAATAGAAAATCATAAATCATAGTTTCAAAGGCCTGTACTGAACTAAATGTAAATGGAGAGTTTTAGTTTTAAAATATAATAAGAACATGCTTAGCAATCAAATATATTTCATGTAAATCGCTATGTTGAATTAATGGGATGATCCATTGACGAAGGTAAAACCTAGGTTAGGGCTAAAGGACGTAATGTATAATGGGTTTCACAAATAAAGGATTATGACTGTAATTATTAAAGTTAAAGGATATCCATTGCAATTCGATACAAACATAAAGACGAAAAGTGTAATTTACTCTTTAATATATATTAGGGTTACTATTCATAATAATGGTTTTTTAATATATAGATAATGACCCGTTAAATTTTGAATAAAAATTTTATCTATACGTAAATAAAAATAAGCGGTATAACTAAAATAGAAAATCATAAATCATAGTTTCAAAGGCTTGTAACTGAACTAAAAGTAAATGGAGAGTTTTAGTTTTAAAATATAATAAGAACATGCTTAGCAATCAAATGTATTTCATGTAAATCGCTATGTTGAATTAATGGGATGATCCACTGACGAAGGGTAAAACCTAGGTTAGGGCCAAAGGACATAGGGTATAATGGGTTTTACAAATAAAGGATTATGACCATAATTATTGAAGTTAAAGGATATCCATTGCAATTCAATACAAACATAAAGATGAAAAGTGTAATTTACCCTTTAATATATATTAGTGTTACTATTCATAAGAATGGTTTTCTAATATAAAGATAGAAAATCATAAATCATAGTTTCAAAGGCCTGTAACTGAACTAAATGTAAATGGAGAGTTTTAGTTTTAAAATATAATAAGAACATGCTTAGCAATCAAATGTATTTCATGTAAATCGCTATGTTGAATTAATGGGATGATCCATTGACGAAGGTAAAACCTAGGTTAGGGCTAAAGGACGTAATGTATAATGGGTTTCACAAATAAAGGATTATGACTGTAATTATTAAAGTTAAAGGATATCCATTGCAATTCGATACAAACATAAAGACGAAAAGTGTAATTTACTCTTTAATATATATTAGGGTTACTATTCATAATAATGGTTTTTTAATATATAGATAATGACCCGTTAAATTTTGAATAAAAATTTTATCTATACGTAAATAAAAATAAGCGGTATAACTAAAATAGAAAATCATAAATCATAGTTTCAAAGGCCTGTAACTGAACTAAATGTAAATGGAGAGTTTTAGTTTTAAAATATAATAAGAACATGCTTAGCAATCAAATGTATTTCATGTAAATCGCTATGTTGAATTAATGGGATGATCCACTGACGAAGGGTAAAACCTAGGTTAGGGCCAAAGGACATAGGGTATAATGGGTTTTACAAATAAAGGATTATGACCATAATTATTGAAGTTAAAGGATATCCATTGCAATTCAATACAAACATAAAGATGAAAAGTGTAATTTACCCTTTAATATATATTAGTGTTACTATTCATAAGAATGGTTTTTTAATATAAAGATAGAAAATCATAAATCATAGTTTCAAAGGCCTGTAACAGAACTAAATGTAAATGGAGAGTTTTAGTTTTAAAATATAATAAGAACATGCTTAGCAATCAAATGTATTTCATGTAAATCGCTATGTTGAATTAATGGGATGATCCATTGACGAAGGTAAAACCTAGGTTAGGGCTAAAGGACGTAATGTATAATGGGTTTCACAAATAAAGGATTATGACTGTAATTATTAAAGTTAAAGGATATCCATTGCAATTCGATACAAACATAAAGACGAAAAGTGTAATTTACTCTTTAATATATATTAGGGTTACTATTCATAAGAATGGTTTTTTAATATATAGATAATGACCCGTTAAATTTTGAATAAAAATTTTATCTGTACGTAAATAAAAATAAGCGGTATAACTAAAATAGAAAATCATAAATCATAGTTTCAAAGGCCTGTAACTGAACTAAATGTAAATGGAGAGTTTTATTTAAAATATAATAAGAACATGCTTAGCAATCAAATGTATTTCATGTAAATCGCTATGTTGAATTAATGGGATGATCCACTGACGAAGGATAAAACCTAGGTTAGGGCCAAAGGACATAGGGTATAATGGGTTTTACAAATAAAGGATTATGACCGTAATTATTGAAGTTAAAGGATATCTATTGCAATTCAATACAAACATAAAGACGAAAAGTGTAATTTACCCTTTAATATATATTAGTGTTACTATTCATAAGAATGGTTTTTTAATATATAGATAAAAAATCATAAATCATAGTTTAAAAGGCCTGTAACTGAACTAAATGTAAATGGAGAGTTTTAGTTTTAAAATATAATATAATATTAAAATCACTATTCATTTCAATTCGTTTATTAATATATAGTAATATATAGTAATAAGAACATGCTTAGCAATCAAATGTATTTCATGTAAATCGTTATGTTGAATTAATGGGATGATCCATTGACGAAGGGTAAAACCTAGGTTAGGGCCAAAGGACGTAGGGTATAATGGGTTTTACAAATAAAGGATTATGACCGTAATTATTGAAGTTAAAGGATATCCATTGCAATTCGATACAAACACAAAGACGAAAAGTGTAATTTACCCTTGAATATATATTAGTGTTACTATTCATAAGAATGGTTTTTTAATATATAGATAATGGTGATGCTGAGTTATGGAGGTGGTGGTGGGGCGGCGGTGATGATGGTTGTGATAACGGGTACATAGTGTACGTCGATTTTTGCTAATGGTGATGACATGTGGCAGAATGTTTTCTTTTAAAATTTTGGAAAATATAATTCATATCTATAAGTATACCCACAAAACTGGTGTCTGAATATTTTTTAAAATAGCACATATCACTACAAAATAAAAGTCATTTAGTGGCATACAAAAATTGTCACAAAAAACCCAAAAAATGCTACTACAGACCCAAAAAGAATCGTGTGGCACACAAGAATGTGTCTGTTAGGATCTGAGTTTGGATTGTTTGTGATTTGTGTTTGATATAAGATGAACAATGAAAGAGTAGTGCAGCGGAAATTAAATGGAAACAAACTTTTCACAATCAAACAGGAGAAATGCTTTCAAACATACATTTTCAACAGAGAATCAAATGCTTAAATTTATTTCAAACTTTGATTACACTTGCATGTATGCTTACAAACTCCCCCTCAGCCCGAGCTCAGTAATTTGTTCGTGCAGGAAGAAGATGGTGAAGAGCTAATAGAACAGTACAAAGCACTATTCTATTTATAGGCACGAGCAAACCACTGAAGCATCTAAGCTGACGTCACCATGAAAGTGACATCTAACCTCCTAACAAACTCTAACATCTGACCTTTACAAACACTGCTATGCTAACAACTGTTATTACAATACAATTCATAAAGTGAACTAAACGACTGCTGCATCCTTCCACTGATGTGAACCCAGCAGTGCTTTGCATATCCAGCAAAGCTTGACTTATAGCAGTAGATTGAACAGCAGAGTTTTAGTCTATCATCAGCCTTTATCTTGGGCAACAGTTTAGTAGAGATCAGTAGTTTGGAGGTCAGCAGATGTTGAAACCACTTTCAAGGGGAGAGATTTGAAGCATAACATCTGCTTATTCTGGATCCACTGCCCTGATCCAGTTTTGGCTTTAATTATCTGTTCCTCTAATAGGGTTCAATCCCAATAATCTCCCCCTGGAACAGATAATGCCAAAACTCTTCATTATTGGAAGATCTTTATTGCCTCATCAACAGTTCCCTTATTTGCCCTTTGAGTTGAAGTTCAAAGGCTAAGGCATCTGTGTCATCATCATCCCTGCTAAGTGGAAGATCAAGGAGATCCTGCAAATCTTCAAGACTCAGGCCAAGAGCTTGTTCCCTTGATATTTTCTTCACTTCTCCACTAGACTTGATCACTGTCAGTACGTGGGTCTGTTTGTAAGTTTTCCACTTTAGTACTTTGAGTCTGGTGGGTTCCTTGGGAGATTTTTATTGGAAGAGGTGTTTGGTGATGCAGGCCTATTCATGACTGTCTGAGCAGTACTTGCAGATTGTTCCAATCCAAGATCTTCTTTAATCATTATCTTAATGCCCTCTTTTACAAGGTCATCACCAGCCATTAATTCTTGGATTGTTTCAGCACCCAACTGGTTTTGATTCCTTCTTTTGTAGATGGCAGCACCGGCTAGAGCAGTGGTTTAACAGCAAGCAGATTCATACAGTTGTGTTTTAACAGCAAGCAGATTCATACAGTTGTGTTTTAACAGCAAGCAGATTCATACAGTTGTGTTTTAGCATTCAGATTCATACAGCTGTGTTTTAACAGCAAGCAGATTCATACAGTTGTGTTTTAACAGCAAGCAGATGCATACAGTTGTGTTTTAGCATTCAGATTCATACAGTTGTGCTTTAACAGCAAGCATATTTATACAGTTGTGTTTTAGCATTCAGATTCATACAGGTGTGTTTTAACAGCAAGCAGATTCATACAAATGTGTTTTAACAGCAAGCAGATTCATACAGTTGTGTTTTAGCATTCAGATTCATACAACTGTGTTTTAACAGCAAGCAGATTCATACAAATGTGTTTTATCATTCAGAATCATACAGCTGTGTTTTAACAGCAAGCAGATTCATATAAATGTGTTTTATCATTCAGATTCATACAGCTGTGCTTTAACAGCAATTCAAATTCATACAGCTGTGTTTTAACAGCAAGCAGATTCATACAAATGTGTTTTACATCAGCAGATTTCGCCCCAGCTTTCGATCGGCTTCCGGTAACTGTTCCGCTGCTATCTATCCTTTCCAAAGTTTCCTGCTTTTTGAATCTCTTCCCTACAACCAGCAAAATACCGTCAATTACAAACAAAAATCACCCGTAATCGCTTTGTAAAACACGCAGTACAATGAAAGCTTTACTTATATGGAACAAGGAAAATCTCTTATCTTCATCCATGATTTTAGGTATTTTTGGTATGATTTTGGGGGTTTCCGAATTTGGGTTTAGAGAGAGAAAGAGAGAGAGAGAGAGAGAGAGAGAGAGAGAGAGAGAGGGAAATTGGCGTGTATTAAGGAGATGTGATATCTCTGACGATTATTTTTGATTGGTTTAAAACACATAAGGACGAAATTGCCCCTACTCATTTTAAACAATCTATTAAATATAGTTAATTATTACAAGATTGCCATTGATTTAATCTCAACCCTTAAACACACCAATCGGATGGACAAGATCGCTTCCTAGACTTTCTAGGAAAAACACACTTTCCGTAGGAACCCTACTATATATATATATGATGAGAATCATGACAGAACACTAATTATTGCGAGAATAAAAAGAACAACTTAAAATCACTAAATTTTGTGATTTATGGTTTATATTATTTAAATTTTATGTTTCTTACATTCATATGGGTATTATATATATATAGAAATCCCCTAAAATAAGAACCACCTCCAGTTGTAAGAATCGTGAGAACTACTTGATCCAGGGCGAGTTGGACTAAAAAAATTTTTCATAGACGTAGATGCGTGTATTATAAACGCCTTTGTAAAAAAATTCAAAAAAAAATGTCGTGTGTGTAGTTTTGAGCACCACAAGTTTGGGTTTACGGGTACCGAAAATATTAAATAAAATTTACGGTACCCATAAACCCAAACTTGTGGTGCTCAAAACTACACACACGACATTTTTTTTTGAATTTTTTTTACAAATGTGTTTATAATACACGTATCTACGTTTATGAAAAAAAAATTTGGTCCACCTCGCCCCGTACGGTGTAGTTCTCACGGTTCTTACAACTGGAGGTTGTTCTCATTTTAGCGGTCCCTTATATATATATATACCATATGTTTTTACCTACATATAGGCCTACGTACATGTAAGTATAGAAAATCTGAAAATTTTTCATATTTTGTTTTGAATTATAGTGTGAGAAACAATAAATCTTACATTTGTAACATTTTCATTTACTTTGTAGATTTGTAGGATTGAAAAAAAATGTGTGATTCATTTTGTTCTGTGTGTTCTCGCAATATTTATTGTTTCACAAAGAATTTTCCAGTATATATATAGGGCTCGGTTCAAATGAGAACCACCACGAGTTGTGAGAATTTTATTCTCACGCAAGTTGGGCCAAGAATTTTTTGTACAAACGTAGATGAAAATATCATAAACATAACTGTAAAAAAAAGTAAAAAAAATTATCGATTCGTTGTTTTGACTGATGCAAGTTTTTTTACGCGCGGGTGTAAATTTTGTACGAATATAAATATTTTTTTCGACTTATGTAAATGTGGGTATGCGGCATATTTTTTTTTGCTGAAACAAGTGATTTTTTTTTTACTTTTGAGAAAAAAATCGGAAAAACTTTTGGATGGCCTAGTTCTCACGATTCTCACAACTCAAGGTGGTTCTCATTTTAAGCCATCCCTATATATATATATATATATATATATATATATATATATATATATATATATATATATATATATATATATATATATATATATATATATATATATATATATATATATATATGAGAAGGATCCGTTAGAAACCACCCTTTATTGCGAGAACCGCGAGAACCAACGTGAACACAACCAAAAATAACTATATATATATATATATAGGTAAAGGTTCCTGTAAAAAAGACCAAAAGTGTGAGAAGGATAAGAAAGAATCTACACCATTAGATCTTTGATCTAATGGTTTAGATTAATAGGGACCAAATTGTAAAATTTGTTTTATTTTTTTGGACTGAATTGAAAATTATAGGGGTAATAAAGTCTTTATATCCATTCAAAATAGGAAACTGTAATCAAAATCCCTACAATTTCGATCTCTCTCTCCAATCGCACGACCAGAGCTCTCTCTCTCTCTCTCTATAATTTCGATGTATCTCTCTACATTGCAGTGGAGCAGCAGCGGTGGTGCGGCGGTGGTGGTGCGAGCGGCAGCGGCGGTGGTGGTGCCGGATCGGCAGTGGTGGTGCGGCGGCGGTGGGTGCCGGATCGGCAGCGGCGATCTGACTCTACACCGCACGACCAGATGATCTCTCTCTCTCTCTACACGACAGCAGTGGCGGAGCGGCAGTGGTGGTGCCGGAAGTGGAGAAGATGATACAGAGGTGTAATGATTATTGAATGGTGTTATATATGTGCTGAATGGTGTTATATTCTTTATTGAATGATGTTATATATGTGCTGAATGGTGTTATATTCTTTATTGAATGGTGTTATATATGTGCTGAATGGTGTTATATTCTTTACTGAATGGTGTTATATTCTTTATTGAATGGTGTTATATTCTTTACTGAATGGTGTTATATACGTGCTGAATGGTGTTATATTCTTTGCTGAATGGTGTTATATTCTTTACTGAATGGTGTTATATTCACTACAGAGGTGTAATGATTATTGAATGGTGTTATATATGTGCTGAATGGTGTTATATTCTTTACTGAATGGTGTTATATTCTTTACTGAATGGTGTTATATTCTTCACTGAATGGTATTATATACTTACTGAATGGTGTTATATACTTACTGAATGGTGTTATATACTTGCTGAATGATGTTATATACTTGCTGAATGGTGTTATATAATTATTGAATACGTGCTGAATGGTGGTTGCAGTGTTATTCGTAGTGTTTTTTAGAGATCTTTTAAAAAAAATCTTGTTCCTATAATTAAGGTGGCGGTTATGGTAAGTTTTGAATTAATTGAATTAATTATAAAATTACTTGTTTACCCTTTTGAATTAATTTAAATGGAGGACACATGTCATCTCCATAATATTTCTCACATTTCTCACACTTTTAACCTTTTTTACAATAACCTTTCCCTATATAAACCCAACCCTATATATATATATATATATATATATATATATATATATATATATAGGGTTGGGTTCTTTGCAGAACCCTAATTTTAAAAAGAACTTACAGAACTATTCTAAACCACTCATTATTTCTAATATTAAAAATTTAAAACTAAAATAAAAGGTTATAATAGTAATTTACCAAATATTTCTCTCTAATTAGTTAATTAAACCTCTCTCCTAATTCCTCTCTCTTGATCAGATTTTTATGGATTTATGTATATGTTAACAACAAAACTCATTTCTAATACAATCATTTGTTTTTTTTAACTGGTTACGGTGATACTGACTAAGTGCATATTTACACATATGTAAGTATATTATTTACATATATGTAATTCTTTGGCAAGTAATCTTCATAGTGATTTTTCAAAAAAGGTTATGTATTTACATATATGTAGATCTACACAATTATTATATTATTTACAGATTGATTCCCATTTACATACATTTAAATCCTTAAATTGATCATCCAATTTTTAAATGATAACATAACGAACTGTCTGTTTACATACATGTCAATACTCTATATATGTTTATCTATACTATTTACATGCATTTTCATATATGCATGTAACTAAAAATAAATGTTTACACATATGTGTGTAACAAAAAAACAGATATAAGAAATCTATATCAACAAACATAATTCAAATCGATATATACACATTCAAATCAATATTTACACATACGTATATAGATTTTTACATACATGTGGATAAGAAAGAAAAGATATTTACATATGATGTGCATGTTCAAACTATTAAAAAATATACAAATTATTTTTAACCTACACATTCATTATACATCTTCAACTGTCTCTTTTTTTTCCGTTGATTTTTGTGGTGTTTCCCAAACAGTAATAATGAACACCTCAAGACCTGTAGCCTAAAACAACAATTCCATATAAAAGGTTTTTACGAAGAAAACTTATTTAGTGAAAAGCAATATAAATTAATAAAGCAGCCATTCAACATCTGCATTTGTTATATAACTATTTCAAAACACTATTACTTAGCTCTCAAGCTTTTTTAACCCATACAAAACTTATTTATTAATTATCTCCAATCTTATAATCAGTGGCATACTTTTTGATTAAAATAAATCCTATTAATATGGTTATGAAATGATTTTATTTTGTCGATAAATAGGGTTACAAATGCCACTAGTAAAATAAAGAAACTAAAGCATTCGGTCTCCACTATTCTAATACGTAATTGATGTGCAACTCAGATCTAAAAGTCTAAGAAAAGGCTTACCGGCCTAAGGTTTGTGACTACAACCAACAACGAAAGCGAACCTCGAACCCACTATGTTAGCGTTTCTCTTGCTCTGGAGTGATGGATATGAATTGATATCAACTCATCAGTAAGAAACGAAGGGATTAGAGAGAGAAATTGAGAAATACATGGAGGTAAATAAGGAGTTTATTTTTTAGACTAGTGCTAATACCCGCGAATTTTGCGGTGTTGATAAATGATATGTTTTTTTTATTTTTAGAAAAAAAAAATTATGTTTAAACTGATCATAAAGAAACAGTAAGCATGGACTTATTATGGAAATCTGAATCGAACATTAAAATACAACGAAAGTATCGTACTATAGATCTAAAATAACCGAAAAGATAAGTAAACAAAGGAAATACGTTTTTTTGTGTGAAATATAAATTGAAAGCCTATTACTCTAATATTTCTATTTGTTGGAGCTTTGTAACCACCTAAGTCAGTAATTAATTTGGGAGGGATCTACATTTGATAACAACATTAAAACATGTAAAGTTTATGAAATAGAAACAATAATAAAAGATAATAAATTATAGATAAAATAGGATAGTATAATACCAATCCATGAGTTACTGTCATTGCAAAAAAAAATGATAGTTAGGATCGTCACTAACTTGTATATAACTTTCGACATTGCTAGTATGTTTGTATTCTTGCTGAATCAAAGACATTTAAAAAATTTTAACAGGAAAAAGTCAATCAGATATATGAAATTACTTAATAACGTGAAATATTATTGTCAATCTAACAACAAATAAAATAACAATATTATTGAAATTAAAGCAAGAGACAATTATTCAAAAAAGGAAAAATACTAAATTCAAACGTATGACGCCAATAACGCTCAAAAACTCGAAATAGAAAATTTCACTCTTTATTCTGAATGTGTTCTGAGGTCTTCAACTTCTTATTAGTTATATTATCATTGATACTGAACACTTTGTCGTAGGCGTTAACGTCAACCAGTTTACGCCTATTGGTTTCGCATTGAGGAAACTGTAATGTATGTGTTGACCTTCCTGCGTTAACATCTGAAATCTTTTTTGCATACAGTTCTCTCAAGCTCAAGCATTCTTCCGCTTTAAACTCCTATAAATAAAAGGGTGATCCAGTCAAGAACTTATTACTAAAAGGCCAATTTAAAATTAATAACCATTAATTTTAGCAAATAGCCCTTTGATAATAAAAACCTCAAATTAACAACAGTTTTTTAATTCATAGCTGGTAAAAAAATAACAGATATGGTTATAATGTTGCAACAAATTGAGTACAAAGTTTTATAGCTTTAAGTTACACGTTAGATTGCAATCTGACTCGCCACCAACATAATGTGACCTGCAATCCGACCCTTGACCAACAAAATGCAAATACAATGACCTTTGCCACCCCATACAGCATGCATCACATGACCTCTTCTTTGAGCTTTTGGAAATCCATCTTCAATAGTTAGGCTGAAATCAAATAACCCAACAACAATAATCATACCCTTCTTAGAACAAAATGCATGAAAAAATGTTAAGTTGACTAAATAAATGGGACACATTGCTTATCAAAATTTTTGGGAATATTTGAATATAATATTTCATCAAAGGAATTCGATTATAAAATTTACCGATAGTCGACCTCTATTTTAACTACGGCTTCCGGTAACAGTAAGCGTCATATCCTTCTATCTAGTGTTCCAGTTTATAAAGTTTCCACTTACTGGCCTCGACATGAAAACTCATTCTTTCAAAGTTTATCAAGTTCATAATATTCAAATCAAAACGAAACTACGAAGCAATTGTTCATGTTGACACAGTGAATAAAGCTAGAATCAGAATTTTTATTTTTAATTTTTAATTTTGGAATATACAAATTAGCAACTGCCATTGACAGTTGGCTTGTATTTAAAAGTATAAAAAAGTAAGAATAAGGAAATCAAATCTTCCTTAATAAGTGAGTAGAGTACATACCCAAACAAATACACACTACGTATAACAATGATATAAAGACTTGAAAATATTGATAAACAAAGCTTTACAAAAAAAACATAAGTGAAAATATCACTTACTCTTTGGAAACCAACTATTAATGTCACATGTAACATTCTATCATCATCCATATGTAACTTAAAATAGATGTCTTTTACCAAATTAGCAACACTGCATTTAACAAAGGAAGTGCATTAGCCATAAATAATAAATAATAATGAAGTCCATTTAAGTATCAAACGAAGCAAGAAGGATTCATATAAAGAACATATATGTAAGTAAGCTCAATGAGGAAAAATAGGTGCACCACCCCTTATAAAGTTGATGGGCTCGTGTTGGAATATATACATATGGTAGGATGAGCAAATGGTAGGGTACCGGTTTCGAACACGTACCGAATTTCCTGAACGGAAATATATTCGGTACTGACTTTCGATGTTTTTTGGTACCAGTATTTACCAGTTCTACCCTCAAATACCGGTACTGAACCGAGTATACCGGTACCGAACCGGGGATACCAGTACCCATTTTGGGGATTTTCGATACCTGTTGGTACCGAGCTCATCCCTACATATGATGCACCCATTTTTCAAACATGAGCAGCAGAACTGTATTATTATGCAATTTATATATGTAACTCAACGCATCTTACCTTAAAAACTTACATAATCTTCATTTTTGGCGGTATTGACAAAGATTATATTCTATGAAAAACTAAAGTGGAAATTGAAGCATTTCTCACTGCTTATGGGAGTAGATTTCACGCATGAATACCGGTCAACATCACTATAATCATCTTCAATAAAAATTGTTTAGTTCCTTGCATGCCATTAACCTTTTCGATTAGTCATTAGAGCATGTGATGCTTCATTGCCTCATACTCTCTGCTCGAAATAGAAAATAACAGTAAATTAAGTTTAAAACTAATGTTTGTTGTAGAGCTTTTAACCCACTTTACATGTATGTATCATAGTTATTAAAGCGAGCGCCCAGGCGCAAATAAAGCCTCGGGCCCAACAATCGCCCTGAGTGTACATCGCGCCTTTAATCTTCAGGTTAGTTCATAATCTTCTGCATAGTTATTAAGGCGAGCGCCCAGGCGCGCCTAGGCGTAGATAAAGTCCCGGGCCAACAAATCGCCCTGAGTGCGCCTCGCGCCTTTAATAACTATGGTATGTATAGATGGCATATAGAAGTTGACATGATGCTAGAAGCAAGAATACTTACCTTACAATGTTAATAACCCATTCTTGATCAATGTCATTTCCATATAAAAGCACCACAACACATAACCCTACATGAAAATAGAAGGAGAAAAAGATTAATGTAATGCTAAAAAAAGATTGAAACTAATAAGAATAACTGATTTGATAACCGAGCCTTTTTTAGAACTGGTTCATTCATGACACCATCAACAGGTGTTTTTCAAATATCTAAACAATAATATAAAATAAAAATACATTATTGCTCTGTTGAAGAACAAATTCTAACCATCGCAAAAAATTGTAATTAATTCATGAAGGAAAGACAAACTTCCATATGAAGGCTAGTAACATGAAACCAAGCTGTTGAAATAAATGATTTAAAAACCGATTCAAATTCAGCTGGTTGATCCGTCCGGTAGAACCGGTTAAACCGCCCGGTACACCTGGTTGAACCACCCAATACACCCGGTTAAGTCGTTTCTGAGCCAAATCCGGTACGTATAAAAACCGGATTTTAAAACATTGGTTGAAATAGAGATTGAGAATGCAAGCGAAATGGTAGATAGAAACATACAGTTGTGCAGAGTAGTAGTCAAAAGAAAATAGTCACATACCACCATAGGTTCGAGTTAGAACGGACAATTGCACCAATTTTTGCATATGGAAAGCAAACTCTGAGAAAAATGTATGCCATACATCACTAAAACAAAATAATGGAAGAAACAAATGACTCAAATGGCAAAAAGATAAACAAACAGCAAGATTTATTAAACAAATAATCCTCTTCCCCAAAAACACTACTCAACAAACACTCAAGAGCATTTACATAATAGTCATGGCATCTGTTTTCATGTGTTGTACATTGAAATTTCTGTAGAGAAATACAGTGGCAACAATAGAGACATAGTCAACAAATGCAACATGAAATTATCAAATCAGTTGCATTTCCATCCTTGATCGTTGATCGTTTTTCTAATTTAAAATTTGTCCATTCTTTCTGGCTATTAATAATTAAGATAACCCAAAACAACACATTTAAAGTTCTAACCGGCACAAATTTTTACATCTCAGTCAATATTACCTGATATAATTGTTACAATAGTACACCATGAATCTCATTTAGAACAGCTCAACGAATAGTTATGAGTTTATTTATCTATAACTAAAATGAACGACCACTCTTCAATAAAGAAATTTATGTGAACTGAAACACAGAACTCTTAAGCTTAAGAAATGCACCAATAATAAGATTTAACTAAGTTGATTACCTAACTATATTTCGGTGGGCTAAGTCTACCAGATTGCTCAAATGTGTGTTGTGGAGAAAGTTATTGAATATTGACACATCAGAAGAAATTAGTTTGCTATTTCTCACGAAGCATTGTTGAGACATAGTACTTTATTAACCATTACCATTCAAATCAAAATCACTTGACTTGGAATGCGGCTTGTTCTTTTTTTTTTTTTTTTTTTGCATAAATAGATGAACAATTTAGTGCTGTTTAGAACAATGTAAAAGGTTGTAGGCTACCCTGTGTTATTATATATATACACACTATCAATATACTCTTTTTTATTAACATTCAGTGATAATGCTTACAACTTTCTATATCCAAATTGAACTGTATACAAACTTATAATATCAAAGAAGACTTAAATTCCTTGTCGCTCACACATTATAAAATCAAAAGAGGCTTCGATTAAGACAAAATTCAAATTCGACGTGATAATGTAGAATGTAAAGTTTAGTGGTTTACAAATTGACAAATACTTTACAAAATTCAGAGTCATATACCTGTTTGAAATCTTGTCGAGATAAATTGGACATGGCGAAGAACTTTGTGGCAATGGTACAGGTAATACATCCATCGCCATCTATAATTTCAAAATCAAAACAAATGCAAATATGCAATCCTTGTTAAAACTCATTTATTAGTGACTTTGCGTTTAAATCCAACATGTAGATTGACATGCCATAGTAATAATCAGACTTCATAAAACATAACCATAAAAAATATAAAGATTAGGGTAGTACCTTGTTAATGAAGCATTAGATCACCTTTGAAGATCTGTGCTGGAAGACGACAAACCCTAGATACGAAACATATCCAGATTTGAAAAAAATGATTCAAAATCAACAATCAAAGTTATAGAATATACAAATCTGAATCGTACCTGGTGTATTGACGTTGTTGTAGTGATACGAATTAGGAATCCAATGATTAATGATGAGAGTGATAATATCGAACGATTCACAAATCAAAACATGAAAAAAATCAAGATCAAAAATCATCAATAAATATTGAAAAAATCTGTGTTGGATCTACAAAGAACACATAAGAACACCTTATCATAATAATATCTTAATATCGCAATCATACCTTGATGTAGTTGTAAACAAATCGATTGTTATGAAACCCTAGAAAAAAAACGAATGAATATGAAAATCAGATCTTGCAGAAAAACATAGATCTACATATTGGAATTATAAAATCACGATGTTTATCAGAAATATGGAATATCTAACCTTGAATCGGATGGATTATACGCAGATCTATGAAGAGTCTTAGAGAGCAGAGGGAGAAAGGCTTGAGAAACCCTAATTGAGAAACAAAATTGTCGGGTTGTGTGTTTATATAGGAGAACAATTTGACCCGAATGAATGGAAATGGATCCCGTGTGACTCTTCACCACAGGGAATAGGAATGGATGTCAATTTTGGCGGGAAAATGAAGAATTGAAGCTCTAGATGGAGGACATGTGTCCCCTAATTAAGGTTTTTATTAGGTTGTATAGATTTCCCCAAATTACCCTTTTTACTTTATTAATTGTCTATTAGACATCCTTTAATTACGATACTACCACTATTATTTTGAACCATTGATTATATAATCTAAGGGTTGTAATAAGTTTTGTAAGTTCTGAAAAAAATAATGGTTCTGAAATGATCTTCACCCTATATATATATATATAGAATTGCTCTAAAATAAGAACCATCTCCAGTTGTAAGAACCGTGAGAACTACTTGAACCAGGGCGAGTTGGACCAAAAATTTTTTTCGTAAACGTAGATGCGTGTATTATAAAAACATTGGTAAAAAAATCAAAAAAAAATGTCGTGTGTGTAGTTTTGAGCACCACAAGTTTGTGTTTACGGGTACCGTAAATATTCCGGTATGATTTACGGTACCCGTAAACACAAACTTGTGGTGCTCAAAACTACACACACGATATTTTTTTTTTTTGAATTTTTTTTACAAATGTGTTTATAATACACGCATCTACGTTTATGAAAAAAAAAAATTGGTCCACCTCGCCCCATACGGTGTAGTTCTCACGGTTCTTACAACTCGAGGTGGTTCTCATTTTAGCGGTCCCCTATATATATATATATATATATATATATATATATATATATATATATATATATAGGGTAAGGATCATTTCAGAACCATAAATATTTACAGAACTCACAGAACTCCTAATAAACAATCTTTTTATTTATATATTTTTATGTTTAGGATAATTTTATCATTTATTATGTGTATTTTTATGATTACATACATGTTAAGAGTAATTTTATCATTTTTTATATGTAATTTTATAATTACACATATGTAAACGAGTTTTTTTACATACATGTAACTAGTTATTACACATATATATAATTTGGCTATTAAACATATGTAAACTACTTGTAACATGTATGTAATCATTAAAATATATATAATAGATGATAAAAAGATCCTAAATACAAAAAAATATATATATAAAATGATTGTTTATTAGGAGTTCTGAAAGTTCTGCAATTATTTAGAGTTCTAAAAATGAACCCAACCCTATATATATATATATATATATATATATATATATATATATATATATATATATATATATATATATATATATATATATATATATATATATATATATATATAAGATTAGGTCCAAGAGTGAACACTAGTGTAGCTTGCGAACTGAGTGAACAAATCCTGGCCATACACACGTGTGTAGATCAATGGCCAGGATTTGATGTTGAAATACACTAGTGTATTTCACGATTTGATGATGAGATCCTGGCCATACACGTGTGTAGATCAATGGCCAGGATTTGTTCACTCAGTTCGCAAATACACTAGTGTTCACTCTAGAACCCCACCTATATATATATATATATATATATATATATATATATACTAGTCATTTACCCGCGCGATGCGGCAGGAAATATATCACTTAGGTTGGTGAGTTTAGGGCTATGTATGGGGGTTGTTTATAGTTAATTTATCAATCACTTCGTAATTTACTGTGTAGTACGCCTGTATCGTTTTGGTTCCTTAGAGTACTTTGCCATGTTCAGATACTTCTTATGAATTTTCAGGGCTTCTGTCAAAAGCCTTTTTTGCATCCAAGTTTCCGGTTATATCACCCATGCTCTGAAACGATAAACGATTATAAATTCCAAAATACCAAAAAGAAATAAGAGTAAAGTTGAGGTTGGAACCAAGTGCCCCCGCTATTATAACATCTCAAATTTATTAGCACATCAGGTTGGGTCAAGCGGGGTGGCGGGTCAGGATGTGTTCAGGCCAGGACATGCCTGGATATAAGGGGGGGATAGTGCACGGTCCTAACAGGCCTGGATATAAAAAACCATTTGTTTGGGTGCCTCGCCTTGAGGCGCTCATCAAGGTTCAAATTGCAAGTTTAAGTCAAAGTTCAAATTGAAGTCAACAGTTTTTAGTCAAAGCCTATTGTATATAAAATCTACACCATGCTCAATGACATTTTGATTTGTAACCTTAATTGCCAAATAGGACAGATAAAAATCAATCGCATCAACCACCGCGTATTGTTGGACGCATCAACCTCGCTGCAGCTGCGCTCGATGCGACTGCATTTCAAAAAGAGCACTTCAAGAAGAACCACCCCAAAGCTGTAGACATCACTCTTAGACGTTAAATGACCTATAACGGGAAAAAACACGAAAAAGATTAGCGATAAAGAACAAATTTTTGGATTTTTTTGACACAAATACATGTATATACCGGTGGCTAGATACTCGGGAGCCGTGTATCCGTACGTCCTCATGACTCTAGTCGAGACATGGCTCTTATCACCGATCGGTCCATCCTTGGCTAGGTAGTATATCAAAGGTTATATTATTTCAATAATAATCTAAAAACCTACATATTTTATACATTTGAAAAAGCATTTGACCCGCTTCTTTTTAAGCGAAAGAACGTTCGACCCGTTTGTTTTTTTAAGTGAAAAAGCATTCGACCCATATCTTTTTAATCGAAAAAGCATTCGACCCGTATCTTATAATCGAAAAAGCATTTGAACCGCTTCTTTTTAAGCGAGCATTCGACTTGCTTCTTTTTAAGCGAAAAGGCATTCGACCTGTTTCTTTTTAAGCAAGAAAGCATTCGACCCGCTTCTTCTTAAGCGAAAAACGCATTCGACCCGTTTCCTTTTAAGCGAAAAAGGTTAAAAAGTATAATATTTTATATAAAACCTTGAGTATGTTGTTATGTCATGCTTTATTATTATCCATGTCTCAATATAAATTTAATTGGAAACCGTGTTCGTTAACTATTTTTAAAAAAATTGAACATGCAACTTTGTTTAATTTTTTTGGTGACATTTTAGTATAAGATTGATCGAAAACAATAAGATCGAACACAATAAAAACAAACACCATACCGGCACCAAAGTTGTTCAGTCGGTAACTGTCTGGTTCGTTTCATTACTTCTACGGTGCCAACAATCGTTATATTTGACGAAAGCACATGATTTAAAGTATAAGGGTGTGATTAAGGTTATATTAAAAAAATATCAAACCGGTACCGATGTTCGATCAGTATTTGTCCGGTTCATTTCTTTACATGTACGGTACCGACAATTGATATAGTTAACAAACGCAAAATTTAAGGGAGAATGAAACATCATGCACTATAAAATATTTTCAAACAAAATTGAAGCATCCATTACATATTAATGCAGGATCTAAAAGACTATACTTTGCATACTAAAATGATACAACCAAATGATTCCAACTACACTTTGCTTACAGCAAAGGTTAAAGAAACCAAATGAAAAGAAAACTAATTGAAACTTGAAGGATTTTCATCACTTTAGAAAGAGACTCCTAGAGAAACAAACAAGTACAAATTCTGGACTTCATCACATGATTGGTAAACCAGATTGGCATCCAAATTAATAAAGCATCAGCAATAACCAATAAACAAATTAAAACCCTACAAATTGTGTAAAGTTGAACCACACATCAAGTAGACATGACAACATTTTAACAGAATCGCAACTGCTATTTAAAATTTTCACAACTTTAGACGCAATCGAACATCAAAAAGAGTGAATCAAGCCATCAGAATATCAAAAATCCAATACAAAACTCGAAAATCTTAATCAACCACTATAAACAATATACCATCCATGCAGCCGTTTGTCAAGATTAATGAGTGTCTGGTCACAAAAATTCCTTGTCATAAAAGGCATAGAGATTCTTCACATGGTTATTCTAGGCGAACACATTTTGACTGTCCACCGTTACCCAGTAACAGCCGTTAACGCTAATTGTTCCCACCATTCCTCCAGTTGTTCACAAACCGACCTGTTGAGACCCAA
Source organism: Helianthus annuus (assembly GCF_002127325.2). NCBI lineage: Eukaryota > Viridiplantae > Streptophyta > Magnoliopsida > Asterales > Asteraceae > Helianthus > Helianthus annuus. The sequence continues at coordinate 164,354,312 of NC_035436.2, forward strand.
ACCCATTTGGACCCAGTACCCAACCCACCCGTACACAACAATAAACCATCACACACATTGGCTTGATACTGAAGCCCTGCATAAACACGACACATGGACAAAAAGGTAGACACATCTCTTGCACCTGTTCTTGCAGTCATCAAAGGCGGCACAGGGCTCGTAGGCCTTTCAACCATTTAATTGTGTGACTCTGCTTCCACTGTACATGTTTAATCAAATCTAGTGTAATGAGCAAAATTAGAACTTTTAGCTAAAAGATAGAAGTGGATTAAACAGTAAGAATGTTGGCCAAAGTTTATTTCTAATGCATAGCATATTCAGTTGGATAGTTGGATGAAACTTGCATAGCACTTGTATAATTGTTATTTAGAAGTCAATGAAGTAAAAGGTTATAAATAAGCATTTAAACTAATCTTGTCACTTATATATTGTCATTTAAAAACCATTCGTTGTTTTAAAGCCAAAAAAAACAATTGTTTTAGTTTAAGAGTACCATGAAATTCAAAATTCCAGCTTGTTCAAGGGTTGGATAAGATTATTGGAGCATACGATAGCAACTTATGTTCCATATTTGAGGAGTGGTAACTTATAGACTTTCTTGAACTCCCTACTCGGCTTCCCCAAATGAGTCTTTTTTTCAAGGCATAAGCCTACACATAATCTCTTATTAGCATTGTTTTATACATATCCCTACCAATGTTCTAATAGGTCTCCATTAACATCCTCTTCCATGTGCTCTGTTGCCCAATGTCTTCGTCCTGTTGAAAAGAAAACATAAAAACAAAATCCTTAGTTAGCCGATTCCAATTTCATTCACACTACATTAGAATGAAACAGGTATTTATATTTCGACCAACTATGCTCACCAAATTCGCGTTATCACTATCAGAAAGATCCTCAAAATCTACCAAAAAAACTCTTCAAGATTTGCCTTGAAAAATAACGATTCTGGTTAGTGCAGTTGACCAAACAATAAATGAATTGAAATCAATGCAAATGCTACTACAAAAAAGATCTTAGGGACAAATCAAGTCGCCAAAATTCCATAACCCCAAAGCAATATCAAATATTTAGATTACCACTTGCTATTATAGATGACAAATCAACACTAGTTTTGGGTTTTACCTGGGTTCATCAAACACTTCGAGCTCTTCTACAAGATGCATATTAATATTAATTACCATGTCCATAAAAATAAGATGCTTGTAAAAATATACAGTATGATAATTTATAATATGCTTTTAAAATAATAAGACAATGGAAACAAATTGTTGATTAATTTAAAGATTAATTACCATGTCCATTCAACCTAACAATTCGACAATAGCCTCGAATAATCTTTGTTGAATAGTTTACAAGGCCTTCCTTCGGATGAAGCGTTCCCAGAACAACAAATGCTGCAACATTTATTTGATCTTTAGAGATTGTTTCCCTAGTACGTCACCTCATTACAAAAGTGTAAGCATGCAATAATATTCAAGAATCTTAAATTTACCTTTGGTTGTCTCAAGGTGTCGAGTAAATTAGACCGTTCTTCACAAAACTTGAAGAATCTTAAATTAAAGCCTAGATTATCCAATTCAGAATTCAGCACAGAACCACATAACATGAAATCGTCATCAAATCCGGCTTACGAATAAACGTGACCTAAAATTCCATTTGAACAACAATTAACTTCAATCATGAGCCAAACATATAAATTAAGATAAAAAAATCATCATTAATCTAGCAATTCAAGTTACCTAATGTTTCTACATGAAAACCCTAAATTCCAAACTGTAACTCAATAAATTACAGTAAATAATGTATAAGACTGGAACAAAATTGGAGAACACATAAACCCCCAAATAATAATCCCAACAGTGGTCAGATTCAATGAAGACGGACAAAAAATCATACCTGATGCGAAGAAGAAGGTGAAATGCCATTCCACTTTGAACATGGATGACCTCATTCCACTTCTATAGTATAAATGCCATGTCTCTTTTCCTTTCTCATCTAAAGAAACTGATTCCAGAAAGCTTCAATGGTTTCTTGTTGTTGGTTTCTCAAAGAAGAGATGAGAGAGAGAAACCAAGGAACAAGCAGTTAGAGAAGTACTTACCGGAGTCTTCGCTGGAACCCTAGCCGCCATTGCGGGAGGCGGCGGCTAGGATTTTCTGTCATGGTCTTCTTCCTCCTCTTTTTAACCTTAGAACCATCGACGGTGTTTACGTGGCTCTTAAGGACCACCACCGTACAGAAGGCTGTAACAACCGCATCATCACCACCGTCACCATGAGTCTGTCATATGTAACACCAAAAACCTCTGGAAAGTGGATATATGCAAATCTACAAGAGTTTGAATTTGCAGGGAAGAAAGAGAGAGAAAATAAGATGAGGAGTAGAACACCAAATGTTTTCAGATACAATTAATGGATTCAAATTTTGTGAAAAAGATATGAGCTTTTTGAATTTTGAATTTTCTACTTGGAGCCCATTCAACTAAACTACCGCTCATTTAATTCTCATCTAAAGGTGTTGAAAGGACTTTCAACACATTTGTGCTTTAGTTGGTTGTACAATATGCTTTAAAGACTTGTAAAGTGGCAAATGACCATTTCTGCCCTTCCTATATGCTTATTAAAGTAGTATATATATATATATATATATATATATATATATATATATATATATATATATAGAAATAGGATCAGGAGAAAACGCTCAAAAGTGTGAGAACGCTTCCTGGCCTAACACGTGTCACGCGACATATAGAAGGGCGGAGGGGCTTTTTTGTCCTTTCATATTTTCATTTTTTAAACTCGTGTCACATCCTGTTTCCATTTTTTTGGCGTTTAATAAATTCGCCGCGTTTTATTGTTTGTGGATCAGGATTATAGTTAATATTTTTGGCGTTTTAATTATGTTTTGGCGTTTTTATTGTTTTTTAAAATCAGGATTCATGTCTATGATGTAAAAAATATCAGTATTTTTCTTGATGTTTATTATATCAAGTAGGATACAGGTCTATAATTTGACAGACAATTATAGCGTTTTGAAAAGATAAATAAATTCAGTTTTCCATGTAATGGCTTTTAATATAATAAATGTTTGTCAATAATGTTACCGTCTCTTAATTTTACTGTTTAGTAATTACTGTTTCGTTTAATTTTGATCGTTGAATTAGTGTTCATTTTTCAGTAATACTTTGTTTGGCGTTTTTTGGCGTTTTATAGCAACATCGTGCTTTGCTAGCTTCCGTTCTCAGTTTTCACACTATCAGTCGTTTTGGTGTTTTTGGCGTTTTATATTAATTTTTTTTAGTTAAGAATTAGATAATAAAATCCTAGAATTAGATAACAAACAATAGAAACTGAAAAAAAAATTATAATCTAATTTCTCTTCCAAATCTTCACTGTCATCAGCCTCTTCTACTTTAACCTGTTTTGGCGTTTTGAACCTGTTTTGAATAACTTATGTAGATCCTTTTTTTCCTACATAACGCCCGTCTACATTAAGGGGTAAAAGTCTTTTTTTCTTCGTTTTTTCATGATAATTTGTCCATCTCATTCAGCAAAAGCTTATAAATATACCCACCTCAGAGTAGAATCCATTCAGTGAAACTTCATTCTGAACAATACTCAATAAAGAAGAAATGACGTTCCGCATCTGTGGCTTTTTTAAGTATCTTTTTAGGCCTTTTAAAGTGAATGGTTTGTTGGAAAGATGGCATTTATTTTTTTGGTGGTGTGATCAGTTGATTGTGCAGAGTCATCTCTCTAATAGGATGTTTTTGACGCGTAGTTTAGGCGGGATTTTTTATTTATAATAAATGATATTAATAAAGTAGCCGTCTTTTCAGTTACTCTGTGTATTTTTTACTGATTTTTTGTTCAGGTTTTTTTATGAGTTTTTTATGGTCTTAGACATTCCATCTTCCAAGTTTTGGCGTTTTTAATGGCTTTAAGTAGTTTTTGGCGTTTGTTTACATTTATAGCTTTTAATAATTCTTCTCAAATTTACTTTTATTATAGGTTGGGAGTTTTTGGCGTTTTACTTCATTATGACGTTTCACAATAATTATGACTTTTGGTGTTTTATTAATATAACGTTATTTTTTTGTTATAAGTTGAAAAATACATAACGAACAACAGAAAAAGAAAATTAAAAAAATAAAAATAGAAACAATTCATCTTTCAAATCTTCACTGTCGTCAGTCTCTTTCTTCTTTAAAACATGTTCACTGGCGGTTTGGCTTTGTCATGCTTGTGTTTTTTTTTTGGCAGTTTGGAAAGACAATATGACATGAGTTTTTTGTTTGAATATGTATCTTCAAACCACTCATCAGTATCATTCGTCTAATTCATGCCATTATAATATTCATCAATAACAAAACACAAAAACTGACATAAGTCTGACCCCAGTATCTTTTTCTTGAAGTTTTGTCCATCTCATTCAGCAAAATGTTATTTGAGTCGCAGCACCTCAGGAAAGAATGCATTTTCCGAAAATTCGCGTAGAACAATATTTAATATACAAGAAACAATTTTTGGCATTTTTGGCGTTTTCTGAGGAAATAGTGTATCTGAAAGAAAAGTCCATTTTTTGGAAATTTATGATATTTGAGAGATTTGGCGTTTTTCTAAGATGATTGGTATATAGTAAAATATGTTATTTTTTGAGTAGGTGTGTTTGATGTTTTGCATTTTTTGGCGTTGTAAGATGAATGTTATATAGTAGAAATATGACGTTTTCAGGTTGGGGAAGGTGTGTTCTTGTGTATGAGAATGTTTTGTTTATATAGGGATGCGTTTTCGCCAGTAATGGCGTTTTATTCATTAGTTGGCGTTTTGGTATAGAAGTCTAAAGACCTTTTTACCCTTAATGAAGCGCGTCGACTCAGTAGAATTCGTGTTATTTACGAAAACGCCACCGCGCCAATCTAGTCCATAGATTGTTTTGATCGGACGATCGATAAGCGTTCTCATCGTTCTCACACTTTTCATCGTTTTCTCTAAATCTTGACCCTATATATATATATATGTATATATATATATATATATATATATATGTATATATATATATATATATATATATATATATATATATATATAGGGTAATGCTAGACAAAAAACCCTCAAAATTTTAGGAAACTCTGGAAACTCAAATCTCCCCCATTTTTACCCAACCTCCCGACATTTTTTTTTTTGAAAAAAATAACACATGTAATATACATGTTTTAAAGTGTTTTGGGCCAAAAAAAAAAACAAAAAAGCACCGAAGGGATGTTTTAAAAAAAATAAACAAATTTCAGCAATGTCCGGTTGCCTAACATGTGTTAGGCACAAAAGACAGAAACTTGCTGATTTTTATTTATTTTTTTTAAATTATTCCTTCGGCGCTTTTTTGATTTTTTTGGCCCAAAACTCTTAAAAACATGTATATTACATGTGTTATTTTTTTCAAAAAGAAAAAATGTCGGGAGGTTGGGTTTTCTACGGTTTTCTATATATATAGGGTTTTCTATATAGCCCTACCCTATATATATATATATATATATATATATATATATATATATATATATATATATATATATATATATATATATATATATATATATGCTTCAGTTCAATTTAGAACCACCACGAGAGTTGGGCCACCATTTTTTTTGCACAAACATAGATGAAAATATTATAAACACATCTGTAAAAACAAAACACAAAATAAGATTATCTAGTCGGTATTATTTAATTAGGTTTTAATTAAATAACTAACTAAATACAATTAATTATTTCGTAAACGACTAATTCCATAAATATTCCACCAAATATTTATCCTGCATTACCATAAAATACTGTGTATTCATGAATTATAATTTTTAATTTCAAATATTATTTCTTGTTCGTCGTTCAAACAGTGTAACCTTTTGAATCATACCTCATTATTAATATTAATTAATCATGTCTTAGACATCTCATTTCTAAAATACATAATATTATTTATCTTATAAATAAAATTCATCCACTAATATTTAGTTGGTATTGTTATTTACCCTATAGTAATCATCAAATTTGGTTTGTGAGGCAAGAGTACTATTCATTTTTTTGCAAACAATTAAGCTTGGTTTACAAGTTGATAATTTACTACATATCCAACTATACATCAAATCTTATACGCATGCATTTCTTAAATCCATGCTATTTCTTTCTTTCTTTCTTTCTTTCTTTCATTTTACTTTTAAACCATTTAGTTTCATCATTTAGTTTTAGTTTTTCAACCCCTTTAGTTTTTACTCTAACCCCGATAATTTTTCACTTTCAACTTTGGATTCTTTATACTTTTCATCTTTTACAAATTTGTCATTTTACATTTCGGTCTAAGTCTTGCGAGTAAATACGCTGCAACACGTGTGTGTTGTTTAACGTTTTTATGTCTATTTTTTCTGGTTTTACGGTACCGTCACAACTCGCGAGTGCTAAGCCGACTTAGTTATTCTTTTTTATGTTGTAAGTTTCGATTTAATTTTTACGAGTTAACACGCCCTCAACACTTTCACTTTTACTTTTTTTTTTAGGTTTAACGGTCCTGCCACAAAATGCGGGTCCTTAATTCTAGTTATTATTATTACTATTTAATCAAGTCTTAATTAAATAACTAACTAAATATAATTAATAATTTCGTAAACGACTAATTCCATAAATATTCCACCAAATATTAATCCCGCATTACCATAAAATATTGCGTATTCATGAACTATAATTTTTAATTTCAAATATTATTCCTTGTTCGTCGTCCAAACAGTGTAACTCTTTGAATTCAGTGGCGGAGCTTGATCAAAAGTTTCGAGGGGGCGTACTGGGACCCAATTTCTTTTTCCTATCGTTATGTCCAGGTCGGGTCGGCTATCGATTCGGGTCAAGTCAAATAATAATAGTTCCAAATAAAATTAAAAAAAAATTCATTCATTCAAAGAACCCGTTCTTAGACATAAAAATTTGTGATTAAGTTATTGTGTGGTGGGTAACCTATGGTTAAACAAATAAGAGGTAAAATATATTTACAAAAGTACCCATCACTTATATACAAAGTGGTAATAAACTTTACTTTAATTTATATATTGTATAAATATTTAGGAAAAATAATTGGGGGAGGCGATCCTATATAATTTTTCCTAAATATTTATACAATATGTAAATTAAAGTAAAGTTTGTTACCTAGGGGGAGGCGATCCTATATAATTTTTAAAATTTCTGGATAAAAATCGAAACCCATAAACTTCTAACTGAAATATTGGGGTAGGCGGGTGCACCCCCGAGCACCAACAAACCTTCGCCCCTGTTTGAATCGTACCTCATTAGTAACATTAATTAATCATGTCTTAGACATCTCAAATCCAACAGTTACAATCACCCTTTTTGACTCATCATCGATGAAGTTTGTCCAGCCATCTCAATAAGAGACGTGTGATTTCCTAAGGTTTGCCCCCACCAACCTGAACTGTACATGATGTAACACCCAAAAAATATTAAATACATAAATGTGTGAATATATATATATATATATATATATATTTGTATATATGTATGTAAATAATGGCATGTTAGTTATAAACATATGAAATAAAAACTAGGAAGGCGTAACCTAGTTAATAATAAGAGTTGATAAAATGAAAAAAAAATATGAGATTGGTTTCTTTTATAAAAACTCGAGTAGTTGAGGGACTAAAGTTGACAAAGTTGAAAATGGTTTTAATTAAAAGAGATTAACACCAAAAACACACAGTATGTGTGTTTCTGGTCGATCAAATACACAGAGCATCAAGGGGTTCTTCTTCAAAACCCTAAACTTCACCAAATCCTTAAAAATCAAAGAGGAATCAAGCTCAAAATCAGTCATTCAACTAATTTCGTGATAAACCAAGTTAGGGGATCACAAGGCAAGGCGGTTGAATCTTCAAGCGGTCGAGCCGGAGCGGACGCGCGCTTGAAGGATAAGCTTTGAAAGGTACGCGACTTGTAGTTTCGTTACATTTTGTATATACACTAGTTGTAATTATGTTAATGTTGTTATAGCGAAATGTATGAGTTTGGTATGTCATTGAATGAAATGATGAAACTCACTCGACAACCAAACGGGTCAAAATAGATAGCTAGAACATGTTTGGTATGTCATTGAAGTGATGGATTTCACTCGACTACCAAATGAGTCAAATAGATGTTTAAGACGATAGTGATTTGAAGTGACTTGAATGTCACACAGCAAATCGGTAGAATGAGTGCGTAAGCCGAGAAACGGACACGCCGAAATTTGATTTAATGAACCCTCTGATTTGGGTCAAAACATGGAAAACTTGATTTCATTGATTATTGATAAAATGTGTATGCTTGAATTGTGGATAACAAGCATGATGTAAATGCGTACGCAAACCATGTGATGGGAGCGAAAACGCTAATGTTTGATAACCCGGGATTGGGTAAAAATGATAAGAAATGACCATTGGTATAAACATGTAGAGTGATTTAAAATGAAACGGGTCGAATAATCGTAAAAAGGATTTATAAGTTGTTAGCTTATAAACCGGGTTTCGATCTATATGTATTCGTAATTGTAATACGGTCCGCATAGGAATAAGAATCGTGTAAAACGGATGTGTGGTTTGAAAGTTATGCATTTTATGTTAAACATAAGGAAACATATAGCTGGGTAAAATTGCAGCAACAAAAAAAAAAGAAACTCTCTGTCGAAATGGGGTGCTCGCGCTACGCAACCACAACCCCCACACATCGTCACGCCACGTGACCGTTCTCGCGGCCCGCGATGGAAAAGAGGCAAGCCTCTTGCGGCACGCGAGAGGCCGTATAGCTGGCAAATTTTTTTATTGTGATTGTATTGTTTATGGAACTTGTTTTACAATGTTTCAAGACCTTCATAACTAAAGTTTATGTTGGTTTTGATACTAGGTGAATGTCAAAGGCCTCTGGATGAAGATCAAGCAACGAACAAGAACCGAACACATGTTTAAATGAAGCTTCCGCATTTGATCTTGTTTTGTTTTATAAAAAATGAAATATGTAAACACTTATAACATGGTTTTTGAATGTTTTAAACATGTATGAATATTTGGATGTAAAAGTTTTTGTTTAGTCTCATTTTTTGATATAAAATGCGTACTTTAATGACATATTAATGTAAAATTAGAATGGGTCTTACACATGAGTGACTCTAATACCATTTTTAACATTCGACGTCTCATACTACCAATATTGTCCACTTTACCCATAAGAAGCTCACTGACTTTTTTTGTTGCCCAAGTGGAGATTTGCAAGAGGTTTCCACTATTCCCAATTAAGCACGCTTAACTGTTGAGTTTTCATTTGATCCACAACCAATACGCTGAAAACACATTCCCATATTGGTGATATTTGAAGCGGGGCAAGTCTTATGACTAAACATCTCTTACGTCTATGGCCTATGTGGGATGTGCTTAGGTTGTTACAGTTTGTTTCTAGTCATGGACTTGGGTGATAAACTTCTTGATCGAAACTTACTTGTGGAATAAACTGATACCTCTAGTGAGTAATCAAAAGCAACTTACCAAACTGATCCGGATGATGATCTCTACTGCTGAACTACCAGGTGTCCTTTTTACCAAAGTGAATTATACACAAATTTACGGGGGGTGAAGATGCATTCTCTTTCCGTTGTGAGCAAGGATGGAATTGCGAACATGCACGAAAACATGCATGAAATGGTGGTGGGAAAGTGTCAGGACCAACTGTTTAAAGGTTGCTTTGCTAAGGCTTGTACTTAAGTGCTTGGGTTCATTGGCTAGTCTGGGACTTCATCCAGGAAGGCCTGTTAGATTGTAAAGTGTAAGTGCCTAGTGTGTATGTCCGACTAATGCACCATCGGTCGAGAGCTTTTCCCACTTGACGATCGTCAATTCATTCAAAAACCCTATTAACCTAGATTGTTAGAGTATGCATGATATCGTATCTACGATAAGCATGTGTTAGTGTTACACGTTTTGTTTAATTGTGAAAATTAAAACACAAAGATTTGGCTTACTGAAATAAACAAGTGTTAACCAAAATTGCAATTAAATTAAGCAAGGCAAACAAACAAAAAACATTAGATAAGAAACAAGCGATTCACATATGGGTTGGATTTTATAGCACAATATAATTCAACATATTTACCACGTTTGGAAATACTACATAGAGATAACTAATTTCATAGTTTGGTTTAAAAGACAATTACAAGACTGACTAATCCAATTAAATTGACTTCATGATTACCAAAAAGAACACACGAAGAAGATGTATTATCTTCACGTTTTTAAACATCGGAAAAGAATACAAGCCTATGACGCATTGACATCACATTCTTAAACACCGAAAAAGGACATAACTAGGATATTGTCAAAACTAGAGTGTATTGTCTTCACGACTTTAAATAAACACCGAAACAAAACATAACTAGGATATTTTTAAAACTAGAGTGTATTGTCTTCACGACTTTAAATACCGCTAAAGAATACAACCTATATTGTAATCTCAACCACCATCAACTTTTTTTTAATAAGGAATAACACAACACGAAGGAGTCCAGCCATATTGAAGTCAGGACTCTTGACCGAAAAGGAAAACGTGCTAGTATAATGACTCAATAAAAACGATTCGTATAATTTGAGATCTTAAAAACAAACCCAACAAAGACTAATCTTTTCCTTAAACCGAAAGCTAGATGCAAACACCAAACACAAGAATGTATTCAATTATTCACGGATAAAATACTAAAATCATGTTTAGGTTCTTTTAGCACGGTTCATAAATTTGATTGAATACATATGCATAATCGAACCCTATAATACTTGGTTGTGAACAAAACAACTTACCAATCACAAAAGTAGAGAAATCTAACATTGTCACAGAAGGAAAGTCCATTCTACAATATAATGATTAACTGAACTTAGGAATAATTGCTTTAATTCTCTTCTACAGGTATGCAAATTCCCCTCAAATTGCAACCGGCCACTCTCCATTTTCTTACCTGCAATCCCAAAAGAGAACTGCCAACGAATTAGGGATGGCAATGAGTCGGGATTGGGACGGGTTTAGGTAATCCCAACCCCAAACCCGATTAGATATGTTTGTCTCAAACCCGTCCCAAAACCCGTCGGGTTTCTAGCGGGTAAATACCCATCGGGTATCGAGTATAACCGCGGGTTTCGGATAACCCATTAATTTTAAAAAGTTTACCCGTTGGGTATACCCGACCCAAAACCCATCTGGTATCTACTAATCAGTTACATTTAGTATTAGCACTAAAGAAATATATCAGATAACTATAATGTATACGGGATAAAATACCTATGTGTATATAAAAAAACATGTATTATATATTTACATATTTAAAAATATAAAAGAAATTATATCGGGTAAACGGGTTTACTTTATCGGGTAATTGGGTCGGGTAAACGGGTATGTCACCAAATCCCAAACCCATCCTAAACTCGCGAAAAAAAATAAAAACCCGTCCCAAACCCGATTAACCGACCCCGACCCCAAATCCGTCCCAGATGTGTCGGGTTTCGGGTTTACCCATCGGGTTCGGGTTCGATTGCCATCCCTACCAACGATGTCTCTTAGATTCTAGAAACTGTCGAACTCCTTTTATTTATGTATGGGCAAATGACATAAAAAACTAACATACTTTCTATTTTTTTTCTCATAAAAGTTTTTTCATTTTTTTTTTGCATATAAAAACCAACATACTTTTTTTATCTCATAAAAGGCTCTTAACAACTTTTTTGCATATAATAGTCTCTCCAAATTTTATATTCGAACAATGTGTGAAAAGAATTGAGATGAATTAATGTTTTAAATTAAATATATGGCAAATCAAAGTCTCTTCAATGTTTGTGTTTTCTTTTTCATTTTAAATTCAGTAAATTAATAAAAATAAATATTATTCAGAAAACAATATAATAAAAACACATGAGTATGGATGAGATAACTCAAAATAAAAAACAAAAAAACATATAAAATGATATGTACAAATTTAAAATCCTTAGAAACTTCTAAACAAATGATCATTTCGCAAGTATAATATAATATGTCAAAATATGTTTTCTTGATTTCATAAGATAATAATTAAGATATTTTTTTTTGTTAAAATTTAAATTTTAAAGGACTTGTATGATAAAACAGTAGAAAATATGTTTGTTTTTATATGTAAAAAAGTAGAGAGGCTTCTATGTGACAAAAAAGAAAGTATGTTGGTTTATATTTGAAAAGAAAAAATAAGAGACTTTTATTAAAAAAAAATTAAAAAGCATTATAGCCTAGTGGTATTTGGGGGTGGGATAAGGCTTATGACCATTAGGTCATGGGTTCGATTCTCAAAAAGAGGGTTTTCCCAGATTTATTGGGTTTCCTCCTGAATTGGTGTATAGGCATTATTGCCTAGTGGAGATGGATATGATCGGGTGGTTCTGCTGGTGGCGGGTTTTTCCAGATTTATTGGGTTTCCTCCTGAATTGGTGTATATGCATTATTGCCTAGTGAAGATGGATATGATCGGGTGGTTCTGCTGGTGGCATGATGATACTCCAATGGTCTGTCAGTGATCCAAATTTTCCGTTTAAAAAAAAGTATATTAATTTTTTATGGTATTTATCCATTATGTATTCTTTTGTCTCAGTTTCTTTTACTTCGGTTGATTGGTTTGTGGGCTTAACACCATTTTCAGTCCAAACGCTTTTAAACTGAGCCCACTTTAAATAACTTTACAATCCAACTATAGGAATTTCATTTCCTGCATGTAGTTTCCGCAAACAATTAAATTGTATGACTAATAAATTAATTCTACTCTAAACCCATTTAGTTGTGATCATGAGATACATCTAATTGCACTCAAGAATTTCTCATATGACCCTACGTCTCTCTCCTTCATCTCATTTAAATATTCATAACATATTTTCATATAGTTGGCGTTTATGTTCTCCATTAATTCTTTTGCCCATATGATTTAGTTTCTTTTAACTCAGTAGCCAATTCTTTTACTTCACCTCAGCTCATTGACCCCATGCATAGTGGCGAAGCTTGAGATTTCCGACCGAATTTGTGGAGGGGGGAGGGGGGGGGGTGCAGAAGTCGTCGAACCTAAAAATTTCGATAAAATCGCGGGATAAAAAACGTATATACCCAAAAATTATACTCTCCACTACTGAACAAAAATTTCGGGGGTCGACCGCCTCCTCCCGCCCTACTTAAGCTGCGCCCATGCATGTACAGTATTAAAAACGAAGTAAAGTACTATAATTTATAAAGAAACCAATATTTTTAATTACTAAATAATTAACATATAAATACTGGTACATAAAATGAGCTTATCACCGCTCTTAAGTATCACATGTTAAGATCTGCCATAACACATTACATTTACAAGTATATAACTTAATATAAATCAATCCACCCAGATATATGACAAGTTGACAACCCTGTTATAGCACATCACAACTAGATATAACTCAATATAAGCCACTACATTCAGTATGACCCATATATACCAGTTATGACCCATTACAAACAAACATGACCGACTATGACCCGTTTTAACACATTACAACCAACTATAACCGGATTAAGTGACTCGCCAAAGTATGACCCATTAAGCCTCATAACACAAATATGACTCGTTAAGACCATTATATAAATGGACTTTTTGACTAAAAGAGAATAGACAAACATTGTCGAGTTTCATGTTTTTTGGATAATGATATTCAGCTTCTAGAAGACAATGAAACTAAAATCTATTATATTAGGACTTTGATCAACTCAACGCCTTCATGATCAAGAATAAGGTGTACGTGTGAAATCTTTAGATGTATCTCACAATGTTCTATCGTGTCCAGGTAAGAGATACTGTGTCATAAAGATAAGCCGATATGCCTCAAATATAACCGACGCATTGTGATTTTGTGTGAAATTTTCACCCATACAATAAAAGACAAATCTGTGAATTATCTGTGCCTAAAATGGACAATGTTGGTTCTTATAAGGGGCATATATTACAAGGTGCATTAAGGGGATCTCCATTTGTCAACAATTATCCCTTGATCTTGGTTGGATTTTTTATTGAATTCTTTGTGATATTAACTAAAATTTTGGATGGTAAAAGTTGCTATTCTAGTGACAACCAAAAGATTTTATAAAGACTTAATCACTTGTGTTACCTTGTAAATTTATATTTTATCATTCCAAAAACATGGAATCTGATTAATGAGTGAAAGTGCATATCTTGGAAAGTAAAGTAAGACTGCGGGGTATGGTGGGGTGGGGGTTGGGCTTGGGTTGGGGCATTTGTTGACACGTGGCTTGGGGTGGCAGACATGGGGCGACCCACATTTAAACAGGGTATGGTGGGGCGGGGGTTGGGGGCGTGGGTTTGGTGGGCTTCGCTAGATCTGAGTCATTGATAGTTAAATCAACGGCTAGCCCAACGGCTTCTTTGGTTTGTCCAATTAGAGCCCGCCATGTCAGCTTGGCCAGACCGCCCCACGCCCGGCTTCAAACCCACGAAAAAGGGGCCACGCCCAAACCCATGCCCACCCGGGGTGGTGGCTTGGGCGTTTTCAGCCCACCCACGCCTAAACCCCCGCCCCATACCCCGCAGTCTAAAGTCGAGAAAAAAGAAAATCAAAATAATAAATAAGTTACTTTAATTTAGAGGACAAGGAATCAAATTGAATGGATATCCTACCTATGTAGAGGCATATCCAATGTCATTGACCTCCTTCATGATATCAATTGTATTAGCAACTTGGGGAGATAATGTGAATGTGAATGTAAGCATAGCATCTCGTTGGCGTTGACACATTATTTTCAAAAAAGACACGACTATGGATGTTAGTGGCGGATCTAGAAGAAAAATTCAAGCGTATAAAAAGAACTAATTTTTACCATACATTCATAAAACGAAGATTATTTACCGTACACATTCAAGGGTATTTTGCACTTCACCGAGGAAGTTGAGGGGTATTCCAGCTGGCACCCCCTAAGCCCTTAAACAAAACCGGATTTGATGTCTAACACGTGTTCGGCCTTTTTTTTTATTAATCTCAAACTTGACTCGACACCCCACAAAACTCAATATTTAAACTAAACCAAGACTAATCCTAGTCCTGTTCTAGCTCTACCATAATTAAATAAGCTATCAACTCTAACTGATGTCTAAATAACTTAATCTAAACAATTAATTTAAACTCCTAACTAATATTCTTATCTTCTCCTTAATCATCCTTAGACCATCCTTAATGGTCATACGAATGTGAATGAAAATTGTCGCCTGCTAGGCGACACCTCAGCGTCACATAAGAAGGAGAGGTATCCACAGTCACCATGAAAACTTGAAAAAGGGTATAATGGGGTATTGTGAGTGTGGAAATAAGTGAGTTAATATGTTATATGGTGTATTTTAATTAGTTGAAAAAAAAAAAAAAAAAACTTTAAGCCAAATGGCCCTTTTAATTACTGTAACCCTAGTTCTTTAATTGGCAATGGCATACCCTTCTCTTTTTTAGTCATGCAATATAGACCTTAGGGTGAAGGGGGCGTATGCGGGGAACCAAATCGGTGACCTGCTTGCCGATTAGTGAAGGTGCCGCCATCAAGGCGGTGACCAAGAGAGAGAGTGTGTTCCCGGTGGTGGCTCACCGAAGAGAGAGGGAGGAGAGAGAAGGGGCTTGTCCAATCAATGATTTCCTTTTTTTTTTTTTTTTTTTAAAAAAAAAAAAAACCAATTCACCTAAAAGGGGAGTGGCGCCATCAAATTGGGGTGTTAGGGGAGTTTAAGAGGGGACTTGACGTGGCACACGGGGATTGGTTGGGCGTAAGAGAGGGGACTCACCTATTAGGTGAGCACCCCCTTCACCCTTATATTAACCTGTATATTAGATGTGGTGAAATTTACAAAGTTAATGATTTATGAAATTTGCAATTTTTAGAACATTGAGATCAATGATTTGGAGGTTGCCACAGATCTTCAGATTCGAGATTAAGCGTAAAAATTGGCCAATGCTTAGAATATATGCAATGATCCACTAAATTATACAGTAATCATATAATTTAGTAAATACCTAAGACTATGCTACTAGCCAGTAGAAAGTTTTAAGAAAAACACCATGCAGATAAGTGCAACTTATTCATGCATATAATGTCTTTTAACACATTCACATGTTCACACAGATTACTCTATGAAGATCTCATCTAGACACAATATCATGCATGTTGTCCCATTTTTTTCTAGTACATGGATGAGACTCGTGTAGGCACATTGCAGATTGCACAGAAAATCAGAGAGTTGCCGAATTGCAGGGCAATTCTCCTTTGGCAGAATGTGCTCTAACTTAAGTGCACTTGTTTTCAATTCTGCCGAAGGAGAACTGCGCTGTTATTCTTCTCTCATGCCTTATGCCTATGTTGTGGTGGTGTCTCCGGTATGCTTTATATCATGTACATAATAGTATATTTCAAGAACATCCCATATTGAAAAGTTGGTTTATTCTAGGCATGATGCCTTTGAGATTTTGTTCCGCGTTTATTAGTTGTGACCAGATGCGCCCATTATATAGATTCTCTCTAGATTTAATGAAGTTCCGATTCGATATTTATGTTGCCTCCTGGTATTTTCAAATGTCCATCTGACATTTGTTACTCCGGTCGAATTTTTAATTTATTACTTTTGGTAACCAAGATGATGTTAACTTTGGAGTATTGTAAAGCATTTAGACAGTAGAAAGGTAGCCTCCATGCAGGCGAGGTGGCTCAAACAAAACATTTGTAAAAGTAGGGCTACAGCTTGTTTTAAAGGCCTCGGTTTTTCAAGGGCCCTTTTAAATAAAGAAGTATCGAACATTTTTGTAATTAAAATGCTATATAAATGCTCTGATATAACAATTTGATAAAGTATATAAGAAAAAAATAATAGATTCTCAAGGATATATACATTATACATGAATCCATTGAACTCCCTACATCTTAGTTCTAAAACACACTACTTAACTACCAGATAGTCTCCTAATTAAGCTTAGTATCTATTAAATATGAAAAAAAAAAACACACATTCAAAAGTATAAAAACAAGGGCATTAACAATCATTACTTAGCTTGGACACAACAAACTAATGAATTTATTATCATATATGTGCAATCAAAACAAAAGTCGTTGAATGCTTAAGAAAGCTAAGTATTGATTTTACTTATGATACAAGAGACGTACAGAACTAATATTATTAAACAAACATATTTGATATATGTCACCACACTATTCTTAAAAATGTTATACAATATTATACATCTTGTTAGGATCTTTCGATGTTATCGTGTATGATTTCATTGACATGATTATAATGAAAACATAGATAGTATTAAAGATCATTTTGTATATATTGTGTAGTTGTTAGGATCTTATAAAAATATATGAAAACATCAAGTAGTAATCATAGATCACTTAGTATAATATATTGTGTAGTTGTCATGGTATAATTTATTAATTTGTGAAAGTTTAAGTTACTAATTTGTGATATGGTTTACTCTTGTATAAAGGCCACCGGATTTCTTGATGGTACAGAATTCATTATGTATTTTGTTGTTTATTTATTCATCTAAGCTGCTAAAGGGTCGCCGGTATAGATCGGCCGCTATTGACCTTACTGTCGTCGCTATTAAACCAGTCGCCGCTAAAAGCCCTTTTTGTCGCCGCTATTGGTTTTTAGTGGCGACATGTCGCCGCTAAAGGGTCGCCGGTATAGATCGGCCGCTATTGACCTTACTGTCGTCGCTATTAAACCAGTCGCCGCTAATGCCGTTCACCGTAGTTTCGCCTGAAACTTCACCGGAGAAGATACTCTAGTGAAGTTGCAGGTTTTCCGGTGATGTTGCAAGTTATCAAACACGACAAAGGAGCATTATATCATCATTTAAATCTCATCATATCATCATTCAAATCTGATTATATCATCATTCAATCTCTGGTGAAGTTGCAGGTTTTCCGGTGATGCTCCGGTGAAGATGAAGGTGTTTCGGTGAAGTTGAAGGTGCTCCGGTGATGCTGTAAGTGATGCTCCGGTGAAGATGAAGGTGCTCCGGTGAAGAAGCAGGTGTTTCAGTGATGCTCCGGTAACGCTCCAGTGAAGACGAATGTGTTTCGGTGAAGATGAAGGTGCTCCGGTATCACTCCGGTGAAGATGAAGGTGCTCCGGTGAAGATGCAGGTGATTCTCCGATGATGCTTGTTGAAGTTCTCTGTGTTTGTTTTGAGGAAAATGAAATAAATATGAATATGAAGTGTGTTTGTTTGGGAAGAACACCAGCCATTTGATCATGTATTCATCAAGGGCCAATAGTGAATCTGTATTGAAGCACACGGATCGACCTATTACCGGCGACACCATTAGCGGCGACGCCGGGCAATAGCGGCGACAACTGATGCCGTCGCCGCTATTGCCGGCGTCGCCGCTAATGGTGTCGCCGGTATTGCTAGTTGTTTCTTGTAGAACACAGATGGCGCTGGCTGACCACCATTTCAGAGGAAATCCAGTGCACAAAGGTCCATTGTAATAAAACCCCCGATTCACCTCAAATTATTTATTTAATTTTTGATCTAAATGAGACTCCAACCTATAACCTTCACTTTAGAAAATCATGGGGCTGTCAATGCACCATAAGGTGACTAGCACAGAATCTTACTCACAAGACAAGGTGGATATGTAGCATTAAGATTTCAAGCTATCGATGTATCTTTAACATTATACAATGTTACAATAGAGCCTAAAGATAAAATTGTTTAGCAAATTATATGAAATATAGAGAATTTAAATGATCTATGATTGATAAAATTGTTTAGCAAGTTATATGAAATATAGAGAATTTAAATGATCTATGATTACTACTTGATGTTATCATTTTCATAAGATCCTAACAACTACACAATATATAAAATGATCTTTAATACTAGTTGATGTTTTCATTATAAATCATGTCAATGAAATCATATACGATAACATCGAAAGATCCTAACAAGATGTATAATATTATATAACATTTTGAGTTTATTTATTATTTTTTAAATTCAGTTTTTATAATAAACTAAAAAGAGAATAATATATTAAAAAAATAAATGGCAAAATAATATCGAGTTTTCTAACGGCTCTTTTTCCAAGTGGTTAACGTACTAACGACTCTTTTTTCAAATTACTACCGTTCCAACGGTTCTCTTCAACTACTAGTTTCAAACGACTCTTTTTCCGGTCCCTATAAATACAACATTTTGTTTTCCAACCCACATTTGCACTTCTCATTTGACTTCAAATACAAAACTAGTTAAAGATGGGTAGTGATTATTATCCAAGTGAAGCAGTTGTACCTTCGAACCTTAGATGTTTATCCCGTCGACGTTCAAACCTTGATCCATCAAACCCTCCACCTGCAACCCCTTCAATTGCAACAGTATACCGTCCTCCGCCTTCAAACCCTTTTTGTCAACCAGTCTACCGTCTACCACCTTCAAACCCTTCATCTGCACACCTTTTTCCTTAAGCAGATGATGATCCAAGTTCACTTACAAACGAGGAGTTGAATTTGGGGTATGACCACACAATGGCTCAACTATAATTTGATCGACTACAACTTGGGGAGACTTAAACAAACTTCAATACAAACCCTCTTGTCACAAGCCTCCGTCCAACACAAGTTGTACCTAGCTAGGTTGAGGGGTAGGAAACCAACGCGACTGAGGAATACGTACTTAGATCGGATGAAGAAATGGTTTATCCATTTTTCTAATGACTCCGGACGTCATTATCAACATGAGAGGTTGGATGGTCGTGATAGCGATCGTAGCGTGTCATCTCCTGAGTCCTTCCTAGGTGATTGGGGTGGGATATATTGGGGCTTATGTGTGTTTAATTATGACTTGTTATGTTTAATTATATTTAATTAAGTAATGTTTTAATTAGGTTTATGTAATATTTAAATTAGGTTTGTGTAATATATATTTTAAGGTTTATATATTTTTTGTTTAATTTAATTATATTTAAAGTTTCTTTTAATTAAAACATAAAAAGCTTTTTTTAATTTAAAACACAAAAAAAAAAAAGCTTTTTGTTTCAATCTAAAACCAACCAGATGGAACCCTGTCCGCCGCGTTGCGGTCGGGGCTTACAAATTAAGACATAATATATACAAACGCTAAACATAAGCCCACCCACGTTGCGGCGGGGATGGTTAAATAACACTAAACATTAACCATGAAAAATGTATGACAATACAAACGCCATTGACCTTCAACGTACTTTTATAAAGCTTGTTCAGATCATCATCCGTTGATAATAACTTCTTGAATTGAACATGTTCTTCCATCTACCTTGAGCTACGAATCAAATGCCATTGACCTTCTATATATTTTTTCATTTTGCCAATAGCTTATATGCCTGGAATCTTGATGTTTGTGCTACAAATCAAGAGTTTATTGTAGCTGACTTTCAAAGTCATAGACTCCACTTTGAATTACAATATGATATGATTATAAGAACTTGTGAACGAAAAATGTAATAACTCCAACAGGCTTTTTAGCAAGTAACAACAAAAGATTAATTTAAAGTTAGTTT
This sequence comes from Helianthus annuus, assembly GCF_002127325.2. NCBI lineage: Eukaryota > Viridiplantae > Streptophyta > Magnoliopsida > Asterales > Asteraceae > Helianthus > Helianthus annuus. Next base: position 164,374,963 of record NC_035436.2, read on the forward strand.
TTCTAAACCAACTATTGTGTTTAGTAAGTGCTACATTGACCATAAAAGTCAGAGTATACATAAAGACATAATTTTTACCCAATTAAGTAGATTTTGACACTCTAGATCAACATTGATTTTAAAAGTCTTTGATATCAGCAAAATGCTAAAAATGCATTTTTGGACTTGAACTAACCCTTTATTAAGTTATCAAATTTACTAAAATCAGATATTAACTTGAGAGTGCATACTTGGTACCGGCTACACGGGTGTTGACATGAGTTTTATCTTTAGAGTAGTGTTGGGCCATGCCAAAATATGCAATCTTGGGTCTCCATTAACTATCTAACAAACTATTCCATTAACTATCTAACAAACTATTGCAATCTTGGGTCTCCATTAACTATCTAACAAACTGTGCATATATTGACTTAGATATTGAACTGAATAGGCGATATCTGGTCTGGTATGAGAAAGATAAATTAGTTTCCCTACTAATTTTTGATAAACAGATATATCAGGCAAAGTTTGATTATCTTTGTCACATAAATGAGTTAAAATGTGATTAGGTTCAATGGGACTGTTAACTGGTTTACACCCAGTCAAACCAAATTCAGCAAGTAAGTCAAGAGAATATTTTCTTTGCGATAAGCACAGGCCATCTTTGGTTTTTAGAACTTCAATCCCAAGGAAATATTTTAACATTCCCAAATCCTTAATCAAAAACTTAGATTTAAGGAGGGATTTAATTTTAGAAATCTCAGTAGAACAACTACCAGTTATGACTATATCATCCACATAAACAAGTAACACAATAAACACAGATTTACTTGTTTTGACAAACATGGAGTGGTCACACTTACTTTGTTCAAAACCAAGTTCGAGCAAAATATCAACAAGCTTCTCATTCCACACCCGAGGAGCTTGTTTAAGACCATAAAGAGATTTTTTAAGCTTACAAACTTTATTAACATGGTTGGGATTATAACCGTCAGGAAGGGTCATATAAACTTCTTCATTTAAATTACCATATAAAAAAGCGTTATTTACATCAATTTGATGTACATCCCAACCATTGTTAATAGCAATAGTTAGAACATATCTAACAGTTACCATTTTCACAACAGGTGAAAAGGTTTCAAAGAAGTCTATACCCTCCTTTTGGCTAAAACCCTTGGCAACAAGTCTAGCCTTGTACCTTTCTATTTCGCCCGAGGCTTTATATTTGATTTTGTAAATCCATTTACAGCCTATAGCTTTCCTATTGGGAGGTAAACCGACTATTTCCCAAGTATCATTCCTGTGTAAGGCTTCTAACTCATCATTCATGGCAATAACCCAATTATTATCAGATTTAGCTTCAAAATAATTCTTAGGTTTACAACTCTTATTAAGCATAGAAGCAAAACACATACTTTCAGAATCAAGATTAGCATAATTCAACACTTTTTCAAGACCATATTTAACTTTGCCATCGACAACAAAGTCATCAAGTTTAGATGGAAATTTTATATTCCTAGAAGATCTCCTTAAAACACTGCTAGGTTGCCCTATATTATCTCCCTCAGAACTGCTAATGTTTTCCTCAATGTCTAAATCAGGCTCAACCCTACCAGTTTCTAACTCAACATTACTTGGTTGCTGCATATCAGCCCTTCCTAAAGTATTGTCAGAGTCATTAACAGGTTGCTGAGAATGATTAAGAACTGCAGGATTCATGCTTGTGTTATCATCATAGAGAGTAGAGTCAGATTTAGAGTTTTAGGTGTCATTTTGATCAAATAAGTTAAAAAAATTTAAGGTATTAACTTTAGACTCTGGATCAAGAGAGATTTTCTTTTCTTTAAACGGAAAAACAGATTCATAAAATCTGACATCTCTAGAATAAAACATAACTCTTTGATCTAGACTCCATAGTTTGTACCCCTTTTTTTCATTAGAATATCCAACTAGAACACATTTTTCAGCATGACTATTAAACTTATCAGAATTGTTTAAAACATTGCTAAAACAAAGACACCCAACAATCCTTAGCTGACTCAACACAGGAGCAAAACCAAACACAAGATCATAAGGAGACCTACCATTTAAGACAGAAGATGGAGTCCTGTTAATCAAATAGGTAGCAGTTAGGATACATTCAGACCAGAATTTATGAGGAAAACCAGCTTGGAACAATAACGCTCTAGCAACATTTAAAAGGTGCCTATGTTTCCTTTCAACTATCCTATTTTGTTGTGGAGTATGAACACACGAGGTTTGATGAATAATACCATTATTGTAACAAAACTCTTTCATTTGTTTGTTTATAAACTCAGTACCATTATCACTTCTGAACATTTTAATGTGTTTACTGAATTGGGCTTTAAGCATGTTGAAGAACCCTTTTATATTGTAAAACACTTCATCTTTATTTTTCATAAGATAGACCCAAACAGCTCGTGTGTAATCATCAACCACTGTTAGGAAATATCTAGAGCCATCCCTACTTTGAACCCTATAGGGACCCCATACATCAAGGTGTATAAGATCCCCTAATGACTTAGACTTATGATCACTTAAAGGAAATGGTTCCCTATGTTGTTTTGCCCTATGACATGTTTCACAAGGTACAATTTTAGCATCTTTTTTAATATCTAATTTGTCTTTAAAACATGCAACACAGGTTCAACAGGGTGTCCTAATCTAGCATGCCAAAGATTAACATCAAGACTAGCATTACACACCTTGTCAGACGTAGTAGAACTACCACAAAAATACAGACCATCAAGTTGACTACCAGTCACCAGGACTTTCTTTGTTTGAGAGTCCTGAATATAACAATTATGTTCATCAAAAGAAACAGTCAGATTGCAATCTTTGGCAAGTTTATGAACAGAAACAAGGTTGACACAATAATCAGGAATAACAAACACATCATATAAGATGACCTTATCACTTACTTTAACATCGCCAATTTTAGTTACTAAAGCACTTGTCCCATTGGGATGTTTAACTTTGATGTTATATTCTGTAACATCCATTTGATTTATAAGATTAGTGTCATCCGTAATCATGTGTTGATTTGCCCCTGAATCAATTATCCACCCAGCCCCATTATTTCCAAAGTTGGAAAAACAATAAGCAGTTTTAAAGTCACATGTAGGTTTGAAAGTATCAGCATAACTGTTAAAGCAAACATAATTAGACCTACCCGCAAAGTTACTGCCTTGAGTTTCACTTCTGGACTTATCATTCAACAGGCTGAGTAATTGCGCAATCTGCACATTTGTTAAACCATTCACAGTAGACGAAGAAGCAGTTTCAGAAGCATCACAACCACATTGTTACTAACCATGCCTCCCTTATTACCACTTGTTTTAGATTTCATCCAAGAGGGGTAACCAACCAGTTCATACATCTCTCAACAGTGTATCCAGTCTTGTTACAATGTGAGCATTTAAGATTTGGGTTAGGGGGTCTAACATTTTTCCTTTTTGAATCAAAAGATTGACTGGTTTAACAGCAAAGCCGATAGGATTATTAGAGATTTTTTCCGAAAAATTGTTTGAATTTCTGTGAGATTCTTCTCTGGATACAACAGAGAAGGCTTCTTTTACAGAAGGAAGAACTTCCCTAGTTAACAAAGAAGTTCTTATAGACTGGTAGACACTGTCAAGACCCATTAAGAACTGCATCAATTTAATAAAGTGATTGAAATCATTAAATTGTTTGGATGCATCACAAGTACACGTAGGTAGAGATAGAATTTGATCTAATTGTTTCCATATGCAGTTAAGTTTATGATAATACTCAGAGACAGGCATACCATTTTGAGAAAATGAATTAATTTTTTGATACAAATTAAAGACCACCGACCCATCAACCTTATCATATGTTTCCTTTAGCTCTTTCCACACAACAGAAGCAAGTTTAGAATAAACATGACCCAAGTATAATTCCTCAGACACTGAATTCAAAATCCATGTAAGAACAATAGAATTACAACGATCCCACTGTTTTCCTAACACTTCATCAGTAGTAGATCTAACACAAGAACCATCAATAAACCCTATATCTTTAACTTGTAAGGCCAGGTTCATAGCATTAGCCCAGACATTGTAATTATCAGTGCCTTTAAGTTTTATACTAACAATGGTCAAATTAGTCGAGTCACTAGGATGAAGGTATAGCGGGTCACCAGCATCTATTTTACTAACTAGAGTGCCACTAGGAGATGTTATAACAGAGTTATCATCACCAGACATATTGATAACACAGACAAAAAACAGATGCAACAAGTAAGCAAATAAGACTCGATCAAGTACCGGCCCGACTAGCCCGGTAAACAGTGGATGCCTAGACACACTGACTCAGTGATGCAGGAAACAAAAAATAAATAAATAAATAAATAAATAAAGGACAGAGATAGAACAATCTCATAGCGGGTGCGAATAACTGCAGTGAATCAAACCTGTAACCTTCACTTAGGGTTACAAGAATCTGATCAGATGATGAACAAAGCGTTCTGTTGGTTTGCCCTATATAGAGACCAACAAACCCCCTTCACAGCACAGTAAAGCCCTCAATAATAGGGTTCAGATTCTTCAAGAGACCAAAACGGCAGTGACCTTCAGCGACCACCGACAACCGGAAGATGAACAACATCGAAGACAGAATCGGCAGTGACCTCCAATCTGCCAAACCAGAACAAAATGGAACCCTAGATCGCAGCGGACAGCGGTATACGAAATCCAAGAGCACCTAGTGCTCTGATACCATGTCAAGAACATGATATCACGAACAATACTGAATATATAACACTTCAGTCGGTACAGATTGCCGTAATAAACAAACCAAATAGCACTGATTGCTGATACGATTACAATGAACAGAAAATGCATATCTGTGATATGATCTGCTGTAAACAAAAGAACAAAAAACAAGTCACTCAGCTCTCGAATAAACAGGGAATCAAGCCCTAGACAGCAGCCGGTTGACAGACAAGAATAAGCTCAGCAATCGTATGAGAGAGATGTGAGCGATTGTGTTGTTTTTGTGTGTGTAAACCAAGACCAACGCCTCCTTGTAACACCTCGAAATTTTGTGTCCAATAATGTGTTGACACGTGTCATGAGCTTGCACGTGGCATTAACTATTAAATAAAGGACTAAAGCTGACAAACCTTGGAAGTATGTAAATTCGAGGGTTATAAATGTCAACGAAGGGTAAATATACTGTATAGTAACCCTAAATGATGCTCGTACCTTCAAACGAATAAATCATGGATCGTACAGGGTGAAACGCGGGAGAAAGTGAGAGATTACAAGCTACAGGGGTTAATTATGTCAACATGTTTAATTTATACCTCTGAGTGACCCTTTGACGAACCCGAGGCTTTGTAACAGTAAAATACGCTCACTAGAATATACGATATAAATTTCGCGAAGTTCCGTTTTAAAACGAGAAAGTTATGATCAAATTCGTATGAGAGGGGTTAAAAGCGTCAACAATAAAAGTTAAGGCTTTTCGGATAGTAATTAAACTAACCGGGGACTTAACAATGCGGGTAAAAGGCACGAGGCCCTTAGTGGTAAATAATCGAGGGCCAAATCGCAAAGTTACCCCTTCGAAACCGAAAGGTCAGGTTAATCATTACAAAAGATTTGAAAATCTTGGAAATCAGGTCTAATGCGGGCCGCGTTAAGGTTATGGGTGATTTAATGCAGGCCGCGAGCCAACTGCGGATTCGTTTTCTGACATTAGGATTCATGCGGCCCGCGTCCGAGTTGCTGAATCCTAATGCGGGCCGCGTACGAGTCCCAGATGCAGAAACTTTGGACAGATTCAATGTTTGAGCTTGTGAACGATCATTTGAGCATTAATTGAAGTATGGGCGCCCTCTACATGTCCCCTAGCACCTTAGGACACCTGTTGATCATCCATGAGCAATCCTAGAGTGAGTTGTAATGATCTTAAGCTAAGTTTTTCACTATAAAAGGCATGGTAATGTACCATTGTGAAACACACCTCAAACCTGCCTTCAAGATCATTTCTGGAGCTCTCAAGTATTCTTCTATCTTCCTTAGTCGTGCACCAAGCTTCTGTAAGTGTGCCTAACCTTTTGTGGCTTAGTTTATGCATAGTTTAGCTTAAAAGTCAATCCGTCATAATTAACGATTGACTCTGCGATAAATCACAAATGGTCCAGTGGTTTGTCGAATCAAAGATAGTTATATGTTGGTAATCATGTGGGCTTTAAACCAATAAAAGGGCACCCTCTGATTCCCACTCTAACTAGTCCAAATGTCGAGTCAAACGTGCTTAGAAAAAGTCAACAGAAATGCCATTTTGCGATTTAATGCATAATCAGTAATGTAGATGATGTGTAGCCTGTTTAAACACTCATAAAACATGATAATAAGTATATTAACTAGTCTAAGCTTGTTTGATCCGACCATTTACTGTTTTGACCCAGTTCGGAGCCGAAAGTCGCAAAGCTTTGACTTTTGCATTGACTTCAGTTCTGACCCGTTAAAGTATGATTTAGATATGCCTTAGGACTCTCTTAGGACCAGGTTACATAATGGTGTAACCCTCTGTGACCGGTTCGTTGTTTGTCCGAGTCTTTTACACATTTCCGTTAAATGCTTAAAAGTTGACCGTAACACCCTTTTTGATTTAAAACGAGAATTTCGGACATGTGAAAGAATCATAACCTTAGTTGCTGATTTCTAAGCATGTCCCTAAAATTTCACGTCAATTCGAGGTCCAGAATAGGAGTTATGCTAAATAGCGCAAATTACGGAAACTTTAGTAATTTAATAGCGCAATTAGCATAACGCCTATCTAAACCCGGATTTCGACACCAAACCTTTTACTCACTAATGTAAAATAATATTTTGGGATTTTTAAAGATTTTTTCATTTTTAACCTGCTCATAACCTACGGTTATGGCAACGGTTCGGTAATTACCGAATATACCCTTTTCGGCCATAACTTGAGTTCTACAAGATCTTTTGACCCGATTCCAGTTGCTACTGACTCTAAATAATAAATAAAGTATTTTAGACTTTATAAACTGTTCGGGAAACTCAGATTTCCTGTAGAACTCAGAAACCTCTTTTATAATCTTTAAAAAGACCGAAATACCCCTACGGGGCATAATATGAACTTAAACTCGTTACGGGCATTATGGAAGGTATCCTACTGATACCACAACCTCTTTAAAGCATATTGACTTAGGAAAACAGTGTAGGACTCTTACGGTTACCCGTTACGCCTTTTGCGCGCACGGTTCGGCTTATGTAACTAGTTTACATAAACTAGCCGAAACGGGTCAAACCATATTGTTTTGACCCCAAAATCCAGAGTGTGATTATTATACCCATATAAAACAAGTCTTCAAACTTGTTGGGTCAAAATCACATTCCATTCCCGGTTTTCGCCTTTCACGCGATTAAACCGTAACTATCCGTTGAAACTGACCGGTCTAAGCTACGGCTAAATTAAAGACCCGTTAGGATTCTAATAGGTTAATTTAAACCTTCGTTCCAGATTAGGAGACCAATAAAAGCTATCTGCAATTTATTTCGATTAAGGATTTATACTTGCAAAGGTAAATACTTTTAACTTATTTTCCGTTATACGGGCTTGGGTTACGGTATATAGCATACCGCTTGATCGGGCATCAAATTCTCCACAGTTAAGTGGGTAATTGAATAAATTTGATCGGCTCGTTTAAACAGTCTTGTTACTTAAAAGCCTTTGGGGGGGTTAATGACCATGTCCCGGATATCCCTGGCATCATTTTACGAAATGGCCACGACCTAAGCGCGGAGTGTAGGCGTACACTCGTCAGTGCATAAATAGATCGCTGTGGTGTGTCTATTGATCTTTAACCCGGACTTGATCCGGGCTACTGAATGCATAAGGAACATGTAATTCATTCACATGATTATATATTTAAATAATTCTCCCAAGTTATAAAAGAGTTTGTGCCTTGTGCATTCAAATCAATTTTAATAAACATTTTTACAAAAGTGTCGGTTGAATGTATTTACCAGTGTAGACTGACGTATTTTCCCCAAAAAGACTAAATGCAGGTACTATGCGTAATTGGCTGGTTATTTTCCTTAGCATCATAAAGAGTCTCGCAAGCTTAAGATGCATTCGTCTGTTGAACAAAACTTATATTTTTATTTGATCCCCTGTGGATACATTTTCGACTATTCGTAATACTTTGATATTGCAAACAATGGTTGAAATATAATTATCTTTATGCTTCCGCTGTGCATTCATATATTGTGTGGTTTGACTATATTGTTGCCAACTACGTCACGATAATCCCCCACCGGGCCCACCGGTGAGACATGTGGAAATCGGGGTGTGACAGGTTGGTATCAGAGCCAACACTGAGTGAATTAAACACTAGCCTTTGTGTTTAATCTCAGTTACACAATTGCACATACTTGAGTCTAGACAAGAACATAGGACAAATTCGAATTGTTATTTCAGTTTGTCTTTTTATTGTTTATTGTTATTTAAAGTTTTGAAAGCAGGAAATATGCCACCAGCAATCAGACGAGGAAGAGGAGGAAGAGGCAAAGGGACGATCATTACTTACAATGATCACGAGGCTGGACCTTCGAACATGCGAGCTCCTTCCAGTACAAGGAGTGAAGAACCACAGAGACGAAGAAGAAACCTCTTTGAACCTGCGAGAGATTCTACCTCGCATAGCTCGACACCCTCATACTGTCCTTCGTTTGGACTAGATTCGGAAAACAATCCCAATAACCCTCAACCATCCTTTACACCTCTCCAGCGATCTGCTTCGCACCGTTCTTATGGCGATCCTTCACCTTTCTTCGTAGGACAGTTTAACCCGGCGGATTATGTCCAAGAGCCAATAGGGTATAACCCTTTAGGACCGGAGGATCACTTTTCTGAAGATAATGCCGTGGATATGGACGAGGATACAGATCCCGTCGAGCCTGCACGGGGTACTCCCAACCATCCAATCGAGATTTCTGATGGGTCATCCTTTCATGGAACACCCTATCAAGGTCCCGACAGCTACCAGCGAGGTTTGACCAATGTAATTGGTACTTCACACCATCTCATCATTTCTCGCCTCACGAACAACAGCAACAACAGGATCCTTCTGAGGATTCGCGGTTCGTGGCAGTTACGCCACCGCCACCGGTTCAACCAGTAATTCCAGATCCGCCAAGGCGTAGAAGATCAGGCGCACGGATGTCCACCCGAGGAGGGGAATTCCATTTCAGCACCCCTCGCCACTCGAGTGCGAGTCACTTTTCGTCAGTGCCTGAAGAAGAACCACAATTAGGGGAACCTTCTGGTCACCCTGCAGAGGTGAATTCTGCACCAGTTGCACCACCTCCGCCACCATTCGGATATGACAATCCGATACCAGCGTACGGCGCTTCCACCGCGTATAATCCGTTTGAGCAGCCGACTCACACGCACTACAACTATAACTATGATGCCGATCCATATGTGGTAGCGGCTAATTATAATGCTCTCCATGGAACCTCTTGGAGACCAGATTACTCAGCTCATGGGTATCCAATACCTCCTAGACCTCCGGTTCAGCAACCGTCGCAGCAGCCACGTTTTTCTCCACCGGAGCAAGAAGAAATACTCCACCGTTTAAACCGTGTGGAACGAGACTTCGAACAAGAACGAAAGAGTAATCGTGGATTTCTCAAGGGCCTAGCAAACCTAATAAAAGGGTGGAAGAAACGAGATCATTAGTCTCCTTATGTATTGTTGTATTTACAATTTAGTCCCTGCGAGGACATTTGTCGTATTTCAGTCCCTACGTGGACTTATCTTTTAGTCCCTGCGTGGACATCTATCTTGTATTGGTCCCTGCGTGGACTTGTTTTTCTATAAACCTCTGTGTAGGTATTTATTTATTTAAAAAGTCCCGTTTAGGGCAGCGTGTAATCATATTTGAAGTTTATGGAATGTTATGTTATAAATTTCATTTTTGTTATTATTATATATGAAATAAATCAACAATCATTCCTTTTAAATTTAAATCTGCCTAAATAAAGAATCTTAAGAGTGAAACCTAGCCAGGTGTCTTTATAAGATCCGGCCAAGATGGTAAGACCTGATTAAAAGATTCAGATTCCCAGTTAACCTCTGTAATCATGTTAACGTTCATGGCAGATGTGATTCGTTAAAAATCGCACGCGTCATTCTTGTATAAGAATCCTTCTAAGGATTTCAAAGCCCAAATTAATGATTTATAAATCATGGGTTAAATCATCAATAAAGATGATCATTTATTAAAAATCCATTAGCGATGTAGTGCCTACGGGCCAAACTTATTAAACATCCATTAGCGATGTAGTGCCTACGGGCCAAATTATTAAAACATCCATTAGCGATGTAGTGCCTACGGGCCAAATTATTAAACATCCATTAGTGATGTAGTGCCTACGGGCCATAATTATTGTCATATAAGACAAAAGGCAGTGGTAGTCTATGACTCCCTGTCAGAAAAGGTAAAAGGACTACGGTTCAAACCTTCATGCCTTGATTCTCTGTAATCCCGGCTAAGATTATAAAAACGTCCTCGTGACTAGGCTTTTATGCCAATAACAATATTGTTTGTAATTAGGATAAGTATGTTCAAATCCTAAATAAAAGTGAGTAACAAATTAACCAGATATGGTCTCTGTTTACCATGGTTAATGAATTGCCATAAAAGACAATTCCATAATAAACTCCTAAATAAAATTTTTCGTTATCTTCTGTAGCAGATTCAAGTTACCATGGCTGATCCAAGTGGGGAGAATAGTCATTCGAAAGAAGACGAATACAATAACGCCCAGGTTCATTTGACGGGCGCTGAATTAAAAGCTCTTGTCGACAATGCTGTTAAGGCAGCCCTGGATCGACAATACGAGGAGTATACTGAATCCCGGAGCAGAACCATATCTAAACCACACTCAAAGCCGAAAACCCACTCAAAATCTCACAGCAAACCACCGTCCAAGCCTAAAAAGGACGATGATAATCACTCGTCCAATGAAAACAGTGTCCGTCCAGAAAAAGTGTATACTGATGCATCTCGCGCCAGGGGCTGCACCTACAAGTATTTCGTATCATGCAAACCCCGAGACTTCACTGGAGAGAAAGGCGCGGTTGATTGTATGACGTGGCTGGACGAGATGGACACCGTGGTGGACATCAGTGGGTGCGCAGAGAAAGATGTGGTAAAGTTTGTTTCACAATCATTCAAGGGCGAGGCCCTGGCTTGGTGGAGGTCTTTGGTTCAGGCCTCGGGAAAGGCTGTTCTATACAGCATGACATGGGAGGAATTCATTTCTCTCGTCAAGGAGAATTACTGCCCTAAACATGAGGTTGAAAAGATCGAGACCGACTTTCTATCGTTGGTTATGACGAACCTTGACTGTCAAGCTTACCTCACGAGCTTCAACACAATGTCCCGGTTGGTTCCGTATCTGGTAACCCTGGAGCCAAAGAGGATAGCTCGTATTATCGGTGGTTTAGCCCCCGAGATAAAGGCAAGCGTAAAGGCCTCTCGGCCAGCGACCTTTAGATCTGTAGCCGACATATCTTTGTCCCTTACTCTTGATACGGTCCGACAAAGATCGCTGAGGAACAAAGAGGCTGAGAAGAGAAAGCGTGAAGATGATACTTCACGGAGGTTGAGCAAGAAACACCGTGGAAGTGGTGACAACAAGAGAGGGTCTGAGTCGAGGAAGGATGGGCAACAGTCTGGTGAGAAGCCCAAGTGCAAGAATTGCAAGAGACATCACTTTGGAAAGTGTAGACTCGAATCAAACTCGCAAACTCAGTCGAAGTCGTATGCTTGCGGGTTATGCAAGTCCAAGGACCACAAGACCGTGGATTGCAAAAAGATAAAAGATGCAACTTGCTACAGTTGTAACGAGAAGGGGTACATTCGAACCAACTGCCCTAAAACGCCAAGAAGCCGGAAGAGGCCAAGAAGACCAATGCAAGAGTCTTCGGGATGGAGGCGAAAGAAGCAGTGCTAGACGATAACGTGATCACAGGTACTTTCCTCGTAAATGATATCTTTGCAAGAGTACTTTTTGATTCGGGCGCTGATAAGTCTTTCGTAGATCATAAATTTTGCAAATTGCTGAATATGCCTGTCAAAACCTTAAATGTGAATTACGACGTAGAGCTAGCAGATGGCACCATAGAAACCGTCTCCACTGTGTTAGATGGATGTGTGATATCCATTAAGAACCACTCTTTTCCTCTATCTCTACTCCCCTTTAAATTGGCCGGTTTTGACCTAGTATTGGGTATGGACTGGTTATCTCACAACCAGGCCCAAATTGTCTGCAACAGAAAGCAGGTGGTGATAAAGACTCCGTCTGGTGAATCGCTTACCATTCGGGGAGATACCCAGTATGGATTGTGATGCGTGTTAGTGTATATATGTTTTTAGATGTTTATTTAAGCCCTTTTTACACTTTTAGCCAAGTTTTAAATTTATAAAACACGATATTTACTAACACTAAACACACATATGGGCAAGTGCACCCATCGTGGACGTAGTATAGTGTTGGTAAGATACCGAGGTCGTCCAAGGACACAAGAGCTTTTAATACCGGTTTATCCTCAACGTCTAATCAAATCAAAAAGTTAGAAAAATGTTTTAAACTAAGAAAAATAAAAACTAACTAAATGCTGAAAAATAAAATAAATAAAAACAGATAGACAAGATGAATCACTTGGATCCGACACGTGTATTAGTATAACCTTTGATTATTTTCGCACTTTTGCACTTGTTTAAGAGATTATCTTAGTTATTGTAGTAGGCCCCTCTTTTGAAGGCGACGTTACCCTCAACCCAGTAGTTTGAGTCAGCAAGGATACAATCCTAAAGGGTCGGATTATTGAAAGATAATGAATTAAGTTATTAATGCAAATTATGGTAGGCCCCGCTTTTGGCGGTGACGTTACCCTCGGCTAAGTAGTCTGAGTCAGCAGGGATACAGTCCTAAATAGCCGGGTTATAGTATTAATAGTAG